>NW_028125939.1:0-412000 GCF_965194825.1 Balaenoptera physalus | reverse complement strand
TAACCCTAAGCCTAACCCTCACCCTATGCTACCCTTGACTGCTTCTGCGTCCAATAGATTTCCTAAGCACTAGTGTTTTAAGGAACAGCTTAAAAAGAGAATCCTAATGTGATTTCTTTATAATGGGTGTGTTCCTTATCTTATCCTAGTGTCTAAACTCTTCTCCATTGCTGGACCCACAAATAATATTCCTTTACGTGCTAAGGGGTATATAGAGTGGGATAGGTTTAATAACTACCCTAACCCTAACGCGTACCCTAACCCTAACCCTTACCCTAACCCTAACATGTACCCTAATCCTAAACAATACCCTAAACCGAGCCCTAACCCTAACACTAACCCTAACCCATACCCTACGCCGTACCCGAAGCCTTCCCCGAACCCGTAACCTAAGCCGTACCCTAAGCCTAACCCTAACCCTAGGCTACCCTTGACTGCTTCTGCCTCCAATAGATTTCCTAAGCACTAGTGTTTTAAGGAACAGCGTAAAAA
The DNA here is from genome assembly GCF_965194825.1 of Balaenoptera physalus. Lineage (NCBI taxonomy): Eukaryota > Metazoa > Chordata > Mammalia > Artiodactyla > Balaenopteridae > Balaenoptera > Balaenoptera physalus. The sequence continues at coordinate 411,508 of NW_028125939.1, read as the reverse complement.
GAGAATCCTAATGTGATTTCTTTATAATGTGTGTGTTCCTTATATTATCTTAGTGTCTAAACTCTTCTTCATGTGTGGACCCCCAAATAATACTCCTTTACGTGCTAAGGTGTATCTAGAGAGTGGGATAGGTTTAATAAGTACCCTACCTCTAACGCGTACCCTAACCCTAACCCCTACCCTAACCCTAACACGTACCCTAATCCTAACCCATAACCTAACCCGAGACCTACCCTAACACTAACCCTAACCCTAACTCTAACCCATACCCTACGCCGTACCCGAAGCCCTCCCCGAACCCGTACCGTAAGCCGTATCCTAAGCCTAACCCTAAGCCTAACCCTAACCCTAGGCTACCCTTGACTGCTTCTGACTCGAATAGATTTCCTAAGCACTAGTGTTTTAAGGAACAGCTTAAAAAGAGAATCCTAATGTGATTTCTTTATAATGGGTGTGTTCCTTATTTATCCTAGTGTCTAAACTCTTCTCCATGGCTGGACCCCCAAATAATATTCCTTTACGTGCTACGGTGTATCTAGAGAGTGGGATAGGTTTAATAACTACCCTAACCCTAACACGTACCCTAACCCTAACCCCTACCCTAACCCTAACACATACCCTAATCCTAAACAATACCCTAAACCGAGCCCTAACCCTAACACTAACCCTAACCCTAACTCTAACCCATACCCTACGCCGTACCCGAAGCCCTCCCCGAACCCGTACCGTAAGCCGTATCCTAAGCCTAACCCTAAGCCGAACCCTAACCCTAGGCTACCCTTGACTGCTTCTGCCTCCAATAGATTTCCTAAGCACTAGTGTTTTAAGGAACAGCGTAAAAAGAGAATCCTAATGTGATTTCTTTATAATGTGTGTGTTCCTTATATTATTTTAGTGTCTAAACTCTTCTTCATGGGTGGACCCCCAAATAATATTCCTTTACGTGCTAAGGGGTATCTAGAGAGTGGGATAGGTTTAATAACTACCCTAACACTAACACGTACCCTAACCCTAACCCCTACCCTAACCATAACACGTACCCTAAAACTAAACCGTACCCTAAACCGAGCCCTAACCCTAACACTAACCCTAACCCTAACCCATACCCTACGCCGTACCCGAAGACCTCCCCGAACCCGTACCCTAAGCCGTACCCTTAGCCTAACCCTAAGCCTAACCCTAACACTAGGCTACCCTTGACTCCTTCTGCCTCCAATAGATTTCCTAAGCACTAGTGTTTTAAGGAACAGCTGAAAAAGAGAATCCTAATGTGATTTCTCTATAAAGGGTGTGTTCCTTATCTTAGACTAGTGTCTAAACTCTTCTCCATGGCTGGACCCCCAAATAATATTCCTTTACGTGCTAAGGGGTATCTAGAGAGTGGGATAGGTTTAATAACTACCCTAACACTAACGCATACCCTAACCCTAACCCTTACCCTAACCCTAACACGTACCCTAATCCTAACCAATACACTAAACCGAGCCCTAACCCTAACACTAACCCTAACCCTAACCCTAACCCATACCCTACGCCGTACCTGAAGCACTCTCTGAACCCGTACCGTAAGCCGTATCCTAATCGTAACCCTAAGCCTAACCCTAACCCTAGGCTACCCTTGAGTGCTTCTGCCTCCAATAGATTTCCTAAGCACTAGTGTTTTAAGGAACAGCTTAAAAAGAGAATCCTAATGTGATTTCTTTATAATGGGTGTGTTCCTTATCTTATCCTAGTGTTTAACTCTTCTCCATGGCTGGACAACCAAATAATATTCCTTTACGTGCTAAGGGGTATCTAGAGAGTGGGATAGGTTTAATAACTACCCTAACCCTAACGCGTACCCTAACCCTAACCCCTATCCTAACCCTAACACGTACCCTAATCCTAAACAATACCCTAAACCGAGCCCTAACCCTAACACTAAACCTAACCCTAACCCTAACCCATACCCTACGCCGTACCCGAAGTCCTCCCCGAACCCGTAACCTAAGCCGTACCCTAAGCCTAACCCTAAGCCTAAACCTAACCCTAGGCTACCCTTGACTGCTTCTGCCTCCAATAGATTTCCTAAGCACTAGTGTTTTAAGGAACAGCTTAAAAAGAGAATCCTAATGTGATTTCTTTATAATGTGTGTGTTCCTTATATTATCTTAGTGTCTAAACTCTTCTTCATGGGTGGACCCCCAAATAATATTCCTTTACGTGCTAAGGTGTATCTAGAGAGTGGGATAGGTTTAATAAGAACCCTAACCCTAACCCCTATCCTAACCCTAACACGTACCCTAATCCTAAACAATACCCTAAACCGAGCCCTAACCCTAACACTAACCCAAACCCTAACCCTAACCCATACCCTACGCCGTACCTGAAGCCCTATCCGAACCCGTACCGTAAGCCGTATCCTAATCCTAACCCTAAGCCTAACCCTAACCCTAGGCTACCCTTGACTGCTTCTGCCTCCAATAGATTTCCTAAGCACTAGTGTTTTAAGGAACAGCTTAAAAAGAGAATCCTAATGTGATTTCTATATAATGGGTGTGTTCCTTATCTTATCCTAGTGTCTAAACTCTTCTCCATTGCTGGACCCCCAAATAATATTCCTTTACGTGCTAAGGGGTATATAGAGTGGGATAGGTTTAATAACTACCCTAACCCTAACGCGTACCCTAACCCTAACCCTTACCCTAACCCTAACATGTACCCTAATCCTAAACAATACCCTAAACAGAGCCCTAAACCTAACACTAACCCTAAGCCTAACCCTAACCCATACCCTACGCCATACCCGAAGCCCTCCCCGAACCCGTAACCTAAGCCGTACCCTAAGCCTAACCCTAAGCCTAACCCTAACCCTAGGCTACCCTTGACTGCTTCTGCCTCCAATAGATTTCCTAAGCACTAGTGTTTTAAGGAACAGCGTAAAAAGAGAATCCTAATGTGATTTCTTTATAATGTGTGTGTTCCTTATATTATCTTAGTGTCTAAACTCTTCTTCATGGGTGGACCCCCAATAATATTCCTTTACGTGCTAAGGGGTATCTAGAGAGTGGGATAGGTTTAATAACTACCCTAACACTAACACGTACCCTAACCCTAACCCCTACCCTAACCCTAACACGTACCCTAAAACTAAACCGTACCCTAAACCGAGCCCTAACCCTAACACTAACCCTAACCCTAACCCATACCCTACGCCGTATCCGAAGACCTCCCCGAACCCGTACCCTAAGCCGTACCCTTAGCCTAACCCTAAGCCTAACCCTAACCCTAGGCTACCCTTGACTCCTTCTGCCTCCAATAGATTTCCTAAGCACTAGTGTTTTAAGGAACAGCTTAAAAAGAGAATCCTAATGTGATTTCTCTATAAAGGGTGTGTTCCTTATCTTAGCCTAGTGTCTAAACTCTTCTCCATGGCTGGACCCCCAAATAATATTCCTTTACGTGCTAAGGGGTATCTAGACAGCGGGATAGGTTTAATAACTACCCTAACCCTAATGCGTACCCTAACCCTAACCCCTACCCTAACCCTAACACGTACCCTAATCCTAAGCCGTACACTAAACCGAGCCCTAACATTAACACTAAACCTAACCCTAACCCTAACTCATACACTACACCGTACCCGAAGCCCTCCCCGAACCCGTACCCTAAGCCTTACCCTAAGCCTAACCCTAACCCTAGGCTACCCTTGACTGCTTCTGCCTCCAATAGATTTCCTAAGCACTAGTGTTTTAAGGAAGAGCTGAAAAAGAGAATCCTAATGTGATTTCTTTATAATGTGTGTGTTCCTTATCTTATCCTAGTGTCTAAACTCTTCTCCATGGCTGGATGCCCAAATAATATTCCTTTACGTGCTAAGGGGTATCTAGAGAGTGGGATAGGTTTAATAACCCTAACCCTAACACGTACCCTAACCCTAACCCCTACCCTAACCCTAACACGTACCCTAATCCTAAACCGTACCCTAAACCGAGCCCTAACCCTAACACTAACCCTAACACTTACCCTAACCCATACACTACACCGTACCCGAAGCCCTCCCCGAACCCGTACCCTAAGCCTTACCCTAAGCCTAACCCTAACCCTAGGCTACCCTTGACTGCTTCTGCCTCCAATAGATTTCCTAAGCACTAGTGTTTTAAGGAACAGATTAAACAGAGAATCCTAATGTGATTTATTTATAATGGGTGTTTTCCTTATCTTATCCTAGTGTCTAAACTCTTCTCCATGGCTGGACCTCCAAATAATATTCCTTTACGTGCTAAGGGGTATCTAGAGAGTGGGATAGGTTTAATAACTACCCTAACACTAACGCATACCCTAACCCTAACCCTTACCCTAACCCTAACACGTACCCTAATCCTAACCAATACACTAAACCGAGCCCTAACCCTAACACTAACCCTAACCCTAACCCTAACCCATAACCTACGCCGTACCCGAAGCCCTCCCCGAACCCGTACCCTAAGCCGTACCCTAAGCCGTACCCTAAGTCTAACCCTAACCCTAGGCTACCCTTGACTGCTTCTGCCTCCAATAGATTTCCTAAGGAGTAGTGTTTTAAGGAACAGCTTAAAAAGAGAATCCTAATGTGATTTCTTTATAATGGGTGTGTTCCTTATCTTATCCTAGTGTCTAAACTCTTCTCCATGGCTGGACCCCCAAATAATATTCCTTTACGTGCTAAGGTGTATCTAGAGAGTGGGATAGGTTTAATAAGAACCCTAACCCTAACCCCTACCCTAACCCTAACACGTACCCTAATCATAACCCGTACCCTAAACGGAGCCCTAACCCTAACACTAACCCAAACCCTAACCCTAACCCATACCCTACGCCATACCTGAAGCCCTCTCCGAACCCATACCGTAAGCCGTATCCTAATCCTAACCCTAAGCCTAACCCTAACCCTAGGCTACCCTTGACTGCTTCTGCCTCCAATAGATTTCCTAAGCACTAGTGTTTTAAGGAACACCTTAAAAAGAGAATCCTAATGTGATTTCTTTATAATGGGTGTGTTCCTTATCTTATCCTAGTGTCTAAACTCTTCTCCATGGCTGGACCCCCAAATAATATTCCTTTACGTGCTAAGGGGTATATAGAGTGGGATAGGTTTAATAACTACCCTAACCCTAACGCGTACCCTAACCCTAACCCTTACCCTAACCCTAACATGTACCCTAATCCTAAACAATACCCTAAACCGAGCCCTAACCCTAACACTAACCCTAAGCCTAACCCTAACCCATACCCTACGCCGTACCCGAAGCCCTCCCCGAACCCGTAACCTAAGCCGTACCCTCAGCCTAACCCTAAGCCTAACCCTAACCCTAGGCTACCCTTGACTGCTTCTGCCTCCAATAGATTTCCTAAGCACTAGTGTTTTAAGGAACAGCGTAAAAAGAGAATCCTAATGTGATTTCTTTATAATGTGTGTGTTCCTTATATTATCTTAGTGTCTAAACTCTTCTTCATGGGTGGACCCCCAAATAATATTCCTTTACGTGCTAAGGGGTATCTAGAGAGTGGGATAGGTTTAATAACTGCCCTAACACTAACACGTACCCTAACCCTAACCCCTACCCTAACCCTAACACGTACCCTAAAACTAAACCGTACCCTAAACCGAGCCCTAACCCTAACACTAACCCTAACCCTAACCCATACCCTACGCCGTACCCGAAGACCTCCCCGAACCCGTACCCTAAGCCGTACCCTTAGCCTAACCCTAAGCCTAACCCTAACACTAGGCTACCCTTGACTCCTTCTGCCTCCAATAGATTTCCTAAGCACTAGTGTTTTAAGGAACAGCTTAAAAAGAGAATCCTAATGTGATTTCTCTATAAAGGGTGTGTTCCTTATCTTAGCCTAGTGTCTAAACTCTTCTCCATGGCTGGACCCCCAAATAATATTCCTTTACGTGCTAAGGGGTATCTAGAGAGTGGGATAGGTTTAATAACTACCCTAACCCTAATGCGTACCCTAACCCTAACCACTACCCTAACCCTAACACGTACCCTAATCCTAAGCCGTACACTAAACCGAGCCCTAACATTAACACTAACCCTAACCCTAACTCATACACTACACTGTACCCGAAGCCCTCCCCGAACCCGTACCCTAAGCCTTACCCTAAGCCTAACCCTAACCCTAGGCTACCCTTGACTGCTTCTGCCTCCAATAGATTTCCTAAGCACTAGTGTTTTAAGGAAGAGCTGAAAAAGAGAATCCTAATGTGATTTCTTTATAATGTGTGTGTTCCTTATCTTATCCTAGTGTCTAAACTCTTCTCCATGGCTGGATCCTCAAATAATATTCCTTTACGTGCTAAGGGGTATCTAGAGAGTGGGATAGGTTTAATAACCCTAACCCTAACACGTACCCTAACCCTAACCCCTACCCTAACGTTAACACATACCCTAATCCTATACCGTACCCTCAACCGAGCCCTAACCCTAACACTAACCCTAACCCTAACCCTAACCCATACACTACACCGTACCCGAAGCCCTCCCCGAACCCGTACCCTAAGCCTTACCCTAAGCCTAACCCTAACCCTAGGCTACCCTTGACTGCTTCTGCCTCCAATAGATTTCCTAAGCACTAGTGTTTTAAGGAACAGCTTAAAAAGAGAATCCTAATGTGATTTATTTATAATGGGTGTGTTCCTTATCTTATCCTAGTGTCTAAACTCTTCTCCATGGCTGGACCTCCAAATAATATTCCTTTACGTGCTAAGGGGTATCTAGAGAGTGGGATAGGTTTAATAACTACCCTAACACTAACGCATACCCTAACCCTAACCCTTACCCTAACCCTAACACGTACCCTAATCCTAACCAATACACTAAACCGAGCCCTAACCCTAACACTAACCCTAACCCTAAACCTAACCCATACCCTACGCCGTACCCGAAGCCCTCCCCGAACCCGTACCCTAAGCCTTACCCTAAGCCTAACCCTAACCCTAGGCTCCCTTGACTGCTTCTGCCTCCAATAGATTTCCTAAGCACTAGTGTTTTAAGGAACAGCTTAAAAAGAGAATCCTAATGTGATTTCTTTATAATGGGTGTGTTCCTTATCTTATCCTAGTGTTTAACTCTTCTCCATGGCTGGACCCCCAAATAATATTCCTTTACGTGCTAAGGGGTATCTAGAGAGTGGGATAGGTTTAATAACTACCCTAACCCTAACGCGTACCCTAACCCTAACCCCTACCCTAACCCTAACACGTACCCTAATCCTAAACAATACCCTAAACCGAGCCCTAACCCTAACACTAACCCTAACCCTAACCCTAACCCATACCCTACGCCGTACCCGAATTCCTCCCCGAACCCGTAACCTAAGCCGTACCCTAAGCCTAACCCTAAGCCTAACCCTAACCCTAGGCTACCCTTGACTGCTTCTGCCTCCAATAGATTTCCTAAGCACTAGTGTTTTAAGGAACAGCGTAAAAAGAGAATCCTAATGTGATTTCTTTATAATGTGTGTGTTCCTTATATTATCTTAGTGTCTAAACTCTTCTTCATGGGTGGACCCCCAAATAATATTCCTTTACGTGCTAAGGGGTATCTAGAGAGTGGGATAGGTTTAATAACTGCCCTAACACTAACACGTACCCTAACCCTAACCCCTACCCTAACCCTAACACGTACCCTAAAACTAAACCGTACCCTAAACCGAGCCCTAACCCTAACACTAACCCTAACCCTAACCCATACCCTACGCCGTACCCGAAGACCTCCCCGAACCCGTACCCTAAGCCGTACCCTTAGCCTAACCCTAAGCCTAACCCTAACACTAGGCTACCCTTGACTCCTTCTGCCTCCAATAGATTTCCTAAGCACTAGTGTTTTAAGGAACAGCTTAAAAAGAGAATCCTAATGTGATTTCTCTATAAAGGGTGTGTTCCTTATCTTAGCCTAGTGTCTAAACTCTTCTCCATGGCTGGACCCCCAAATAATATTCCTTTACGTGCTAAGGGGTATCTAGAGAGTGGGATAGGTTTAATAACTACCCTAACCCTAATGCGTACCCTAACCCTAACCACTACCCTAACCCTAACACGTACCCTAATCCTAAGCCGTACACTAAACCGAGCCCTAACATTAACACTAACCCTAACCCTAACTCATACACTACACTGTACCCGAAGCCCTCCCCGAACCCGTACCCTAAGCCTTACCCTAAGCCTAACCCTAACCCTAGGCTACCCTTGACTGCTTCTGCCTCCAATAGATTTCCTAAGCACTAGTGTTTTAAGGAAGAGCTGAAAAAGAGAATCCTAATGTGATTTCTTTATAATGTGTGTGTTCCTTATCTTATCCTAGTGTCTAAACTCTTCTCCATGGCTGGATCCTCAAATAATATTCCTTTACGTGCTAAGGGGTATCTAGAGAGTGGGATAGGTTTAATAACCCTAACCCTAACACGTACCCTAACCCTAACCCCTACCCTAACGTTAACACATACCCTAATCCTATACCGTACCCTCAACCGAGCCCTAACCCTAACACTAACCCTAACCCTAACCCTAACCCATACACTACACCGTACCCGAAGCCCTCCCCGAACCCGTACCCTAAGCCTTACCCTAAGCCTAACACTAACCCTAGGCTACCCTTGACTGCTTCTGCCTCCAATAGATTTCCTAAGCACTAGTGTTTTAAGGAACAGCGTAAAAAGAGAATCCTAATGTGATTTCTTTATAATGTGTGTGTTCCTTATATTATCTTAGTGTCTAAACTCTTCTTCATGGGTGGACCCCCAAATAATATTCCTTTACGTGCTAAGGGGTATCTAGAGAGTGGGATAGGTTTAATAACTGCCCTAACACTAACACGTACCCTAACCCTAACCCCTACCCTAACCCTAACACGTACCCTAAAACTAAACCGTACCCTAAACCGAGCCCTAACCCTAACACTAACCCTAACCCTAACCCATACCCTACGCCGTACCCGAAGACCTCCCCGAACCCGTACCCTAAGCCGTACCCTTAGCCTAACCCTAAGCCTAACCCTAACACTAGGCTACCCTTGACTCCTTCTGCCTCCAATAGATTTCCTAAGCACTAGTGTTTTAAGGAACAGCTTAAAAAGAGAATCCTAATGTGATTTCTCTATAAAGGGTGTGTTCCTTATCTTAGCCTAGTGTCTAAACTCTTCTCCATGGCTGGACCCCCAAATAATATTCCTTTACGTGCTAAGGGGTATCTAGAGAGTGGGATAGGTTTAATAACTACCCTAACCCTAATGCGTACCCTAACCCTAACCACTACCCTAACCCTAACACGTACCCTAATCCTAAGCCGTACACTAAACCGAGCCCTAACATTAACACTAACCCTAACCCTAACTCATACACTACACTGTACCCGAAGCCCTCCCCGAACCCGTACCCTAAGCCTTACCCTAAGCCTAACCCTAACCCTAGGCTACCCTTGACTGCTTCTGCCTCCAATAGATTTCCTAAGCACTAGTGTTTTAAGGAAGAGCTGAAAAAGAGAATCCTAATGTGATTTCTTTATAATGTGTGTGTTCCTTATCTTATCCTAGTGTCTAAACTCTTCTCCATGGCTGGATCCTCAAATAATATTCCTTTACGTGCTAAGGGGTATCTAGAGAGTGGGATAGGTTTAATAACCCTAACCCTAACACGTACCCTAACCCTAACCCCTACCCTAACGTTAACACATACCCTAATCCTATACCGTACCCTCAACCGAGCCCTAACCCTAACACTAACCCTAACCCTAACCCTAACCCATACACTACACCGTACCCGAAGCCCTCCCCGAACCCGTACCCTAAGCCTTACCCTAAGCCTAACCCTAACCCTAGGCTACCCTTGACTGCTTCTGCCTCCAATAGATTTCCTAAGCACTAGTGTTTTAAGGAACAGCTTAAAAAGAGAATCCTAATGTGATTTATTTATAATGGGTGTGTTCCTTATCTTATCCTAGTGTCTAAACTCTTCTCCATGGCTGGACCTCCAAATAATATTCCTTTACGTGCTAAGGGGTATCTAGAGAGTGGGATAGGTTTAATAACTACCCTAACACTAACGCATACCCTAACCCTAACCCTTACCCTAACCCTAACACGTACCCTAATCCTAACCAATACACTAAACCGAGCCCTAACCCTAACACTAACCCTAACCCTAAACCTAACCCATACCCTACGCCGTACCCGAAGCCCTCCCCGAACCCGTACCCTAAGCCTTACCCTAAGCCTAACCCTAACCCTAGGCTCCCTTGACTGCTTCTGCCTCCAATAGATTTCCTAAGCACTAGTGTTTTAAGGAACAGCTTAAAAAGAGAATCCTAATGTGATTTCTTTATAATGGGTGTGTTCCTTATCTTATCCTAGTGTTTAACTCTTCTCCATGGCTGGACCCCCAAATAATATTCCTTTACGTGCTAAGGGGTATCTAGAGAGTGGGATAGGTTTAATAACTACCCTAACCCTAACGCGTACCCTAACCCTAACCCCTACCCTAACCCTAACACGTACCCTAATCCTAAACAATACCCTAAACCGAGCCCTAACCCTAACACTAACCCTAACCCTAACCCTAACCCATACCCTACGCCGTACCCGAATTCCTCCCCGAACCCGTAACCTAAGCCGTACCCTAAGCCTAACCCTAAGCCTAACCCTAACCCTAGGCTACCCTTGACTGCTTCTGCCTCCAATAGATTTCCTAAGCACTAGTGTTTTAAGGAACAGCGTAAAAAGAGAATCCTAATGTGATTTCTTTATAATGTGTGTGTTCCTTATATTATCTTAGTGTCTAAACTCTTCTTCATGGGTGGACCCCCAAATAATATTCCTTTACGTGCTAAGGGGTATCTAGAGAGTGGGATAGGTTTAATAACTGCCCTAACACTAACACGTACCCTAACCCTAACCCCTACCCTAACCCTAACACGTACCCTAAAACTAAACCGTACCCTAAACCGAGCCCTAACCCTAACACTAACCCTAACCCTAACCCATACCCTACGCCGTACCCGAAGACCTCCCCGAACCCGTACCCTAAGCCGTACCCTTAGCCTAACCCTAAGCCTAACCCTAACACTAGGCTACCCTTGACTCCTTCTGCCTCCAATAGATTTCCTAAGCACTAGTGTTTTAAGGAACAGCTTAAAAAGAGAATCCTAATGTGATTTCTCTATAAAGGGTGTGTTCCTTATCTTAGCCTAGTGTCTAAACTCTTCTCCATGGCTGGACCCCCAAATAATATTCCTTTACGTGCTAAGGGGTATCTAGAGAGTGGGATAGGTTTAATAACTACCCTAACCCTAATGCGTACCCTAACCCTAACCACTACCCTAACCCTAACACGTACCCTAATCCTAAGCCGTACACTAAACCGAGCCCTAACATTAACACTAACCCTAACCCTAACTCATACACTACACTGTACCCGAAGCCCTCCCCGAACCCGTACCCTAAGCCTTACCCTAAGCCTAACCCTAACCCTAGGCTACCCTTGACTGCTTCTGCCTCCAATAGATTTCCTAAGCACTAGTGTTTTAAGGAAGAGCTGAAAAAGAGAATCCTAATGTGATTTCTTTATAATGTGTGTGTTCCTTATCTTATCCTAGTGTCTAAACTCTTCTCCATGGCTGGATCCTCAAATAATATTCCTTTACGTGCTAAGGGGTATCTAGAGAGTGGGATAGGTTTAATAACCCTAACCCTAACACGTACCCTAACCCTAACCCCTACCCTAACGTTAACACATACCCTAATCCTATACCGTACCCTAAACCGAGCCCTAACCCTAACACTAACCCTAACCCTAACCCTAACCCATACACTACACCGTACCCGAAGCCCTCCCCGAACCCGTACCCTAAGCCTTACCCTAAGCCTAACCCTAACCCTAGGCTACCCTTGACTGCTTCTGCCTCCAATAGATTTCCTAAGCACTAGTGTTTTAAGGAACAGCTTAAAAAGAGAATCCTAATGTGATTTATTTATAATGGGTGTGTTCCTTATCTTATCCTAGTGTCTAAACTCTTCTCCATGGCTGGACCTCCAAATAATATTCCTTTACGTGCTAAGGGGTATCTAGAGAGTGGGATAGGTTTAATAACTACCCTAACACTAACGCATACCCTAACCCTAACCCTTACCCTAACCCTAACACGTACCCTAATCCTAACCAATACACTAAACCGAGCCCTAACCCTAACACTAACCCTAACCCTAAACCTAACCCATACCCTACGCCGTACCCGAAGCCCTCCCCGAACCCGTACCCTAAGCCTTACCCTAAGCCTAACCCTAACCCTAGGCTCCCTTGACTGCTTCTGCCTCCAATAGATTTCCTAAGCACTAGTGTTTTAAGGAACAGCTTAAAAAGAGAATCCTAATGTGATTTCTTTATAATGGGTGTGTTCCTTATCTTATCCTAGTGTTTAACTCTTCTCCATGGCTGGACCCCCAAATAATATTCCTTTACGTGCTAAGGGGTATCTAGAGAGTGGGATAGGTTTAATAACTACCCTAACCCTAACGCGTACCCTAACCCTAACCCCTACCCTAACCCTAACACGTACCCTAATCCTAAACAATACCCTAAACCGAGCCCTAACCCTAACACTAACCCTAACCCTAACCCTAACCCATGCCCTACGCCGTACCCGAATTCCTCCCCGAACCCGTAACCTAAGCCGTACCCTAAGCCTAACCCTAAGCCTAAACCTAACCCTAGGCTACCCTTGACTGCTTCTGCCTCCAATAGATTTCCTAAGCACTAGTGTTTTAAGGAACAGCTTAAAAAGAGAATCCTAATGTGATTTCTTTATAATGTGTGTGTTCCTTATATTATCTTAGTGTCTAAACTCTTCTTCATGGGTGGACCCCCAAATAATATTCCTTTACGTGCTAAGGTGTATCTAGAGAGTGGGATAGGTTTAATAAGAACCCTAACCCTAACCCCTACCCTAACCCTAACACGTACCCTAATCATAACCCGTACCCTAAACGGAGCCCTAACCCTAACACTAACCCAAACCCTAACCCTAACCCATACCCTACGCCGTACCTGAAGCCCTCTCCGAACCCGTACCGTAAGCCGTATCCTAATCCTAACCCTAAGCCTAACCCTAACCCTAGGCTACCCTTGACTGCTTCTGCCTCCAATAGATTTCCTAAGCACTAGTGTTTTAAGGAACAGCTTAAAAAGAGAATCCTAATGTGATTTCTTTATAATGGGTGTGTTCCTTTTCTTATCCTAGTGTCTAAACTCTTCTCCATTGCTGGACACCCAAATAATATTTCTTTACGTGCTAAGGGGTATATAGAGTGGGATAGGTTTAATAACTACCCTAACCCTAAAGCGTACCCTAACCCTAACCCTTACCCTAACCCTAACATGTACCCTAATCCTAAACAATACCCTAAACCGAGCCCTAACCCTAACACTAACCCTAACCCTAACCCTAACCCATACCCTACGCCGTACCCGAAGCCTTCCCCGAACCCGTAACCTAAGCCGTACCCTAAGCCTAACCCTAACCCTAGGCTACCCTTGACTGCTTCTGCCTCCAATAGATTTCCTAAGCACTAGTGTTTTAAGGAACAGCGTAAAAAGAGAATCCTAATGTGATTTCTTTATAATGTGTGTGTTCCTTATATTATCTTAGTGTCTAAACTCTTCTTCATGTGTGGACCCCCAAATAATACTCCTTTACGTGCTAAGGTGTATCTAGAGAGTGGGATAGGTTTAATAAGTACCCTAACTCTAACGCGTACCCTAACCCTAACCCCTACCCTAACCCTAACACGTACCCTAATCCTAACCCATAACCTAACCCGAGACCTACCCTAACACTAACCCTAACCCTAACTCTAACCCATACCCTACGCCGTACCCGAAGCCCTCCCCGAACCCGTACCGTAAGCCGTATCCTAAGCCTAACCCTAAGCCTAACCCTAACCCTAGGCTACCCTTGACTGCTTCTGAATCCAATAGATTTCCTAAGCACTAGTGTTTTAAGGAACAGCTTAAAAAGAGAATCCTAATGTGATTTCTTTATAATGGGTGTGTTCCTTATTTATCCTAGTGTCTAAACTCTTCTCCATGGCTGGACCCCCAAATAATATTCCTTTACGTGCTACGGTGTATCTAGAGAGTGGGATAGGTTTAATAACTACCCTAACCCTAACACGTACCCTAACCCTAACCCCTACCCTAACCCTAACACGTACCCTAATCCTAAACATTACCCTAAACCGAGCCCTAACCCTAACACTAACCCTAACCCTAACCCTAACCCATACCCTACGCCGTATCCGAAGCCCTCCCCAAACCCGTACCCTAAGCCGTACCCTAAGCCTAACACTAAGCCGAACCCTAACCCTAGGCTACCCTTCACTCCTTCTGCCTCCAATAGATTTCCTAAGCACTAGTGTTTTAAGGAACAGCTTAAAAAGAGAATCCTAATGTGATTTCTCTATAAAGGGTGTGTTCCTTATCTTAGCCTAGTGTCTAAACTCTTCTCCATGGCTGGACCCCCAAATAATATTCCTTTACGTGCTAAGGGGTATCTAGAGAGTTGGATAGGTTTAATAACTACCCTAACCCTAATGCGTACCCTAACCCTAACCCCTACCCTAACCCTAACACATACCCTAATCCTAGGCCGTACACTAAACCGAGCCCTAACATTAACACAAACCCTAACACTAACCCTAACTCATACACTACACCGTACCCGAAGCCCTCCCCGAACCCGTACCCTAAGCCTTACCCTAAGCCTAACCCTAACCCTAGGCTACCCTTGACTGCTTCTGCCTCCAATAGATTTCCTAAGCACTAGTCTTTTAAGGAAGAGCTGAAAAAGAGAATCCTAATGTGATTTCTTTATAATGTGTGTGTTCCTTATCTTATCCTAGTGTCTAAACTCTTCTCCATGGATGGATCCCCAAATAATATTCCTTTACGTGCTAAGGGGTATATAGAAAGTGGGATAGGTTTAATAACCCTAACCCTAACACGTACCCTAACCCTAACCCCTACCCTAACCCTAACACGTACCCTAATCCTAAATCGTACCCTAAACCGAGCCCTAACACTAACACTAACCCTAACCCTATCCCTAACCCATACACTACACCGTACCCGAAGCCCTACCCGAACCCGTACCCTAAGCCTTACCCTAAGCCTAACCCTAACCCTAGGCTACCCTTGACTGCTTCTGCCTCCAATAGATTTCCTAAGCACTAGTGTTTTAAGGAACAGCTTAAAAAGAGAATCCTAATGTGATTTCTTTATAATGTGTGTGTTCCTTATCTTATCCTAGTGTCTAAACTCTTCTCCATGGCTGGATGCCCAAATAATATTCCTTTACGTGCTAAGGGGTATCTAGAGAGTGGGATAGGTTTAATAACCCTAACCCTAACACGTACCCTAACCCTAACCCCTACCCTAACCCTAACACGTACCCTAATCCTAAACCGTACCCTAAACCGAGCCCTAACCCTAACACTAACCCTAACCCTAACCCTAACCCATACACTACACCGTACCCGAAGCCCTCCCCGAACCCGTACCCTAAGCCGTACCCTAAGCCGTACCCTAAGTCTAACCCTAACCCTAGGCTACCCTTGACTGCTTCTGCCTCCAATAGATTTCCTAAGCAGTAGTGTTTTAAAGAACAGCTTAAAAAGAGAATCCTAATGTGATTTCTTTATAATGGGTGTGTTCCTTATCTTATCCTAGTGTCTAAACTCTTCTCCATGGCTGGACCACCAAATAATATTCCTTTACGTGCTAAGGGGTATATAGAGAGTGGGATAGGTTTAATAACTACCCTAACCCTAACGCGTACCCTAACCCTAACCCCTACCCTAACCCTAACACGTACCCTAATCCTAAACAATACCCTAAACCGAGCCCTAACCCTAACACTAACCCTAACCCTAACCCTAACCCATACCCTACGCCGTACCCGAATTCCTCCCCGAACCCGTAACCTAAGCCGTACCCTAAGCCTAACCCTAAGCCTAAACCTAACCCTAGGCTACCCTTGACTGCTTCTGCCTCCAATAGATTTCCTAAGCACTAGTGTTTTAAGGAACAGCTTAAAAAGAGAATCCTAATGTGATTTCTTTATAATGTGTGTGTTCCTTATATTATCTTAGTGTCTAAACTCTTCTTCATGGGTGGACCCCCAAATAATATTCCTTTACGTGCTAAGGTGTATCTAGAGAGTGGGATAGGTTTAATAAGAACCCTAACCCTAACCCCTACCCTAACCCGAACACGTACCCTAATCATAACCCGTACCCTAAACGGAGCCCTAACCCTAACACTAACCCAAACCCTAACCCTAACCCATACCCTACGCCGTACCTGAAGCCCTCTCCGAACCCGTACCGTAAGCCGTATCCTAATCCTAACCCTAAGCTTAACACTCACCCTATGCTACCCTTGACTGCTTCTGCGTCCAATAGATTTCCTAAGCACTAGTGTTTTAAGGAACAGCTTAAAAAGAGAATCCTAATGTGATTTCTTTATAATGGGTGTGTTCCTTATCTTATCCTAGTGTCTAAACTCTTCTCCATTGCTGGACCCCCAAATAATATTCCTTTACGTGCTAAGGGGTATATAGAGTGGGATAGGTTTAATAACTACCCTAACCCTAACACGTACCCTAACCCTAACCCCTACCCTAACCCTAACACGTACCCTAAAACTAAACCGTACCCTAAACCGAGCCCTAACCCTAACACTAACCCTAACCCTAACCCATACCCTACGCCGTACCCGAAGACCTCCCCGAACCCGTACCCTAAGCCGTACCCTTAACCTAACCCTAAGCCTTACCCTAACACTAGGCTACCCTTGACTCCTTCTGCCTCCAATAGATTTCCTAAGCATTAGTGTTTTAAGGAACAGCTTAAAAAGAGAATCCTAATGTGATTTCTCTATAAAGGGTGTGTTCCTTATCTTAGCCTAGTGTCTAAACTCTTCTCCATGGCTGGACCCCCAAATAATATTCCTTTACGTGCTAAGGGGTATCTAGAGAGTGGGATAGTTTTAATAACCCTAACCCTAACACGTACCCTAACCCTAACCCCTACCCTAACGCTAACACGTACCCTAATCCTAAACCGTACCCTAAACCGAGCCCTAACCCTAACACTAACCCTAACCCTAACCCTAACCCATACACTACACCGTACCCGAAGCCCTCCCCGAACCCGTACCCTAAGCCTTACCCTAAGCCTAACCCTAACCCTAGGCTTCCCTTGACTGCTTCTGCCTCCAATAGATTTCCTAAGCACTAGTGTTTTAAGGAACAGCTTAAAAAGAGAATCCTAATGTGATTTATTTATAATGGGTGTGTTCCTTATCTTATCCTAGTGTCTAAACTCTTCTCCATGGCTGGACCTCCAAATAATATTCCTTTACGTGCTAAGGGGTATCTAGAGAGTGGGATAGGTTTAATAACTACCCTAACACTAACGCATACCCTAACCCTAACCCTTACCCTAACCCTAACACGTACCCTAATCCTAACCAATACACTAAACCGAGCCCTAACCCTAACACTAACCCTAACCCTAACCCTAACCCATACCCTACGCCGTACCTGAAGCCCTCTCTGAACCCGTACCGTAAGCCGTATCCTAATCCTAACCCTAAGCCTAACCCTAACCCTAGGCTACCCTTGAGTGCTTCTGCCTCCAATAGATTTCCTAAGCACTAGTGTTTTAAGGAACAGCTTAAAAAGAGAATCCTAATGTGATTTCTTTATAATGGGTGTGTTCCTTATCTTATCCTAGTGTTTAACTCTTATCCATGGCTGGACCACCAAATAATATTCCTTTACGTGCTAAGGGGTATCTAGAGAGTGGGATAGGTTTAATAACTACCCTAACCCTAACGCGTACCCTAACCCTAACCCCTATCCTAACCCTAACACGTACCCTAATCCTAAACAATACCCTAAACCGAGCCCTAACCCTAACACTAACCCTAACCCTAACCCTAACCCATACCCTACGCCGTACCCGAAGTCCTCCCCGAACCCGTAACCTAAGCCGTACCCTAAGCCTAACCCTAAGCCTAAACCTAACCCTAGGCTACCCTTGACTGCTTCTGCCTCCAATAGATTTCCTAAGCACTAGTGTTTTAAGGAACAGCTTAAAAAGAGAATCCTAATGTGATTTCTTTATAATGTGTGTGTTCCTTATATTATCTTAGTGTCTAAACTCTTCTTCATGGGTGGACCCCCAAATAATATTCCTTTACGTGCTAAGGTGTATCTAGAGAGTGGGATAGGTTTAATAAGAACCCTAACCCTAACCCCTACCCTAACCCTAACACGTACCCTAATCATAACCCGTACCCTAAATGGAGCCCTAACCCTAACACTAACCCAAACCCTAACCCTAACCCATACCCTACGCCGTACCTGAAGCCCTATCCGAACCCGTACCGTAAGCCGTATCCTAATCCTAACCCTAAGCCTAACCCTAACCCTAGGCTACCCTTGACTGCTTCTGCCTCCAATAGATTTCCTAAGCACTAGTGTTTTAAGGAACAGCTTAAAAAGAGAATCCTAATGTGATTTCTATATAATGGGTGTGTTCCTTATCTTATCCTAGTGTCTAAACTCTTCTCCATTGCTGGACCCCCAAATAATATTCCTTTACGTGCTAAGGGGTATATAGAGTGGGATAGGTTTAATAACTACCCTAACCCTAACGCGTACCCTAACCCTAACCCTTACCCTAACCCTAACATGTACCCTAATCCTAAACAATACCCTAAACCGAGCCCTAACCCTAACACTAACCCTAAGCCTAACCCTAACCCATACCCTACGCCGTACCCGAAGCCCTCCCCGAACCTGTAACCTAAGCCGTACCCTAAGCCTAACCCTAAGCCTAACCCTAACCCTAGGCTACCCTTGACTGCTTCTGCCTCCAATAGATTTCCTAAGCACTAGTGTTTTAAGGAACAGCGTAAAAAGAGAATCCTAATGTGATTTCTTTATAATGTGTGTGTTCCTTATATTATCTTAGTGTCTAAACTCTTCTTCATGGGTGGACCCCCAAATAATATTCCTTTACGTGCTAAGGGGTATCTAGAGAGTGGGATAGGTTTAATAACTACCCTAACACTAACACGTACCCTAACCCTAACCCCTACCCTAACCCTAACACGTACCCTAAAACTAAACCGAGCCCTAACCCTAACACTAACCCTAACCCTAACCCATACCCTACGCCGTACCCGAAGACCTCTCCGAACCCGTACCCTAAGCCGTACCCTTAGCCTAACCCTAAGCCTAACCCTAACCCTAGGCTACCCTTGACTCCTTCTGCCTCCAATAGATTTCCTAAGCACTAGTGTTTTAAGGAACAGCTTAAAAAGAGAATCCTAATGTGATTTCTCTATAAAGGGTGTGTTCCTTATCTTAGCCTAGTGTCTAAACTCTTCTCCATGGCTGGACCCCCAAATAATATTCCTTTACGTGCTAAGGGGTATCTAGAGAGTGGGATAGGTTTAATAACTACCCTAACCCTAATGCGTACCCTAATCCTAACCCCTACCCTAACCCTAACACGTACCCTAATCCTAAGCCGTACACTAAACCGAGCCCTAACATTAACACTAACCCTAACCCTAACCCTAACTCATACACTACACCGTACCCGAAGCCCTCCCCGAACCCGTACCCTAAGCCTTACCCTAAGCCTAACCCTAACCCTAGGCTACCCTTGACTGCTTCTGCCTCCAATAGATTTCCTAAGCACTAGTGTTTTAAGGAAGAGCTGAAAAAGAGAATCCTAATGTGATTTCTTTATAATGTGTGTGTTCCTTATCTTATCCTAGTGTCTAAACTCTTCTCCATGGCTGGATGCCCAAATAATACTCCTTTACGTGCTAAGGGGTATCTAGAGAGTGGGATAGGTTTAATAACCCTAACCCTAACACGTACCCTAACCCTAACCCCTACCCTAACCCTAACACGTACCCTAATCCTAAACCGTACCCTAAACCGAGCCCTAACCCTAACACTAACCCTAACCCTAACCCTAACCCATACACTACACCGTACCCGAAGCCCTCCCCGAACCCGTACCCTAAGCCTTACCCTAAGCCTAACCCTAACCCTAGGCTACCCTTGACTGCTTCTGCCTCCAATAGATTTCCTAAGCACTAGTGTTTCATGGAACAGCTGAAACAGAGAATCCTAATGTGATTTATTTATAATGGGTGTGTTCCTTCTCTTATCCTAGTGTCTAAACTCTTCTCCATGGCTGGACCTCCAAATAATATTCCTTTACGTGCTAAGGGGTATCTAGAGAGTGGGATAGGTTTAATAACTACCCTAACACTAACGCATACCCTAACCCTAACCCTTACCCTAACACTAACACGTACCCTAATCCTAACCAATACACTAAACCGAGCCCTAACCCTAACACTAACCCTAACCCTAACCCTAACCCATACCCTACGCCGTACCCGAAGCCCTCCCCGAACCCGTACCCTAAGCCGTACCCTAAGCCGTACCCTAAGTCTAACCCTAACCTTAGGCTACCCTTGACTGCTTCTGCCTCCAATAGATTTCCTAAGCAGTAGTGTTTTAAGGAACAGCTTAAAAAGAGAATCCTAATGTGATTTCTTTATAATGGGTGTGTTCCTTATCTTATCCTAGTGTCTAAACTCTTCTCCATGGCTGGACCCCCAAATAATATTCCTTTACGTGCTAAGGGGTATATAGAGAGTGGGATAGGTTTAATAACTACCCTAACCCTAACGCGTACCCTAACCCTAACCCCTACCCTAACCCTAACACGTACCCTAATCCTAAACAATACCCTAAACCGAGCCCTAACCCTAACACTAACCCTAACCCTAACCCTAACCCATACCCTACGCCGTACCCGAATTCCTCCCCGAACCCGTAACCTAAGCCGTACCCTAAGCCTAACCCTAAGCCTAAACCTAACCCTAGGCTACCCTTGACTGCTTCTGCCTCCAATAGATTTCCTAAGCACTAGTGTTTTAAGGAACAGCTTAAAAAGAGAATCCTAATGTGATTTCTTTATAATGTGTGTGTTCCTTATATTATCTTAGTGTCTAAACTCTTCTTCATGGGTGGACCCCCAAATAATATTCCTTTATGTGCTAAGGTGTATCTAGAGAGTGGGATAGGTTTAATAAGAACCCTAACCCTAACCCCTACCTTAACCCTAACACGTACCCTAATCATAACCCGTACCCTAAACGGAGCCCTAACCCTAACACTAACCCAAACCCTAACCCTAACCCATACCCTACGCCGTACCTGAAGCCCTATCCGAACCCGTACCGTAAGCCGTATCCTAATCCTAACCCTAAGCCTAACCCTAACCCTAGGCTACCCTTGACTGCTTCTGCCTCCAATAGATTTCCTAAGCACTAGTGTTTTAAGGAACAGCTTAAAAAGAGAATCCTAATGTGATTTCTTTATAATGGGTGTGTTCCTTATCTTATCCTAGTGTCTAAACTCTTCTCCATTGCTGGACCCCCAAATAATATTCCTTTACGTGCTAAGGGGTATATAGAGTGGGATAGGTTTAATAACTACCCTAACCCTAATGCGTACCCTAACCCTAACTCTTACCCTAACCCTAACATGTACCCTAATCCTAAACAATACCCTAAACCGAGCCCTAACCCTAACACTAACCCTAAGCCTAACCCTAACCCATACCCTACGCCGTACCCGAAGCCCTCCCCGAACCCGTAACCTAAGCCGTACCCTAAGCCTAACCCTAAGCCTAACCCTAACCCTAGGCTACCCTTGACTGCTTCTGCCTCCAATAGATTTCCTAAGCACTAGTGTTTTAAGGAACTGCGTAAAAAGAGAATCCTAATGTGATTTCTTTATAATGTGTGTGTTCCTTATATTATCTTAGTGTCTAAACTCTTCTTCATGGGTGGACCCCCAAATAATATTCCTTTACGTGCTAACGGGTATCTAGAGAGTGGGATAGGTTTAATAACTACCCTAACACTAACACGTACCCTAACCCTAACCCCTACCCTAAACCTAACACGTACCCTAAAACTAAACCGTACCCTAAACCGAGCCCTAACCCTAACACTAACCCTAACCCTAACCCATACCCTACGCCGTACCCGAAGACCTCCCCGAACCCGTACCCTAAGCCGTACCCTTAGCCTAACCCTAAGCCTAACCCTAACACTAGGCTACCCTTGACTCCTTCTGCCTCCAATAGATTTCCTAAGCACTAGTGTTTTAAGGAACAGCTTAAAAAGAGAATCCTAATGTGATTTCTCTATAAAGGGTGTGTTCCTTATCTTAGCCTAGTGTCTAAACTCTTCTCCATGCCTGGACCCCCAAATAATATTCCTTTACGTGCTAAGGGGTATCTAGAGAGTGGGATAGGTTTAATAACTACCCTAACCCTAATGCGTACCCTAACCCTAACCCCTACCCTAACCCTAACACGTACCCTAATCCTAAGCCGTACACTAAACCGAGCCCTAACATTAACACTAACCCTAACCCTAACTCATACACTACACCGTACCCGAAGCTCTCCCCGAACCCGTACCCTAAGCCTTACCCTAAGCCTAACCCTAACCCTAGGCTACCCTTGACTGCTTCTGCCTCCAATAGATTTCCTAAGCACTAGTGTTTTAAGGAAGAGCTGAAAAAGAGAATCCTAATGTGATTTCTTTATAATGGGTGTGTTCCTTATCTTATCCTAGTGTCTAAACTCTTCTCCATGGCTGGACCCCCAAATAATATTCCTTTACGTGCTAAGGGGTATCTAGAGAGTGGGATAGGTTTAATAACTACCCTAACACTAACGCATACCCTAACCCTAACCCTTACCCTAACCCTAACACGTACCCTAATCCTAACCAATACACTAAACCGAGCCCTAACCCTAACACTAACCCTAACCCTAACCCTAACCCATACACTACACCGTACCCGAAGCCCTCCCCGAACCCGTACCCTAAGCCTTACCCTAAGCCTAACCCTAACCCTAGGCTACCCTTGACTGCTTCTGCCTCCAATAGATTTCCTAAGCACTAGTGTTTCATGGAACAGCTGAAACAGAGAATCCTAATGTGATTTATTTATAATGGGTGTGTTCCTTATCTTATCCTAGTGTCTAAACTCTTCTCCATGGCTGGACCTCCAAATAATATTCCTTTACGTGCTAAGGGGTATCTAGAGAGTGGGATAGGTTTAATAACTACCCTAACACTAACGCATACCCTAACCCTAACCCTTACCCTAACACTAACACGTACCCTAATCCTAACCAATACACTAAACCGAGCCCTAACCCTAACACTAACCCTAACCCTAACCCTAACCCATACCCTACGCCGTACCCGAAGCCCTCCCCGAACCCGTACCCTAAGCCGTACCCTAAGCCGTACCCTAAGTCTAACCCTAACCTTAGGCTACCCTTGACTGCTTCTGCCTCCAATAGATTTCCTAAGCAGTAGTGTTTTAAGGAACAGCTTAAAAAGAGAATCCTAATGTGATTTCTTTATAATGGGTGTGTTCCTTATCTTATCCTAGTGTCTAAACTCTTCTCCATGGCTGGACCCCCAAATAATATTCCTTTACGTGCTAAGGGGTATATAGAGAGTGGGATAGGTTTAATAACTACCCTAACCCTAACGCGTACCCTAACCCTAACCCCTACCCTAACCCTAACACGTACCCTAATCCTAAACAATACCCTAAACCGAGCCCTAACCCTAACACTAACCCTAACCCTAACCCTAACCCATACCCTACGCCGTACCCGAATTCCTCCCCGAACCCGTAACCTAAGCCGTACCCTAAGCCTAACCCTAAGCCTAAACCTAACCCTAGGCTACCCTTGACTGCTTCTGCCTCCAATAGATTTCCTAAGCACTAGTGTTTTAAGGAACAGCTTAAAAAGAGAATCCTAATGTGATTTCTTTATAATGTGTGTGTTCCTTATATTATCTTAATGTCTAAACTCTTCTTCATGGGTGGACCCCCAAATAATATTCCTTTACGTGCTAAGGTGTATCTAGAGAGTGGGATAGGTTTAATAAGAACCCTAACCCTAACCCCTACCCTAACCCTAACACGTACCCTAATCATAACCCGTACCCTAAACGGAGCCCTAACCCTAACACTAACCCAAACCCTAACCCTAACCCATACCCTACGCCGTACCTGAAGCCCTCTCCGAACCCATACCGTAAGCCGTATCCTAATCCTAACCCTAAGCCTAACCCTAACCCTAGGCTACCCTTGACTGCTTCTGCCTCCAATAGATTTCCTAAGCACTAGTGTTTTAAGGAACAGCTTAAAAAGAGAATCCTAATGTGATTTCTTTATAATGGGTGTGTTCCTTATCTTATCCTAGTGTCTAAACTCTTCTCCATTGCTGCACCCCCAAATAATATTCCTTTACGTGCTAAGGGGTATATAGAGTGGGATAGGTTTAATAACTACCCTAACCCTAACGCGTACCCTAACCCTAACCCTTACCCTAACCCTAACATGTACCCTAATCCTAAACAATACCCTAAACCGAGCCCTAACCCTAACACTAACCCTAAGCCTAACCCTAACCCATACCCTACGCCGTACCCGAAGCCTTCCCCGAACCCGTAACCTAAGCCGTACCCTAAGCCTAACCCTAAGCCTAACCCTAACCCTAGGCTACCCTTGACTGCTTCTGCCTCCAATAGATTTCCTAAGCACTAGTGTTTTAAGGAAGAGCTGAAAAAGAGAATCCTAATGTGATTTCTTTATAATGTGTGTGTTCCTTATCTTATCCTAGTTTCTAAACTCTTCTCCATGGCTGGATCCCCAAATTATATTCCTTTACGTGCTAAGGGGTATCTAGAGAGTGGGATAGGTTTAATAACCCTAACCCTAACACGTACCCTAACCCTAACCCCTACCCTA
This sequence comes from Balaenoptera physalus, assembly GCF_965194825.1. Lineage (NCBI taxonomy): Eukaryota > Metazoa > Chordata > Mammalia > Artiodactyla > Balaenopteridae > Balaenoptera > Balaenoptera physalus. The sequence goes on along the minus strand of NW_028125939.1, from coordinate 386,535 downwards.
ACCCTAAAACGTACCCTAATCCTAAACCGTACCCTAAACCGAGCCCTAACCCTAACACTAACCCTAACCCTAACCCATACACTACACGGTATCCGAAGCCCTCCCCGAACCCGTACCCTAAGCCGTACCCTAAGCCTAACCCTAAGCCTAAACCTAACCCTAGGCTACCCTTGACTGCTTCTGCCTCCAATAGATTTCCTAAGCACTAGTGTTTTAAGGAACAGCTTAAAAAGAGAATCCTAATGTGATTTCTTTATAATGTGTGTGTTCCTTATATTATCTTAGTGTCTAAACTCTTCTTCATGGGTGGACCCCCAAATAATATTCCTTTATGTGCTAAGGTGTATCTAGAGAGTGGGATAGGTTTAATAAGAACCCTAACCCTAACCCCTACCTTAACCCTAACACGTACCCTAATCATAACCCGTACCCTAAACGGAGCCCTAACCCTAACACTAACCCAAACCCTAACCCTAACCCATACCCTACGCCGTACCTGAAGCCCTATCCGAACCCGTACCGTAAGCCGTATCCTAATCCTAACCCTAAGCCTAACCCTAACCCTAGGCTACCCTTGACTGCTTCTGCCTCCAATAGATTTCCTAAGCACTAGTGTTTTAAGGAACAGCTTAAAAAGAGAATCCTAATGTGATTTCTTTATAATGGGTGTGTTCCTTATCTTATCCTAGTGTCTAAACTCTTCTCCATTGCTGGACCCCCAAATAATATTCCTTTACGTGCTAAGGGGTATATAGAGTGGGATAGGTTTAATAACTACCCTAACCCTAATGCGTACCCTAACCCTAACGCTTACCCTAACCCTAACATGTACCCTAATCCTAAACAATACCCTAAACCGAGCCCTAACCCTAACACTAACCCTAAGCCTAACCCTAACCCATACCCTACGCCGTACCCGAAGCCCTCCCCGAACCCGTAACCTAAGCCGTACCCTAAGCCTAACCCTAAGCCTAACCCTAACCCTAGGCTACCCTTGACTGCTTCTGCCTCCAATAGATTTCCTAAGCACTAGTGTTTTAAGGAACAGCGTAAAAAGAGAATCCTAATGTGATTTCTTTATAATGTGTGTGTTCCTTATATTATCTTAGTGTCTAAACTCTTCTTCATGGGTGGACCCCCAAATAATATTCCTTTACGTGCTAACGGGTATCTAGAGAGTGGGATAGGTTTAATAACTACCCTAACACTAACACGTACCCTAACCCTAACCCCTACCCTAAACCTAACACGTACCCTAAAACTAAACCGTACCCTAAACCGAGCCCTAACCCTAACACTAACCCTAACCCTAACCCATACCCTACGCCGTACCCGAAGACCTCCCCGAACCCGTACCCTAAGCCGTACCCTTAGCCTAACCCTAAGCCTAACCCTAACACTAGGCTACCCTTGACTCCTTCTGCCTCCAATAGATTTCCTAAGCACTAGTGTTTTAAGGAACAGCTTAAAAAGAGAATCCTAATGTGATTTCTCTATAAAGGGTGTGTTCCTTATCTTAGCCTAGTGTCTAAACTCTTCTCCATGCCTGGACCCCCAAATAATATTCCTTTACGTGCTAAGGGGTATCTAGAGAGTGGGATAGGTTTAATAACTACCCTAACCCTAACACGTACCCTAACCCTAACCCCTACCCTAACGCTAACACGTACCCTAATCCTATACCATACCCTAAACCGAGCCCTAACCCTAACACTAACCCTAACCCTAACCCTAACCCATACACTACACCGTACCCGAAGCCCTCCCCGAACCCGTACCCTAAGCCTTACCCTAAGCCTAACCCTAACCCTAGGCTACCCTTGACTGCTTCTGCCTCCAATAGATTTCCTAAGCACTAGTGTTTTAAGGAACAGCTTAAAAAGAGAATCCTAATGTGATTTATTTATAATGGGTGTGTTCCTTATCTTATCCTAGTGTCTAAACTCTTCTCCATGGCTGGACCTCCAAATAATATTCCTTTACGTGCTAAGGGGTATCTAGAGAGTGGGATAGGTTTAATAACTACCCTAACACTAACGCATACCCTAACCCTAACCCTTACCCTAACCCTAACACGTACCCTAATCCTAACCAATACACTAAACCGAGCCCTAACCCTAACACTAACCCTAACACTAAACCTAACCCATACACTACGCCGTACCCGAAGCCCTCCCCGAACCCGTACCCTAAGCCGTACCCTAAGTCTAACCCTAACCCTAGGCTACCCTTGACTGCTTCTGCCTCCAATAGATTTCCTAAGCAGTAGTGTTTTAAGGAACAGCTTAAAAAGAGAATCCTAATGTGATTTCTTTATAATGGGTGTGTTCCTTATCTTATCCTAGTGTCTAAACTCTTCTCCATGGCTGGACCACCAAATAATATTCCTTTACGTGCTAAGGGGTATATAGAGAGTGGGATAGGTTTAATAACTACCCTAACCCTAACGCGTACCCTAACCCTAACCCCTACCCTAACCCTAACACGTACCCTAATCCTAAACAATACCCTAAACCGAGCCCTAACCCTAACACTAACCCTAACCCTAACCCTAACCCATACCCTACGCCGTACCCGAATTCCTCCCCGAACCCGTAACCTAAGCCGTACCCTAAGCCTAACCCTAAGCCTAAACCTAACCGTAGGCTACCCTTGACTGCTTCTGCCTCCAATAGATTTCCTAAGCACTAGTGTTTTAAGGAACAGCTTAAAAAGAGAATCCTAATGTGATTTCTTGATAATGTGTGTGTTCCTTATATTATCTTAGTGTCTAAACTCTTCTTCATGGGTGGACCCCCAAATAATATTCCTTTACGTGCTAAGGTGTATCTAGAGAGTGGGATAGGTTTAATAAGAACCCTAACCCTAACCCCTACCCTAACCCTAACACGTACCCTAATCATAAACCGTACCCTAAACGGAGCCCTAACCCTATCACTAACCCAAACCCTAACCCTAACCCATACCCTACGCCGTACCTGAAGCCCTCTCCGAACCCGTACCGTAAGCCGTATCCTAATCCTAACCCTAAGCCTAACACTAACCCTATGCTACCCTTGACTGCTTCTGCCTCCAATAGATTTCCTAAGCACTAGTGTTTTAAGGAACAGCTTAAGAAGAGAATCCTAATGTGATTTCTTTATAATGGGTGTGTTCCTTATCTTATCCTAGTGTCTAAACTCTTCTCCATTGCTGGACCCCCAAATAATATTCCTTTACGTGCTAAGGGGTATATAGAGTGGGATAGGTTTAATAACTACCCTAACCCTAACGCGTACCCTAACCCTAACCCTTACCCTAACCCTAACATGTACCCTAATCCTAAACAATACCCTAAACCGAGCCCTAACCCTAACACTAACCCTAAACCTAACCCTAACCCATACCCTACGCCGTACCCGAAGCCTTCCCCGAACCCGTAACCTAAGCCGTACCCTAAGCGTAACCCTAACCCTAGGCTACCCTTGACTGCTTCTGCCTCCAATAGATTTCCTAAGCACTAGTGTTTTAAGGAACAGCGTAAAAAGAGAATCCTAATGTGATTTCTTTATAATGTGTGTGTTCCTTATATTATCTTAGTGTCTAAACTCTTCTTCATGTGTGGACCCCCAAATAATACTCCTTTACGTGCTAAGGTGTATCTAGAGAGTGGGATAGGTTTAATAACTACCCTAACTCTAACGCGTACCCTAACCCTAACCCCTACCCTAACCCTAACACGTACCCTAATCCTAACCCATAACCTAACCCGAGACCTACCCTAACACTAACCCTAACCCTAACTCTAACCCATACCCTACGCCGTACCCGAAACCCTCCCCGAACCCGTACCGTAAGCCGTATCCTAAGCCTAACCCTAAGCCTAACCCTAACCCTAGGCTACCCTTGACTGCTTCTGACTCCAATAGATTTCCTAAGCACTAGTGTTTTAAGGAACAGCTTAAAAAGAGAATCCTAATGTGATTTCTTTATAATGGGTGTGTTCCTTATTTATCCTAGTGTCTAAACTCTTCTCCATGGCTGGACCCCCAAATAATATTCCTTTACGTGCTACGGTGTATCTACAGAGTGGGATAGGTTTAATAACTACCCTAACCCTAACACGTACCCTAACCCTAACCCCTACCCTAACCCTAACACGTACCCTAAAACTAAACCGTACCTTAAACCGAGCCCTAACCCTAACACTAACCCTAACCCTAACCCATACCCTACGCCGTACCAGAAGACCTCCCCGAACCCGTACCCTAAGCCGTACCCTTAGCCTAACCCTAAGCCTAACCCTAACACTAGGCTACACTTGACTCCTTCTGCCTCCAATAGATTTCCTAAGCACTAGTGTTTTAAGGAACAGCTTAAAAAGAGAATCCTAATGTGATTTCTCTATAAAGGGTGTGTTCCTTATCTTAGCCTAGTGTCTAAACTCTTCTCCATGGCTGGACCCCCAAATAATATTCCTTTACGTGCTAAGGGGTATCTAGAGAGTGGGATAGGTTTAATAACTACCCTAACCATAATGCGTACCCTAACCCTAACCCCTACCCTAACCCTAACACGTACCCTAATCCTAAGCCGTACACTAAACCGAGCCCTAACATTAACACTAACCCTAACCCTAACTCATACACTACACTGTACCCGAAGCCCTCCCCGAACCCGTACCCTAAGCCTTACCCTAAGCCTAACCCTAACCCTAGGCTACCCTTGACTGCTTCTGCCTCCAATAGATTTCCTAAGCACTAGTGTTTTAAGGAAGAGCTGAAAAAGAGAATCCTAATGTGATTTCTTTATAATGTGTGTGTTCCTTATCTTATCCTAGTGTCTAAACTCTTCTCCATGGCTGGATGCCCAAATAATATTCCTTTACGTGCTAAGGGGTATCTAGAGAGTGGGATAGGTTTAATAACCCTAACCCTAACACGTACCCTAACCCTAACCCCTACCCTAACGCTAACACGTACCCTAATCCTATACCATACCCTAAACCGAGCCCTAACCCTAACACTAACCCTAACCCTAACCCTAACCCATACACTACACCGTACCCGAAGCCCTCCCCGAACCCGTACCCTAAGCCTTACCCTAAGCCTAACCCTAACCCTAGGCTACCCTTGACTGCTTCTGCCTCCAATAGATTTCCTAAGCACTAGTGTTTTAAGGAACAGCTTAAAAAGAGAATCCTAATGTGATTTCTTTATAATGGGTGTGTTCCTTATCTTATCCTAGTGTCTAAACTCTTCTCCATTGCTGGACCCCCAAATAATATTCCTTTACGTGCTAAGGGGTATATAGAGTGGGATAGGTTTAATAACTACCCTAACCCTAACGCGTACCCTAACCCTAACCCTTACCCTAACCCTAACATGTACCCTAATGCTAAACAATACCCGAAACCGAGCCCTAACCCTAACACTAACCCTAAGCCTAACCCTAACCCATACCCTACGCCGTACCCGAAGCCCTCCCCGAACCCGTAACCTAAGCCGTACCCTAAGCCTAACCCAAAGCCTAACCCTAACCCTAGGCTACCCTTGACTGCTTCTGCCTCCAATAGATTTCCTAAGCACTAGTGTTTTAAGGAACAGCGTAAAAAGAGAATCCTAATGTGATTTCTTTATAATGTGTGTGTTCCTTATATTATCTTAGTGTCTAAACTCTTCTTCATGGGTGGACCCCCAAATAATATTCCTTTACGTGCTAAGGTGTATCTAGAGAGTGGGATAGGTTTAATAACTACCCTAACACTAACACGTACCCTAACCCTAACCCCTACCCTAACCCTAACACGTACCCTAAAACTAAACCGTACCTTAAACCGAGCCCTAACCCTAACACTAACCCTAACCCTAACCCATACCCTACGCCGTACCAGAAGACCTCCCCGAACCCGTACCCTAAGCCGTACCCTTAGCCTAACCCTAAGCCTAACCCTAACACTAGGCTACACTTGACTCCTTCTGCCTCCAATAGATTTCCTAAGCACTAGTGTTTTAAGGAACAGCTTAAAAAGAGAATCCTAATGTGATTTCTCTATAAAGGGTGTGTTCCTTATCTTAGCCTAGTGTCTAAACTCTTCTCCATGGCTGGACCCCCAAATAATATTCCTTTACGTGCTAAGGGGTATCTAGAGAGTGGGATAGGTTTAATAACTACCCTAACCATAATGCGTACCCTAACCCTAACCCCTACCCTAACCCTAACACGTACCCTAATCCTAAGCCGTACACTAAACCGAGCCCTAACATTAACACTAACCCTAACCCTAACTCATACACTACACTGTACCCGAAGCCCTCCCCGAACCCGTACCCTAAGCCTTACCCTAAGCCTAACCCTAACCCTAGGCTACCCTTGACTGCTTCTGCCTCCAATAGATTTCCTAAGCACTAGTGTTTTAAGGAAGAGCTGAAAAAGAGAATCCTAATGTGATTTCTTTATAATGTGTGTGTTCCTTATCTTATCCTAGTGTCTAAACTCTTCTCCATGGCTGGATGCCCAAATAATATTCCTTTACGTGCTAAGGGGTATCTAGAGAGTGGGATAGGTTTAATAACCCTAACCCTAACACGTACCCTAACCCTAACCCCTACCCTAACGCTAACACGTACCCTAATCCTATACCATACCCTAAACCGAGCCCTAACCCTAACACTAACCCTAACCCTAACCCTAACCCATACACTACACCGTACCCGAAGCCCTCCCCGAACCCGTACCCTAAGCCTTACCCTAAGCCTAACCCTAACCCTAGGCTACCCTTGACTGCTTCTGCCTCCAATAGATTTCCTAAGCACTAGTGTTTTAAGGAACAGCTTAAAAAGAGAATCCTAATGTGATTTATTTATAATGGGTGTGTTCCTTATCTTATCCTAGTGTCTAAACTCTTCTCCATGGCTGGACCTCCAAATAATATTCCTTTACGTGCTAAGGGGTATCTAGAGAGTGGGATAGGTTTAATAACTACCCTAACACTAACGCGTACCCTAACCCTAACCCTTACCCTAACCCTAACACGTACCCTAATCCTAACCAATACACTAAACCGAGCCCTAACCCTAACACTAACCCTAACACTAAACCTAACCCATACACTACGCCGTACCCGAAGCCCTCCCCGAACCCGTACCCTAAGCCGTACCCTAAGTCTAACCCTAACCCTAGGCTACCCTTGACTGCTTCTGCCTCCAATAGATTTCCTAAGCAGTAGTGTTTTAAGGAACAGCTTAAAAAGAGAATCCTAATGTGATTTCTTTATAATGGGTGTGTTCCTTATCTTATCCTAGTGTCTAAACTCTTCTCCATGGCTGGACCCCCAAATAATATTCCTTTACGTGCTAAGGGGTATATAGAGAGTGGGATAGGTTTAATAACTACCCTAACCCTAACGCGTACCCTAACCCTAACCCCTACCCTAACCCTAACACGTACCCTAATCCTAAACAATACCCTAAACCGAGCCCTAACCCTAACACTAACCCTAACCCTAACCCTAACCCATACCCTACGCCGTACCCGAATTCCTCCCCGAACCCGTAACCTAAGCCGTACCCTAAGCCTAACCCTAAGCCTAAACCTAACCGTAGGCTACCCTTGACTGCTTCTGCCTCCAATAGATTTCCTAAGCACTAGTGTTTTAAGGAACAGCTTAAAAAGAGAATCCTAATGTGATTTCTTGATAATGTGTGTGTTCCTTATATTATCTTAGTGTCTAAACTCTTCTTCATGGGTGGACCCCCAAATAATATTCCTTTACGTGCTAAGGTGTATCTAGAGAGTGGGATAGGTTTAATAAGAACCCTAACCCTAACCCCTACCCTAACCCTAACACGTACCCTAATCATAAACCGTACCCTAAACGGAGCCCTAACCCTATCACTAACCCAAACCCTAACCCTAACCCAAACCCTACGCCGTACCTGAAGCCCTATCCGAACCCGTACCGTAAGCCGTATCCTAAGCCTAACCCTAAGCCTAACCCTAACCCTAGGCTACCCTTGACTGCTTCTGACTCCAATAGATTTCCTAAGCACTAGTGTTTTAAGGAACAGCTTAAAAAGAGAATCCTAATGTGATTTCTTTATAATGGGTGTGTTCCTTATTTATCCTAGTGTCTAAACTCTTCTCCATGGCTGGACCCCCAAATAATATTCCTTTACGTGCTACGGTGTATCTACAGAGTGGGATAGGTTTAATAACTACCCTAACCCTAACACGTACCCTAACCCTAACCCCTACCCTAACCCTAACACGTACCCTAATCGTAAACAATACCCTAAACCGAGCCCTAACCCTAACACTAACCCTAACCCTAACCCTAACCCATAACCTACGCCGTATCCGAAGCCCTCCCCAAACCCGTACCCTAAGCCGTACCCTAAGCCTAACACTAAGCCGAACCCTAACCCTAGGCTACCCTTCACTCCTTCTGCCTCCAATAGATTTCCTAAGCACTAGTGTTTTAAGGAACAGCTTAAAAAGAGAATCCTAATGTGATTTCTCTATAAAGGGTGTGTTCCTTATCTTAGCCTAGTGTCTAAACTCTTCTCCATGGCTGGACCCCCAAATAATATTCCTTTACGTGCTAAGGGGTATCTAGAGAGTGGGATAGGTTTAATAACTACCCTAACCCTAATGCGTACCCTAAACCTAACCCCCACCCTAACCCTAACACGTACCCTAATCCTAGGCCGTACACTAAACCGAGCCCTAACATTAACACAAACCCTAACACTAACCCTAACTCATACACTACACCGTACCCGAAGCCCTCCCCGAACCCGTACCCTAAGCCTTACCCTAAGCCTAACCCTAACCCTAGGCTACCCTTGACTGCTTCTGCCTCCAATAGATTTCCTAAGCACTAGTGTTTTAAGGAAGAGCTGAAAAAGAGAATCCTAATGTGATTTCTTTATAATGTGTGTGTTCCTTATCTTATCCTAGTGTCTAAACTCTTCTCCATGGCTGGATCCCCAAATAATATTCCTTTACGTGCTAAGGGGTATATAGAAAGTGGGATAGGTTTAATAACCCTAACCCTAACACGTACCCTAACCCTAACCCCTATCCTAACCCTAACACGTACCCTAATCCTAAATCGTACCCTAAACCGAGCCCTAACCCTAACACTAACCCTAACACTATCCCTAACCCATACACTACACCGTACCCGAAGCCCTACCCGAACCCATACCCTAAGCCTTACCCTAAGCCTAACCCTAACCCTAGGCTACCCTTGACTGCTTCTGCCTCCAATAGATTTCCTAAGCACTAGTGTTTTAAGGAACAGCTTAAAAGGAGAATCCTAATGTGATTTCTTTATAATGTGTGTGTTCCTTATATTATCTTAGTGTCTAAACTCTTCTTCATGGGTGGACCCCCAAATAATATTCCTTTACGTGCTAAGGGGTATCTAGAGAGTGGGATAGGTTTAATAACTACCCTAACACTAACACGTACCCTAACCCTAACCCCTACCCTAACCCTAACACGTACCCTAAAACTAAACCGTACCCTAAACCGGGCCCTAACACTAACACTAACCCTAACCCTAACCCATACCCTACGCCGTACCCGAAGACCTCCCCGAACCCGTACCCTAAGCCGTACCCTTAGCCTAACCCTAAGCCTAACCCTAACACTAGGCTACCCTTGACTCCTTCTGCCTCCAATAGATTTCCTAAGCACTAGTGTTTTAAGGAACAGCTTAAAAAGAGAATCCTAATGTGATTTCTCTATAAAGGGTGTGTTCCTTATCTTAGCCTAGTGTCTAAACTCTTCTCCATGGCTGGACCCCCAAATAATATTCCTTTACGTGCTAAGGGGTATCTAGAGAGTGGGATAGGTTTAATAACTACCCTAACCCTAATGCGTACCCTAACCCTAACCCCTACCCTAACCCTAACACGTACCCTAATCATAACCCGTACCCTAAACGGAGCCCTAACCCTAACACTAACCCAAACCCTAACCCTAACCCATACCCTACGCCATACCTGAAGCCCTCTCCGAACCCGTACCGTAAGCCGTATCCTAATCCTAACCCTAAGCCTAACCCTCACCCTATGCTACCCTTGACTGCTTCTGCATCCAATAGATTTCCTAAGCACTAGTGTTTTAAGGAACAGCTTAAAAAGAGAATCCTAATGTTATTTCTTTATAATGGGTGTGTTCCTTATCTTATCCTAGTGTCTAAACTCTTCTCCATTGCTGGACCCCCAAATAATATTCCTTTACGTGCTAAGGGGTATATAGAGTGGGATAGGTTTAATAACTACCCTAACCCTAACGCGTACCCTAACCCTAACCCTTACCCTAACCCTAACATGTACCCTAATCCTAAACAATACCCTAAACCGAGCCCTAACCCTAACACTAACCCTAACCCTAACCCTAACCCATACCCTACGCCGTACCCGAAGCCTTCCCCGAACCCTTAACCTAAGCCGTACCCTAAGCCTAACCCTAACCCTAGGCTACCCTTGACTGCTTCTGCCTCCAATAGATTTCCTAAGCACTAGTGTTTTAAGGAACAGCGTAAAAAGAGAATCCTAATGTGATTTCTTTATAATGTGTGTGTTCCTTATATTATCTTAGTGTCTAAACTCTTCTTCATGTGTGCACCCCCAAATAATACTCTTTTACGTGCTAAGGTGTATCTAGAGAGTGGGATAGGTTTAATAAGTACCCTAACTCTAACGCGTACCCTAACCCTAACCCCTACCCTAACCCTAACATGTACCCTAATCCTAACCCATAACCTAACCCGAGACCTACCCTAACACTAACCCTAACCCTAACTCTAACCCATACGCTACGCCGTACCCGAAGCCCTCCCCGAACCCGTACCGTAAGCCGTATCCTAAGCCTAACCCTAAGCCTAACCCTAACCCTAGGCTACCCTTGACTGCTTCTGACTCCAATAGATTTCCTAAGCACTAGTGTTTTAAGGAACAGCTTAAAAAGAGAATCCTAATGTGATTTCTTTATAATGGGTGTGTTCCTTATTTATCCTAGTGTCTAAACTCTTCTCCATGGCTGGACCCCCAAATAATATTCCTTTACGTGCTAAGGTGTATCTAGAGAGTGGGATAGGTTTAATAACTACCCTAACCCTAACACGTACCCTAACCCTAACCCCTACCCTAACCCTAACACGTACCCTAATCCTAAACAATACCCTAAACCGAGCCCTAACCCTAACACTAACCCTAACCCTAACCCTAACCCATACCCTACGCCGTATCCGAAGCCCTCCCCAAACCCGTACCCTAAGCCGTACCCTAAGCCTAACCCTAAGCCGAACCCTAACCCTAGGCTACCCTTGACTGCTTCTGCCTCCAATAGATTTCCTACGCACTAGTGTTTTAAGGAACAGCTTAAAAAGAGAATCCTAATGTGATTTCTTTATAATGTGTGTGTTCCTTATATTATCTTAGTGTCTAAACTCTTCTCCATGGCTGGACCCCCAAATAATATTACTTTATGTTCTAAGGGGTATCTAGAGAGTGGGATAGGTTTAATAACTACCTTAACCCTAACGCGTACCGTAACCCTAACCCCTACCCTAACCCTAACACGTACCCTAATCCTAACCAATACCCTAAACCGAGCCCTAACCCTAACACTAACCCTAACCCTAACCCTAACCCATACCCTACGCCGTACCCGAAGCCCTCCCCGAAACCGTACCCTAAGCCGTACCCTAAGCCTAACCCTAAGCCTAACCCTAACCCTAGGCTACCCTTTACTGCTTCTGCCTCCAATAGATTTCCTAAGCACTAGTGTTTTAAGGAACAGCATAAAAAGAGAATCCTAATGTGATTTCTTTATAATGGGTGTGTTCCTTATCTTATCCTAGTGTTTAACTCTTCTCCATGGCTGGACCCTCAAATAATATTCTTTACGTGCTAAGGGGTATCTAGAGAGTGGGATAGGTTTAATAACTACCCTAACCCTAACACGTACCCTAACCCTAACCCCTACCCTAACCCTAACACGTACCCTAATCCTAAACCGTACCCTAAATCGAGCCCTAACCCTAACACTAACCCTAACCCTAACCCTAACCCATACCCTACGCCGTAACCGAAGCCCTCCCCGAACCCGTACCCTAAGCCGTACCCTAAGCCTAACCCTAAGCCTAACCCTAACCCTAGGCTACCCTTGACTGCTTCTGCCTCCAATAGATTTCCTAAGCACTAGTGTTTTAAGGAACAGCTGAAAAAGAGAATCCTAATGTGATTTCTTTATAATGGGTGTGTTCCTTATCTTATCCTAGTGTCTAAACTCTTCTCCATGGCTGGACCCCCAAATAATATTCCTTTACGTGCTAAGGGGTATCTAGAGAGTGGGATAGGTTTAATAACAACCCTAACCCTAACACGTACCCTAACCCTAACCCCTACCCTAACTCTAACACGTACCCTAAACCTAAACCGTACCCTAAACCGAGCCCTAACCCTAACACTAACCCTAACCCTAACCCATACCCTACGCCGTACACGAAGCCCTCCCCGAACCCGAACCCTAAGCCGTACCCTTAGCCTAACCCTAAGCCTAACCCTAACCCTAGGCTACCCTTGACTGCTTCTGCCTCCAATAGATTTCCTAAGCACTAGTGTTTTAAGGAACAGCTTAAAAAGAGAATCCTAATGTGATTTCTCTATAAAGGGTGTGTTCCTTATCTTAGCCTAGTGTCTAAACTCTTCTCCATGGCTGGACCCACCAATAATATTCCTTTACGTGCTAAGGGGTATCTAGAGAGTGGGATAGGTTTAATAACTACCCTAACCCTAATGCGTACCCTAACCCTAACCCCTACCCTAACCCTAACACGTACCCTAATCCTAAGCCGTACACTAAACCGAGCCCTAACATTAACACAAACCCTAACCCTAACCCTAACTCATACACTACACCGTACCCGAAGCCCTCCCCGAACCCGTACCCTAAGCCTTACCCTAAGCCTAACCCTAACCCTAGGCTACCCTTGACTGCTTCTGCCTCCAATAGATTTCCTAAGCACTAGTGTTTTAAGGAAGAGCTGAAAAAGAGAATCCTAATGTGATTTCTTTATAATGTGTGTGTTCCTTATCTTATCCTAGTGTCTAAACTCTTCTCCATGGCTGGATCCTCAAATAATATTCCTTTACGTGCTAAGGGGTATATAGAAAGTGGGATAGGTTTAATAACCCTAACCCTAACACGTACCCTAACCCTAACCCCTACCCTAACCCTAACCCCTACCCTAACCCTAACACGTACCCTAATCCTAAACCGTACCCTAAACCGAGCCCTAACCCTAACACTAACCCTAACCCTATCCCTAACCCATACACTACACCGTACCCGAATCCCTCCCCGAACCCGTACCCTAAGCCTTACCCTAAGCCTAACCCTAACCCTAGGCTACCCTTGACTGCTTCTGCCTCCAATAGATTTCCTAAGCACTAGTGTTTTAAAGAACAGCTTAAAAAGAGAATCCTAATGTGATTTCTCTATAAAGGGTGTGTTCCTTATATTATCTTAGTGTCTAAACTCTTCTTCATGGGTGGACCCCCAAATAATATTCTTTTACGTGCTAAGGGGTATCTAGAGAGTGGGATAGGTTTAATAACTACCCTAACCCTAACACGTACCCTAACCCTAACCCCTACCCTAACCCTAACACGTACCCTAATCCTAAACAATACCCTAAACCGAGCCCTAACCCTAACACTAACCCTAACCCTAACCCTAACCCATACCCTACGCCGTATCCGAAGCCCTCCCCAAACCCGTACCCTAAGCCGTACCCTAAGCCTAACCCTAAGCCGAACCCTAACCCTAGGCTACCCTTGACTGCTTCTGCCTCCAATAGATTTCCTACGCACTAGTGTTTTAAGGAACAGCTTAAAAAGAGAATCCTAATGTGATTTCTTTATAATGTGTGTGTTCCTTATATTATCTTAGTGTCTAAACTCTTCTCCATGGCTGGACCCCCAAATAATATTACTTTATGTTCTAAGGGGTATCTAGAGAGTGGGATAGGTTTAATAACTACCTTAACCCTAACGCGTACCGTAACCCTAACCCCTACCCTAACCCTAACACGTACCCTAATCCTAACCAATACCCTAAACCGAGCCCTAACCCTAACACTAACCCTAACCCTAACCCTAACCCATACCCTACGCCGTACCCGAAGCCCTCCCCGAAACCGTACCCTAAGCCGTACCCTAAGCCTAACCCTAAGCCTAACCCTAACCCTAGGCTACCCTTTACTGCTTCTGCCTCCAATAGATTTCCTAAGCACTAGTGTTTTAAGGAACAGCATAAAAAGAGAATCCTAATGTGATTTCTTTATAATGGGTGTGTTCCTTATCTTATCCTAGTGTTTAACTCTTCTCCATGGCTGGACCCTCAAATAATATTCTTTACGTGCTAAGGGGTATCTAGAGAGTGGGATAGGTTTAATAACTACCCTAACCCTAACACGTACCCTAACCCTAACCCCTACCCTAACCCTAACACGTACCCTAATCCTAAACCGTACCCTAAATCGAGCCCTAACCCTAACACTAACCCTAACCCTAACCCTAACCCATACCCTACGCCGTAACCGAAGCCCTCCCCGAACCCGTACCCTAAGCCATACCCTAAGCCTAACCCTAAGCCTAACCCTAACCCTAGGCTACCCTTGACTGCTTCTGCCTCCAATAGATTTCCTAAGCACTAGTGTTTTAAGGAACAGCTGAAAAAGAGAATCCTAATGTGATTTCTTTATAATGGGTGTGTTCCTTATCTTATCCTAGTGTCTAAACTCTTCTCCATGGCTGGACCCCCAAATAATATTCCTTTACGTGCTAAGGGGTATCTAGAGAGTGGGATAGGTTTAATAACAACCCTAACCCAAACACGTACCCTAACCCTAACCCCTACCCTAACTCTAACACGTACCCTAAACCTAAACCGTACCCTAAACCGAGCCCTAACCCTAACACTAACCCTAACCCTAACCCATACCCTACGCCGTACACGAAGCCCTCCCCGAACCCGAACCCTAAGCCGTACCCTTAGCCTAACCCTAAGCCTAACCCTAACCCTAGGCTACCCTTGACTGCTTCTGCCTCCAATAGATTTCCTAAGCACTAGTGTTTTAAGGAACAGCTTAAAAAGAGAATCCTAATGTGATTTCTCTATAAAGGGTGTGTTCCTTATCTTAGCCTAGTGTCTAAACTCTTCTCCATGGCTGGACCCACCAATAATATTCCTTTACGTGCTAAGGGGTATCTAGAGAGTGGGATAGGTTTAATAACTACCCTAACCCTAATGCGTACCCTAACCCTAACCCCTACCCTAACCCTAACACGTACCCTAATCCTAAGCCGTACACTAAACCGAGCCCTAACATTAACACAAACCCTAACCCTAACCCTAACTCATACACTACACCGTACCCGAAGCCCTCCCCGAACCCGTACCCTAAGCCTTACCCTAAGCCTAACCCTAACCCTAGGCTACCCTTGACTGCTTCTGCCTCCAATAGATTTCCTAAGCACTAGTGTTTTAAGGAAGAGCTGAAAAAGAGAATCCTAATGTGATTTCTTTATAATGTGTGTGTTCCTTATCTTATCCTAGTGTCTAAACTCTTCTCCATGGCTGGATCCTCAAATAATATTCCTTTACGTGCTAAGGGGTATATAGAAAGTGGGATAGGTTTAATAACCCTAACCCTAACACGTACCCTAACCCTAACCCCTACCCTAACCCTAACCCCTACCCTAACCCTAACACGTACCCTAATCCTAAACCGTACCCTAAACCGAGCCCTAACCCTAACACTAACCCTAACCCTATCCCTAACCCATACACTACACCGTACCCGAATCCCTCCCCGAACCCGTACCCTAAGCCTTACCCTAAGCCTAACCCTAACCCTAGGCTACCCTTGACTGCTTCTGCCTCCAATAGATTTCCTAAGCACTAGTGTTTTAAAGAACAGCTTAAAAAGAGAATCCTAATGTGATTTCTCTATAAAGGGTGTGTTCCTTATATTATCTTAGTGTCTAAACTCTTCTTCATGGGTGGACCCCCAAATAATATTCTTTTACGTGCTAAGGGGTATCTAGAGAGTGGGATAGGTTTAATAACTACCCTAACACTAACACGTACCCTAACCCTAACCCCTACCCTAACCCTAACACGTACCCTAAAACTAAACCGTACCCTAAACCGAGCCCTAACCCTAACACTAACCCTAACCCTAATCCATACCCTACGCCGTACCCGAAGACCTCCCCGAACCCGTACCCTAAGCCGTACCCTTAGCCTAACCCTAAGTCTAACCCTAACACTAGGCTACCCTTGACTCCTTCTGCCTCCAATAGATTTCCTAAGCACTAGTGTTTTAAGGAACAGCTTAAAAAGAGAATCCTAATGTGATTTATTTATAATGGGTGTGTTCCTTATCTTATCCTAGTGTCTAAACTCTTCTCCATGGCTGGACCTCCAAATAATATTCCTTTACGTGCTAAGGGGTATCTAGAGAGTGGGATAGGTTTAATAACTACCCTAACACTAACGCATACCCTAACCCTAACCCTTACCCTAACCCTAACACGTACCCTAATCCTAACCAATACACTAAACCGAGCCCTAACCCTAACACTAACCCTAACTCTAAACCTAACCCATACCCTACGCCGTACCCGAAGCCCTCCCCGAACCCGTACCCTAAGCCGTACCCTAAGCCGTACCCTAAGTCTAACCCTAACCCTAGGCTACCCTTGACTGCTTCTGCCTCCAATAGATTTCCTAAGCAGTAGTGTTTTAAGGAACAGCTTAAAAAGAGAATCCTAATGTGATTTCTTTATAATGGGTGTGTTCCTTATCTTATCCTAGTGTCTAAACTCTTCTCCATGGCTGGACCACCAAATAATATTCCTTTACGTGCTAAGGGGTATATAGAGAGTGGGATAGGTTTAATAACTACCCTAACCCTAACGCGTACCCTAACCCTAACCCCTACCCTAACCCTAACACGTACCCTAATCCTAAACAATACCCTAAACCGAGCCCTAACCCTAACACTAACCCTAACCCTAACCCTAACCCATACCCTACGCCGTACCCGAATTCCTCCCCGAACCCGTAACCTAAGCCGTACCCTAAGCCTAACCCTAAGCCTAAACCTAACCCTAGGCTACCCTTGACTGCTTCTGCCTCCAATAGATTTCCTAAGCACTAGTGTTTTAAGGAACAGCTTAAAAAGAGAATCCTAATGTGATTTCTTTATAATGTGTGTGTTCGTTATATTATCTTAGTGTCTAAACTCTTCTTCATGGGTGGACCCCCAAATAATATTCCTTTACGTGCTAAGGTGTATCTAGAGAGTGGGATAGGTTTAATAAGAACCCTAACCCTAACCCCTACCCTAACCCTAACACGTACCCTAATCATAACCCGTACCCTAAACGGAGCCCTAACCCTAACACTAACCCAAACCCTAACCCTAACCCATACCCTACGCCATACCTGAAGCCCTCTCCGAACCCGTACCGTAAGCCGTATCCTAATCCTAACCCTAAGCCTAACCCTCACCCTATGCTACCCTTGACTGCTTCTGCGTCCAATAGATTTCCTAAGCACTAGTGTTTTAAGGAACAGCTTAAAAAGAGAATCCTAATGTGATTTCTTTATAATGGGTGTGTTCCTTATCTTATCCTAGTGTCTAAACTCTTCTCCATGGCTGGACCCCCAAATAATATTCCTTTACGTGCTAAGGGGTATCTAGAGAGTGGGATAGGTTTAATAACAACCCTAACCCTAACACGTACCCTAACCCTAACCCCTACCCTAACCCTAACACGTACCCTAAACCTAAACCGTACCCTAAACCGAGCCCTAACCCTAACACTAACCCTAACCCTAACCCATACCCTACGCCGTACACGAAGCCCTCCCCGAACCCGAACCCTAAGCCGTACCCTTAGCCTAACCCTAAGCCTAACCCTAACCCTAGGCTACCCTTGACTGCTTCTGCCTCCAATAGATTTCCTAAGCACTAGTGTTTTAAGGAACAGCTTAAAAAGAGAATCCTAATGTGATTTCTCTATAAAGGGTGTGTTCCTTATCTTAGCCTAGTGTCTAAACTCTTCTCCATGGCTGGACCCACCAATAATATTCCTTTACGTGCTAAGGGGTATCTAGAGAGTGGGATAGGTTTAATAACTACCCTAACCCTAATGCGTACCCTAACCCTAACCCCTACCCTAACCCTAACACGTACCCTAATCCTAAGCCGTACACTAAACCGAGCCCTAACATTAACACAAACCCTAACCCTAACCCTAACTCATACACTACACCGTACCCGAAGCCCTCCCCGAACCCGTACCCTAAGCCTTACCCTAAGCCTAACCCTAACCCTAGGCTACCCTTGACTGCTTCTGCCTCCAATAGATTTCCTAAGCACTAGTGTTTTAAGGAAGAGCTGAAAAAGAGAATCCTAATGTGATTTCTTTATAATGTGTGTGTTCCTTATCTTATCCTAGTGTCTAAACTCTTCTCCATGGCTGGATCCTCAAATAATATTCCTTTACGTGCTAAGGGGTATATAGAAAGTGGGATAGGTTTAATAACCCTAACCCTAACACGTACCCTAACCCTAACCCCTACCCTAACCCTAACCCCTACCCTAACCCTAACACGTACCCTAATCCTAAACCGTACCCTAAACCGAGCCCTAACCCTAACACTAACCCTAACCCTATCCCTAACCCATACACTACACCGTACCCGAATCCCTCCCCGAACCCGTACCCTAAGCCTTACCCTAAGCCTAACCCTAACCCTAGGCTACCCTTGACTGCTTCTGCCTCCAATAGATTTCCTAAGCACTAGTGTTTTAAAGAACAGCTTAAAAAGAGAATCCTAATGTGATTTCTCTATAAAGGGTGTGTTCCTTATATTATCTTAGTGTCTAAACTCTTCTTCATGGGTGGACCCCCAAATAATATTCTTTTACGTGCTAAGGGGTATCTAGAGAGTGGGATAGGTTTAATAACTACCCTAACACTAACACGTACCCTAACCCTAACCCCTACCCTAACCCTAACACGTACCCTAAAACTAAACCGTACCCTAAACCGAGCCCTAACCCTAACACTAACCCTAACCCTAATCCATACCCTACGCCGTACCCGAAGACCTCCCCGAACCCGTACCCTAAGCCGTACCCTTAGCCTAACCCTAAGCCTAACCCTAACACTAGGCTACCCTTGACTCCTTCTGCCTCCAATAGATTTCCTAAGCACTAGTGTTTTAAGGAACAGCTTAAAAAGAGAATCCTAATGTGATTTATTTATAATGGGTGTGTTCCTTATCTTATCCTAGTGTCTAAACTCTTCTCCATGGCTGGACCTCCAAATAATATTCCTTTACGTGCTAAGGGGTATCTAGAGAGTGGGATAGGTTTAATAACTACCCTAACACTAACGCATACCCTAACCCTAACCCTTACCCTAACCCTAACACGTACCCTAATCCTAACCAATACACTAAACCGAGCCCTAACCCTAACACTAACCCTAACTCTAAACCTAACCCATACCCTACGCCGTACCCGAAGCCCTCCCCGAACCCGTACCCTAAGCCGTACCCTAAGCCGTACCCTAAGTCTAACCCTAACCCTAGGCTACCCTTGACTGCTTCTGCCTCCAATAGATTTCCTAAGCAGTAGTGTTTTAAGGAACAGCTTAAAAAGAGAATCCTAATGTGATTTCTTTATAATGGGTGTGTTCCTTATCTTATCCTAGTGTCTAAACTCTTCTCCATGGCTGGACCACCAAATAATATTCCTTTACGTGCTAAGGGGTATATAGAGAGTGGGATAGGTTTAATAACTACCCTAACCCTAACGCGTACCCTAACCCTAACCCCTACCCTAACCCTAACACGTACCCTAATCCTAAACAATACCCTAAACCGAGCCCTAACCCTAACACTAACCCTAACCCTAACCCTAACCCATACCCTACGCCGTACCCGAATTCCTCCCCGAACCCGTAACCTAAGCCGTACCCTAAGCCTAACCCTAAGCCTAAACCTAACCCTAGGCTACCCTTGACTGCTTCTGCCTCCAATAGATTTCCTAAGCACTAGTGTTTTAAGGAACAGCTTAAAAAGAGAATCCTAATGTGATTTCTTTATAATGTGTGTGTTCGTTATATTATCTTAGTGTCTAAACTCTTCTTCATGGGTGGACCCCCAAATAATATTCCTTTACGTGCTAAGGTGTATCTAGAGAGTGGGATAGGTTTAATAAGAACCCTAACCCTAACCCCTACCCTAACCCTAACACGTACCCTAATCATAACCCGTACCCTAAACGGAGCCCTAACCCTAACACTAACCCAAACCCTAACCCTAACCCATACCCTACGCCATACCTGAAGCCCTCTCCGAACCCGTACCGTAAGCCGTATCCTAATCCTAACCCTAAGCCTAACCCTCACCCTATGCTACCCTTGACTGCTTCTGCGTCCAATAGATTTCCTAAGCACTAGTGTTTTAAGGAACAGCTTAAAAAGAGAATCCTAATGTGATTTCTTTATAATGGGTGTGTTCCTTATCTTATCCTAGTGTCTAAACTCTTCTCCATGGCTGGACCCCCAAATAATATTCCTTTACGTGCTAAGGGGTATCTAGAGAGTGGGATAGGTTTAATAACAACCCTAACCCTAACACGTACCCTAACCCTAACCCCTACCCTAACCCTAACACGTACCCTAAACCTAAACCGTACCCTAAACCGAGCCCTAACCCTAACACTAACCCTAACCCTAACCCATACCCTACGCCGTACACGAAGCTCTCCCCGAACCCGAACCCTAAGCCGTACCCTTAGCCTAACCCTAAGCCTAACCCTAACCCTAGGCTACCCTTGACTGCTTCTGCCTCCAATAGATTTCCTAAGCACTAGTGTTTTAAGGAACAGCTTAAAAAGAGAATCCTAATGTGATTTCTCTATAAAGGGTGTGTTCCTTATCTTAGCCTAGTGTCTAAACTCTTCTCCATGGCTGGACCCACCAATAATATTCCTTTACGTGCTAAGGGGTATCTAGAGAGTGGGATAGGTTTAATAACTACCCTAACCCTAATGCGTACCCTAACCCTAACCCCTACCCTAACCCTAACACGTACCCTAATCCTAAGCCGTACACTAAACCGAGCCCTAACATTAACACAAACCCTAACCCTAACCCTAACTCATACACTACACCGTACCCGAAGCCCTCCCCGAACCCGTACCCTAAGCCTTACCCTAAGCCTAACCCTAACCCTAGGCTACCCTTGACTGCTTCTGCCTCCAATAGATTTCCTAAGCACTAGTGTTTTAAGGAAGAGCTGAAAAAGAGAATCCTAATGTGATTTCTTTATAATGTGTGTGTTCCTTATCTTATCCTAGTGTCTAAACTCTTCTCCATGGCTGGATCCTCAAATAATATTCCTTTACGTGCTAAGGGGTATATAGAAAGTGGGATAGGTTTAATAACCCTAACCCTAACACGTACCCTAACCCTAACCCCTACCCTAACCCTAACCCCTACCCTAACCCTAACACGTACCCTAATCCTAAACCGTACCCTAAACCGAGCCCTAACCCTAACACTAACCCTAACCCTATCCCTAACCCATACACTACACCGTACCCGAAGCCCTCCCCGAACCCGTACCCTAAGCCTTACCCTAAGCCTAACCCTAACCCTAGGCTACCCTTGACTGCTTCTGCCTCCAATAGATTTCCTAAGCACTAGTGTTTTAAAGAACAGCTTAAAAAGAGAATCCTAATGTGATTTCTCTATAAAGGGTGTGTTCCTTATATTATCTTAGTGTCTAAACTCTTCTTCATGGGTGGACCCCCAAATAATATTCTTTTACGTGCTAAGGGGTATCTAGAGAGTGGGATAGGTTTAATAACTACCCTAACACTAACACGTACCCTAACCCTAACCCCTACCCTAACCCTAACACGTACCCTAAAACTAAACCGTACCCTAAACCGAGCCCTAACCCTAACACTAACCCTAACCCTAACCCATACCCTACGCCGTACCCGAAGACCTCCCCGAACCCGTACCCTAAGCCGTACCCTTAGCCTAACCCTAAGCCTAACCCTAACACTAGGCTACCCTTGACTCCTTCTGCCTCCAATAGATTTCCTAAGCACTAGTGTTTTAAGGAACAGCTTAAAAAGAGAATCCTAATGTGATTTATTTATAATGGGTGTGTTCCTTATCTTATCCTAGTGTCTAAACTCTTCTCCATGGCTGGACCTCCAAATAATATTCCTTTACGTGCTAAGGGGTATCTAGAGAGTGGGATAGGTTTAATAACTACCCTAACACTAACGCATACCCTAACCCTAACCCTTACCCTAACCCTAACACGTACCCTAATCCTAACCAATACACTAAACCGAGCCCTAACCCTAACACTAACCCTAACTCTAAACCTAACCCATACCCTACGCCGTACCCGAAGCCCTCCCCGAACCCGTACCCTAAGCCGTACCCTAAGCCGTACCCTAAGTCTAACCCTAACCCTAGGCTACCCTTGACTGCTTCTGCCTCCAATAGATTTCCTAAGCAGTAGTGTTTTAAGGAACAGCTTAAAAAGAGAATCCTAATGTGATTTCTTTATAATGGGTGTGTTCCTTATCTTATCCTAGTGTCTAAACTCTTCTCCATGGCTGGACCACCAAATAATATTCCTTTACGTGCTAAGGGGTATATAGAGAGTGGGATAGGTTTAATAACTACCCTAACCCTAACGCGTACCCTAACCCTAACCCCTACCCTAACCCTAACACGTACCCTAATCCTAAACAATACCCTAAACCGAGCCCTAACCCTAACACTAACCCTAACCCTAACCCTAACCCATACCCTACGCCGTACCCGAATTCCTCCCCGAACCCGTAACCTAAGCCGTACCCTAAGCCTAACCCTAAGCCTAAACCTAACCCTAGGCTACCCTTGACTGCTTCTGCCTCCAATAGATTTCCTAAGCACTAGTGTTTTAAGGAACAGCTTAAAAAGAGAATCCTAATGTGATTTCTTTATAATGTGTGTGTTCCTTATATTATCTTAGTGTCTAAACTCTTCTTCATGGGTGGACCCCCAAATAATATTCCTTTACGTGCTAAGGTGTATCTAGAGAGTGGGATAGGTTTAATAAGAACCCTAACCCTAACCCCTACCCTAACCCTAACACGTACCCTAATCATAACCCGTACCCTAAACGGAGCCCTAACCCTAACACTAACCCAAACCCTAACCCTAACCCATACCCTACGCCACACCTGAAGCCCTCTCCGAACCCGTACCGTAAGCCGTATCCTAATCCTAACCCTAAGCCTAACCCTCACCCTATGCTACCCTTGACTGCTTCTGCGTCCAATAGATTTCCTAAGCACTAGTGTTTTAAGGAACAGCTTAAAAAGAGAATCCTAATGTTATTTCTTTATAATGGGTGTGTTCCTTATCTTATCCTAGTGTCTAAACTCTTCTCCATTGCTGGACCCCCAAATAATATTCCTTTACGTGCTAAGGGGTATATAGAGTGGGATAGGTTTAATAACTACCCTAACCCTAACGCGTACCCTAACCCTAACCCTTACCCTAACCCTAACATGTACCCTAATCCTAAACAATACCCTAAACCGAGCCCTAACCCTAACACTAACCCTAACCCTAACCCTAACCCATACCCTACGCCGTACCCGAAGCCTTCCCCGAACCCTTAACCTAAGCCGTACCCTAAGCCTAACCCTAACCCTAGGCTACCCTTGACTGCTTCTGCCTCCAATAGATTTCCTAAGCACTAGTGTTTTAAGGAACAGCGTAAAAAGAGAATCCCAATGTGATTTCTTTATAATGTGTGTGTTCCTTATATTATCTTAGTGTCTAAACTCTTCTTCATGTGTGCACCCCCAAATAATACTCCTTTACGTGCTAAGGTGTATCTAGAGAGTGGGATAGGTTTAATAAGTACCCTAACTCTAACGCGTACCCTAACCCTAACCCCTACCCTAACCCTAACACGTACCTTAATCCTAACCCATAACCTAACCCGAGACCTACCCTAACACTAACCCTAACCCTAACTCTAACCCATACGCTACGCCGTACCCGAAGCCCTCCCCGAACCCGTACCGTAAGCCGTATCCTAAGCCTAACCCTAAGCCTAACACTAACCCTAGGCTACCCTTGACTGCTTCTGACTCCAATAGGTTTCCTAAGCACTAGTGTTTTAAGGAACAGCTTAAAAAGAGAATCCTAATGTGATTTCTTTATAATGGGTGTGTTCCTTATTTATCCTAGTGTCTAAACTCTTCTCCATGGCTGGACCCCCAAATAATATTCCTTTACGTGCTAAGGTGTATCTAGAGAGTGGGATAGGTTTAATAACTACCCTAACCCTAACACGTACCCTAACCCTAACCCCTACCCTAACCCTAACACGTACCCTAATCCTAAACAATACCCTAAACCGAGCCCTAACCCTAACACTAACCCTAACCCTAACCCTAACCCATACCCTACGCCGTATCCGAAGCCCTCCCCAAACCCGTACCCTAAGCCGTACCCTAAGCCTAACCCTAAGCCGAACCCTAACCCTAGGCTACCCTTGACTGCTTCTGCCTCCAATAGATTTCCTACGCACTATTGTTTTAAGGAACAGCTTAAAAAGAGAATCCTAATGTGATTTCTTTATAATGTGTGTGTTCCTTATATTATCTTAGTGTCTAAACTCTTCTCCATGGCTGGACCCCCAAATAATATTCCTTTACGTGCTAAGGTGTATCTAGAGAGTGGGATAGGTTTAATAACTACCCTAACTCTAACGTGTACCCTAACCCTAACCCCTACCCTAACCCTAACACGTACCCTAATCCTAACCCGTACCCTAAACCGAGACCTAACCCTAACACTAACCCCAACCCTAACCCTAACCCATACCCTACGCCGTACCCGAAGCCCTCCCCGAACCCGTAACCTAAGCCGTACCCTAAGCCTAACCCTAAGCCTAAACCTAACCCTAGGCTACCCTTGACTGCTTCTGCCTCCAATAGATTTCCTAAGCACTAGTGTTTTAAGGAACAGCTTAAAAAGAGAATCCTAATGTGATTTCTTTATAATGGGTGTGTTCCTTATTTATCCTAGTGTCTAAACTCTTCTCCATGGCTGGACCCCCAAATAATATTCCTTTACGTGCTAAGGTGTATCTAGAGAGTGGGATAGGTTTAATAACTACCCTAACCCTAACACGTACCCTAACCCTAACCCCTACCCTAACCCTAAAACGTACCCTAATCCTAAACCGTACCCTAAACCGAGCCCTAACCCTAACACTAACCCTAACCCTAACCCATACACTACACGGTATCCGAAGCCCTCCCCGAACCCGTACCCTAAGCCTTACCCTAAGCCTAACCCTAACCCTAGGCTACCCTTGACTGCTTCTGCCGCCAATAGATTTCCTAAGCACTAGTGTTTTAAGGAACAGCTTAAAAAGAGAATCCTAAAGTGATTTCTTTATAATGTGTTGGTTCCTTATCTTATCCTAGTGTCTAAACTCTTCTCCATGGCTGGACCTCCAAATAATATTACTTTATGTTCTAAGGGGTATCTAGAGAGTGGGATAGGTTTAATAACTACCTTAACCCTAACGCGTACCGTAACCCTAACCCCTACCCTAACCCTAACACGTACCCTAATCCTAACCAATACCCTAAACCGAGCCCTAACCCTAACACTAACCCTAACCCTAACCCTAACCCATACCCTACGCCGTACCCGAAGCCCTCCCCAAACCCGTACCCTAAGCCGTACCCTAAGCCTAACCCTAAGCCTAACGCTAACCCTAGGCTACCCTTGACTGCTTCTGCCTCCAATAGATTTCCTAAGCACTAGTGTTTTAAGGAACAGCTTAAAAAGAGAATCCTAATGTGATTTCTCTATAAAGGGTGTGTTCCTTATCTTAGCCTAGTGTCTAAACTCTTCTCCATGGCTGGACCCACCAATAATATTCCTTTACGTGCTAAGGGGTATCTAGAGAGTGGGATAGGTTTAATAACTACCCTAACCCTAATGCGTACCCTAACCCTAACCCCTACCCTAGCCCTAACACGTACCCTAATCCTAAGCCGTACACTAAAGCGAGCCCTAACATTAACACAAACCCTAACCCTAACCCTAACTCATACACTACACCGTACCCGAAGCCCTCCCCGAACCCGTACCCTAAGCCTTACCCTAAGCCTAACCCTAACCCTAGGCTACCCTTGACTGCTTCTGCCTCCAATAGATTTCCTAAGCACTAGTGTTTTAAGGAAGAGCTGAAAAAGAGAATCCTAATGTGATTTCTTTATAATGTGTGTGTTCCTTATCTTATCCTAGTGTCTAAACTCTTCTCCATGGCTGGATCCTCAAATAATATTCCTTTACGTGCTAAGGGGTATATAGAAAGTGGGATAGGTTTAATAACCCTAACCCTAACACGTACCCTAACCCTAACCCCTACCCTAACCCTAATACGTACCCTAATCCTAAACCGTACCCTAAACCGAGCCCTAACCCTAACACTAACCCTAACCCTATCCCTAACCCATACACTACACCGTACCCGAAGCCCTCCCCGAACCCGTACCCTAAGCCTTACCCTAAGCCTAACCCTAACCCTAGGCTACCCTTGACTGCTTCTGCCTCCAATAGATTTCCTAAGCACTAGTGTTTTAAGGAACAGCTTAAAAAGAGAATCCTAATGTGATTTCTCTATAAAGGGTGTGTTCCTTATATTATCTTAGTGTCTAAACTCTTCTTCATGGGTGGACCCCCAAATAATATTCTTTTACGTGCTAAGGGGTATCTAGAGAGTGGGATAGGTTTAATAACTACCCTAACACTAACACGTACCCTAACCCTAACCCCTACCCTAACCCTAACACGTACCCTAAAACTAAACCGTACCCTAAACCGAGCCCTAACCCTAACACTAACCCTAACCCTAACCCATACCCTACGCCGTACCCGAAGACCTCCCCGAACCCGTACCCTAAGCCGTACCCTTAGCCTAACCCTAAGCCTAACCCTAACACTAGGCTACCCTTGACTCCTTCTGCCTCCAATAGATTTCCTAAGCACTAGTGTTTTAAGGAACAGCTTAAAAAGAGAATCCTAATGTGATTTCTCTATAAAGGGTGTGTTCCTTATCTTAGACTAGTGTCTAAACTCTTCTCCATGGCTGGACCCCCAAATAATATTCCTTTACGTGCTAAGGGGTATCTAGAGAGTGGGATAGGTTTAATAACTACCCTAACACTAACGCATACCCTAACCCTAACCCTTACCCTAACCCTAACACGTACCCTAATCCTAACCAATACACTAAACCGAGCCCTAACCCTAACACTAACCCTAACCCTAACCCTAACCCATACCCTACGCCGTACCCGAAGCCCTCCCCGAACCCGTACCCTAAGCCGTACCCTAAGCCTAACCCTAAGCCTAACGCTAACCCTAGGCTACCCTTGACTGCTTCTGCCTCCAATAGATTTCCTAAGCAGTAGTGTTTTAAGGAACAGCTTAAAAAGAGAATCCTAATGTGATTTCTTTATAATGGGTGTGTTCCTTATCTTATCCTAGTGTCTAAACTCTTCTCCATGGCTGGACCACCAAATAATATTCCTTTACGTGCTAAGGGGTATATAGAGAGTGGGATAGGTTTAATAACTACCCTAACCCTAACGCGTACCCTAACCCTAACCCCTACCCTAACCCTAACACGTACCCTAATCCTAAACAATACCCTAAACCGAGCCCTAACCCTAACACTAACCCTAACCCTAACCCTAACCCATACCCTACGCCGTACCCGAATTCCTCCCCGAACCCGTAACCTAAGCCGTACCCTAAGCCTAACCCTAAGCCTAAACCTAACCCTAGGCTACCCTTGACTGCTTCTGCCTCCAATAGATTTCCTAAGCACTAGTGTTTTAAGGAACAGCTTAAAAAGAGAATCCTAATGTGATTTCTTTATAATGTGTGTGTTCGTTATATTATCTTAGTGTCTAAACTCTTCTTCATGGGTGGACCCCCAAATAATATTCCTTTACGTGCTAAGGTGTATCTAGAGAGTGGGATAGGTTTAATAAGAACCCTAACCCTAACCCCTACCCTAACCCTAACACGTACCCTAATCATAACCCGTACCCTAAACGGAGCCCTAACCCTAACACTAACCCAAACCCTAACCCTAACCCATACCCTACGCCATACCTGAAGCCCTCTCCGAACCCGTACCGTAAGCCGTATCCTAATCCTAACCCTAAGCCTAACCCTCACCCTATGCTACCCTTGACTGCTTCTGCGTCCAATAGATTTCCTAAGCACTAGTGTTTTAAGGAACAGCTTAAAAAGAGAATCCTAATGTGATTTCTTTATAATGGGTGTGTTCCTTATCTTATCCTAGTGTCTAAACTCTTCTCCATGGCTGGACCCCCAAATAATATTCCTTTACGTGCTAAGGGGTATCTAGAGAGTGGGATAGGTTTAATAACAACCCTAACCCTAACACGTACCCTAACCCTAACCCCTACCCTAACCCTAACACGTACCCTAAACCTAAACCGTACCCTAAACCGAGCCCTAACCCTAACACTAACCCTAACCCTAACCCATACCCTACGCCGTACACGAAGCTCTCCCCGAACCCGAACCCTAAGCCGTACCCTTAGCCTAACCCTAAGCCTAACCCTAACCCTAGGCTACCCTTGACTGCTTCTGCCTCCAATAGATTTCCTAAGCACTAGTGTTTTAAGGAACAGCTTAAAAAGAGAATCCTAATGTGATTTCTCTATAAAGGGTGTGTTCCTTATCTTAGCCTAGTGTCTAAACTCTTCTCCATGGCTGGACCCACCAATAATATTCCTTTACGTGCTAAGGGGTATCTAGAGAGTGGGATAGGTTTAATAACTACCCTAACCCTAATGCGTACCCTAACCCTAACCCCTACCCTAACCCTAACACGTACCCTAATCCTAAGCCGTACACTAAACCGAGCCCTAACATTAACACAAACCCTAACCCTAACCCTAACTCATACACTACACCGTACCCGAAGCCCTCCCCGAACCCGTACCCTAAGCCTTACCCTAAGCCTAACCCTAACCCTAGGCTACCCTTGACTGCTTCTGCCTCCAATAGATTTCCTAAGCACTAGTGTTTTAAGGAAGAGCTGAAAAAGAGAATCCTAATGTGATTTCTTTATAATGTGTGTGTTCCTTATCTTATCCTAGTGTCTAAACTCTTCTCCATGGCTGGATCCTCAAATAATATTCCTTTACGTGCTAAGGGGTATATAGAAAGTGGGATAGGTTTAATAACCCTAACCCTAACACGTACCCTAACCCTAACCCCTACCCTAACCCTAACCCCTACCCTAACCCTAACACGTACCCTAATCCTAAACCGTACCCTAAACCGAGCCCTAACCCTAACACTAACCCTAACCCTATCCCTAACCCATACACTACACCGTACCCGAAGCCCTCCCCGAACCCGTACCCTAAGCCTTACCCTAAGCCTAACCCTAACCCTAGGCTACCCTTGACTGCTTCTGCCTCCAATAGATTTCCTAAGCACTAGTGTTTTAAAGAACAGCTTAAAAAGAGAATCCTAATGTGATTTCTCTATAAAGGGTGTGTTCCTTATATTATCTTAGTGTCTAAACTCTTCTTCATGGGTGGACCCCCAAATAATATTCTTTTACGTGCTAAGGGGTATCTAGAGAGTGGGATAGGTTTAATAACTACCCTAACACTAACACGTACCCTAACCCTAACCCCTACCCTAACCCTAACACGTACCCTAAAACTAAACCGTACCCTAAACCGAGCCCTAACCCTAACACTAACCCTAACCCTAACCCATACCCTACGCCGTACCCGAAGACCTCCCCGAACCCGTACCCTAAGCCGTACCCTTAGCCTAACCCTAAGCCTAACCCTAACACTAGGCTACCCTTGACTCCTTCTGCCTCCAATAGATTTCCTAAGCACTAGTGTTTTAAGGAACAGCTTAAAAAGAGAATCCTAATGTGATTTATTTATAATGGGTGTGTTCCTTATCTTATCCTAGTGTCTAAACTCTTCTCCATGGCTGGACCTCCAAATAATATTCCTTTACGTGCTAAGGGGTATCTAGAGAGTGGGATAGGTTTAATAACTACCCTAACACTAACGCATACCCTAACCCTAACCCTTACCCTAACCCTAACACGTACCCTAATCCTAACCAATACACTAAACCGAGCCCTAACCCTAACACTAACCCTAACTCTAAACCTAACCCATACCCTACGCCGTACCCGAAGCCCTCCCCGAACCCGTACCCTAAGCCGTACCCTAAGCCGTACCCTAAGTCTAACCCTAACCCTAGGCTACCCTTGACTGCTTCTGCCTCCAATAGATTTCCTAAGCAGTAGTGTTTTAAGGAACAGCTTAAAAAGAGAATCCTAATGTGATTTCTTTATAATGGGTGTGTTCCTTATCTTATCCTAGTGTCTAAACTCTTCTCCATGGCTGGACCACCAAATAATATTCCTTTACGTGCTAAGGGGTATATAGAGAGTGGGATAGGTTTAATAACTACCCTAACCCTAACGCGTACCCTAACCCTAACCCCTACCCTAACCCTAACACGTACCCTAATCCTAAACAATACCCTAAACCGAGCCCTAACCCTAACACTAACCCTAACCCTAACCCTAACCCATACCCTACGCCGTACCCGAATTCCTCCCCGAACCCGTAACCTAAGCCGTACCCTAAGCCTAACCCTAAGCCTAAACCTAACCCTAGGCTACCCTTGACTGCTTCTGCCTCCAATAGATTTCCTAAGCACTAGTGTTTTAAGGAACAGCTTAAAAAGAGAATCCTAATGTGATTTCTTTATAATGTGTGTGTTCCTTATATTATCTTAGTGTCTAAACTCTTCTTCATGGGTGGACCCCCAAATAATATTCCTTTACGTGCTAAGGTGTATCTAGAGAGTGGGATAGGTTTAATAAGAACCCTAACCCTAACCCCTACCCTAACCCTAACACGTACCCTAATCATAACCCGTACCCTAAACGGAGCCCTAACCCTAACACTAACCCAAACCCTAACCCTAACCCATACCCTACGCCACACCTGAAGCCCTCTCCGAACCCGTACCGTAAGCCGTATCCTAATCCTAACCCTAAGCCTAACCCTCACCCTATGCTACCCTTGACTGCTTCTGCGTCCAATAGATTTCCTAAGCACTAGTGTTTTAAGGAACAGCTTAAAAAGAGAATCCTAATGTTATTTCTTTATAATGGGTGTGTTCCTTATCTTATCCTAGTGTCTAAACTCTTCTCCATTGCTGGACCCCCAAATAATATTCCTTTACGTGCTAAGGGGTATATAGAGTGGGATAGGTTTAATAACTACCCTAACCCTAACGCGTACCCTAACCCTAACCCTTACCCTAACCCTAACATGTACCCTAATCCTAAACAATACCCTAAACCGAGCCCTAACCCTAACACTAACCCTAACCCTAACCCTAACCCATACCCTACGCCGTACCCGAAGCCTTCCCCGAACCCTTAACCTAAGCCGTACCCTAAGCCTAACCCTAACCCTAGGCTACCCTTGACTGCTTCTGCCTCCAATAGATTTCCTAAGCACTAGTGTTTTAAGGAACAGCGTAAAAAGAGAATCCCAATGTGATTTCTTTATAATGTGTGTGTTCCTTATATTATCTTAGTGTCTAAACTCTTCTTCATGTGTGCACCCCCAAATAATACTCCTTTACGTGCTAAGGTGTATCTAGAGAGTGGGATAGGTTTAATAAGTACCCTAACTCTAACGCGTACCCTAACCCTAACCCCTACCCTAACCCTAACACGTACCTTAATCCTAACCCATAACCTAACCCGAGACCTACCCTAACACTAACCCTAACCCTAACTCTAACCCATACGCTACGCCGTACCCGAAGCCCTCCCCGAACTCGTACCGTAAGCCGTATCCTAAGCCTAACCCTAAGCCTAACACTAACCCTAGGCTACCCTTGACTGCTTCTGACTCCAATAGGTTTCCTAAGCACTAGTGTTTTAAGGAACAGCTTAAAAAGAGAATCCTAATGTGATTTCTTTATAATGGGTGTGTTCCTTATTTATCCTAGTGTCTAAACTCTTCTCCATGGCTGGACCCCCAAATAATATTCCTTTACGTGCTAAGGTGTATCTAGAGAGTGGGATAGGTTTAATAACTACCCTAACCCTAACACGTACCCTAACCCTAACCCCTACCCTAACCCTAACACGTACCCTAATCCTAAACAATACCCTAAACCGAGCCCTAACCCTAACACTAACCCTAACCCTAACCCTAACCCATACCCTACGCCGTATCCGAAGCCCTCCCCAAACCCGTACCCTAAGCCGTACCCTAAGCCTAACCCTAAGCCGAACCCTAACCCTAGGCTACCCTTGACTGCTTCTGCCTCCAATAGATTTCCTACGCACTATTGTTTTAAGGAACAGCTTAAAAAGAGAATCCTAATGTGATTTCTTTATAATGTGTGTGTTCCTTATATTATCTTAGTGTCTAAACTCTTCTCCATGGCTGGACCCCCAAATAATATTCCTTTACGTGCTAAGGTGTATCTAGAGAGTGGGATAGGTTTAATAACTACCCTAACTCTAACGTGTACCCTAACCCTAACCCCTACCCTAACCCTAACACGTACCCTAATCCTAACCCGTACCCTAAACCGAGACCTAACCCTAACACTAACCCCAACCCTAACCCTAACCCATACCCTACGCCGTACCCGAAGCCCTCCCCGAACCCGTAACCTAAGCCGTACCCTAAGCCTAACCCTAAGCCTAAACCTAACCCTAGGCTACCCTTGACTGCTTCTGCCTCCAATAGATTTCCTAAGCACTAGTGTTTTAAGGAACAGCTTAAAAAGAGAATCCTAATGTGATTTCTTTATAATGGGTGTGTTCCTTATTTATCCTAGTGTCTAAACTCTTCTCCATGGCTGGACCCCCAAATAATATTCCTTTACGTGCTAAGGTGTATCTAGAGAGTGGGATAGGTTTAATAACTACCCTAACCCTAACACGTACCCTAACCCTAACCCCTACCCTAACCCTAAAACGTACCCTAATCCTAAACCGTACCCTAAACCGAGCCCTAACCCTAACACTAACCCTAACCCTAACCCATACACTACACGGTATCCGAAGCCCTCCCCGAACCCGTACCCTAAGCCTTACCCTAAGCCTAACCCTAACCCTAGGCTACCCTTGACTGCTTCTGCCGCCAATAGATTTCCTAAGCACTAGTGTTTTAAGGAACAGCTTAAAAAGAGAATCCTAAAGTGATTTCTTTATAATGTGTGTGTTCCTTATCTTATCCTAGTGTCTAAACTCTTCTCCATGGCTGGACCTCCAAATAATATTACTTTATGTTCTAAGGGGTATCTAGAGAGTGGGATAGGTTTAATAACTACCTTAACCCTAACGCGTACCGTAACCCTAACCCCTACCCTAACCCTAACACGTACCCTAATCCTAACCAATACCCTAAACCGAGCCCTAACCCTAACACTAACCCTAACCCTAACCCTAACCCATACCCTACGCCGTACCCGAAGCCCTCCCCAAACCCGTACCCTAAGCCGTACCCTAAGCCTAACCCTAAGCCTAACGCTAACCCTAGGCTACCCTTGACTGCTTCTGCCTCCAATAGATTTCCTAAGCACTAGTGTTTTAAGGAACAGCTTAAAAAGAGAATCCTAATGTGATTTCTCTATAAAGGGTGTGTTCCTTATCTTAGCCTAGTGTCTAAACTCTTCTCCATGGCTGGACCCACCAATAATATTCCTTTACGTGCTAAGGGGTATCTAGAGAGTGGGATAGGTTTAATAACTACCCTAACCCTAATGCGTACCCTAACCCTAACCCCTACCCTAGCCCTAACACGTACCCTAATCCTAAGCCGTACACTAAAGCGAGCCCTAACATTAACACAAACCCTAACCCTAACCCTAACTCATACACTACACCGTACCCGAAGCCCTCCCCGAACCCGTACCCTAAGCCTTACCCTAAGCCTAACCCTAACCCTAGGCTACCCTTGACTGCTTCTGCCTCCAATAGATTTCCTAAGCACTAGTGTTTTAAGGAAGAGCTGAAAAAGAGAATCCTAATGTGATTTCTTTATAATGTGTGTGTTCCTTATCTTATCCTAGTGTCTAAACTCTTCTCCATGGCTGGATCCTCAAATAATATTCCTTTACGTGCTAAGGGGTATATAGAAAGTGGGATAGGTTTAATAACCCTAACCCTAACACGTACCCTAACCCTAACCCCTACCCTAACCCTAATACGTACCCTAATCCTAAACCGTACCCTAAACCGAGCCCTAACCCTAACACTAACCCTAACCCTATCCCTAACCCATACACTACACCGTACCCGAAGCCCTCCCCGAACCCGTACCCTAAGCCTTACCCTAAGCCTAACCCTAACCCTAGGCTACCCTTGACTGCTTCTGCCTCCAATAGATTTCCTAAGCACTAGTGTTTTAAGGAACAGCTTAAAAAGAGAATCCTAATGTGATTTCTCTATAAAGGGTGTGTTCCTTATATTATCTTAGTGTCTAAACTCTTCTTCATGGGTGGACCCCCAAATAATATTCTTTTACGTGCTAAGGGGTATCTAGAGAGTGGGATAGGTTTAATAACTACCCTAACACTAACACGTACCCTAACCCTAACCCCTACCCTAACCCTAACACGTACCCTAAAACTAAACCGTACCCTAAACCGAGCCCTAACCCTAACACTAACCCTAACCCTAACCCATACCCTACGCCGTACCCGAAGACCTCCCCGAACCCGTACCCTAAGCCGTACCCTTAGCCTAACCCTAAGCCTAACCCTAACACTAGGCTACCCTTGACTCCTTCTGCCTCCAATAGATTTCCTAAGCACTAGTGTTTTAAGGAACAGCTTAAAAAGAGAATCCTAATGTGATTTCTCTATAAAGGGTGTGTTCCTTATCTTAGACTAGTGTCTAAACTCTTCTCCATGGCTGGACCCCCAAATAATATTCCTTTACGTGCTAAGGGGTATCTAGAGAGTGGGATAGGTTTAATAACTACCCTAACACTAACGCATACCCTAACCCTAACCCTTACCCTAACCCTAACACGTACCCTAATCCTAACCAATACACTAAACCGAGCCCTAACCCTAACACTAACCCTAACCCTAACCCTAACCCATACCCTACGCCGTACCCGAAGCCCTCCCCGAACCCGTACCCTAAGCCGTACCCTAAGCCTAACCCTAAGCCTAACGCTAACCCTAGGCTACCCTTGACTGCTTCTGCCTCCAATAGATTTCCTAAGCACTAGTGTTTTAAGGAACAGCTTAAAAAGAGAATCCTAATGTGATTTCTCTATAAAGGGTGTGTTCCTTATCTTAGCCTAGTGTCTAAACTCTTCTCCATGGCTGGACCCACCAATAATATTCCTTTACGTGCTAAGGGGTATCTAGAGAGTGGGATAGGTTTAATAACTACCCTAACCCTAATGCGTACCCTAACCCTAACCCCTACCCTAACCCTAACACGTACCCTAATCCTAAGCCGTACACTAAACCGAGCCCTAACATTAACACAAACCCTAACCCTAACCCTAACTCATACACTACACCGTACCCGAAGCCCTCCCCGAACCCGTACCCTAAGCCTTACCCTAAGCCTAACCCTAACCCTAGGCTACCCTTGACTGCTTCTGCCTCCAATAGATTTCCTAAGCACTAGTGTTTTAAGGAAGAGCTGAAAAAGAGAATCCTAATGTGATTTCTTTATAATGTGTGTGTTCCTTATCTTATCCTAGTGTCTAAACTCTTCTCCATGGCTGGATCCTCAAATAATATTCCTTTACGTGCTAAGGGGTATATAGAAAGTGGGATAGGTTTAATAACCCTAACCCTAACACGTACCCTAACCCTAACCCCTACCCTAACCCTAACACGTACCCTAATCCTAAACCGTACCCTAAACCGAGCCCTAACCCTAACACTAACCCTAACCCTATCCCTAACCCATACACTACACCGTACCCGAAGCCCTCCCCGAACCCGTACCCTAAGCCTTACCCTAAGCCTAACCCTAACCCTAGGCTACCCTTGACTGCTTCTGCCTCCAATAGATTTCCTAAGCACTAGTGTTTTAAGGAACAGCTTAAAAAGAGAATCCTAATGTGATTTCTCTATAAAGGGTGTGTTCCTTATATTATCTTAGTGTCTAAACTCTTCTTCATGGGTGGACCCCCAAATAATATTCTTTTACGTGCTAAGGGGTATCTAGAGAGTGGGATAGGTTTAATAACTACCCTAACACTAACACGTACCCTAACCCTAACCCCTACCCTAACCCTAACACGTACCCTAAAACTAAACCGTACCCTAAACCGAGCCCTAACCCTAACACTAACCCTAACCCTAACCCATACCCTACGCCGTACCCGAAGACCTCCCCGAACCCGTACCCTAAGCCGTACCCTTAGCCTAACCCTAAGCCTAACCCTAACACTAGGCTACCCTTGACTCCTTCTGCCTCCAATAGATTTCCTAAGCACTAGTGTTTTAAGGAACAGCTTAAAAAGAGAATCCTAATGTGATTTCTCTATAAAGGGTGTGTTCCTTATCTTAGACTAGTGTCTAAACTCTTCTCCATGGCTGGAACCCCAAATAATATTCCTTTACGTGCTAAGGGGTATCTAGAGAGTGGGATAGGTTTAATAACTACCCTAACACTAACGCATACCCTAACCCTAACCCTTACCCTAACCCTAACACGTACCCTAATCCTAACCAATACACTAAACCGAGCCCTAACCCTAACACTAACCCTAACTCTAAACCTAACCCATACCCTACGCCGTACCCGAAGCCCTCCCCGAACCCGTACCCTAAGCCGTACCCTAAGCCGTACCCTAAGTCTAACCCTAACCCTAGGCTACCCTTGACTGCTTCTGCCTCCAATAGATTTCCTAAGCAGTAGTGTTTTAAGGAACAGCTTAAAAAGAGAATCCTAATGTGATTTCTTTATAATGGGTGTGTTCCTTATCTTATCCTAGTGTCTAAACTCTTCTCCATGGCTGGACCACCAAATAATATTCCTTTACGTGCTAAGGGGTATATAGAGAGTGGGATAGGTTTAATAACTACCCTAACCCTAACGCGTACCCTAACCCTAACCCCTACCCTAACCCTAACACGTACCCTAATCCTAAACAATACCCTAAACCGAGCCCTAACCCTAACACTAACCCTAACCCTAACCCTAACCCATACCCTACGCCGTACCCGAATTCCTCCCCGAACCCGTAACCTAAGCCGTACCCTAAGCCTAACCCTAAGCCTAAACCTAACCCTAGGCTACCCTTGACTGCTTCTGCCTCCAATAGATTTCCTAAGCACTAGTGTTTTAAGGAACAGCTTAAAAAGAGAATCCTAATGTGATTTCTTTATAATGTGTGTGTTCGTTATATTATCTTAGTGTCTAAACTCTTCTTCATGGGTGGACCCCCAAATAATATTCCTTTACGTGCTAAGGTGTATCTAGAGAGTGGGATAGGTTTAATAAGAACCCTAACCCTAACCCCTACCCTAACCCTAACACGTACCCTAATCATAACCCGTACCCTAAACGGAGCCCTAACCCTAACACTAACCCAAACCCTAACCCTAACCCATACCCTACGCCATACCTGAAGCCCTCTCCGAACCCGTACCGTAAGCCGTATCCTAATCCTAACCCTAAGCCTAACCCTCACCCTATGCTACCCTTGACTGCTTCTGCGTCCAATAGATTTCCTAAGCACTAGTGTTTTAAGGAACAGCTTAAAAAGAGAATCCTAATGTGATTTCTTTATAATGGGTGTGTTCCTTATCTTATCCTAGTGTCTAAACTCTTCTCCATGGCTGGACCCCCAAATAATATTCCTTTACGTGCTAAGGGGTATCTAGAGAGTGGGATAGGTTTAATAACAACCCTAACCCTAACACGTACCCTAACCCTAACCCCTACCCTAACCCTAACACGTACCCTAAACCTAAACCGTACCCTAAACCGAGCCCTAACCCTAACACTAACCCTAACCCTAACCCATACCCTACGCCGTACACGAAGCCCTCCCCGAACCCGAACCCTAAGCCGTACCCTTAGCCTAACCCTAAGCCTAACCCTAACCCTAGGCTACCCTTGACTGCTTCTGCCTCCAATAGATTTCCTAAGCACTAGTGTTTTAAGGAACAGCTTAAAAAGAGAATCCTAATGTGATTTCTCTATAAAGGGTGTGTTCCTTATCTTAGCCTAGTGTCTAAACTCTTCTCCATGGCTGGACCCACCAATAATATTCCTTTACGTGCTAAGGGGTATCTAGAGAGTGGGATAGGTTTAATAACTACCCTAACCCTAATGCGTACCCTAACCCTAACCCCTACCCTAACCCTAACACGTACCCTAATCCTAAGCCGTACACTAAACCGAGCCCTAACATTAACACAAACCCTAACCCTAACCCTAACTCATACACTACACCGTACCCGAAGCCCTCCCCGAACCCGTACCCTAAGCCTTACCCTAAGCCTAACCCTAACCCTAGGCTACCCTTGACTGCTTCTGCCTCCAATAGATTTCCTAAGCACTAGTGTTTT
Organism: Balaenoptera physalus; assembly: GCF_965194825.1. Lineage (NCBI taxonomy): Eukaryota > Metazoa > Chordata > Mammalia > Artiodactyla > Balaenopteridae > Balaenoptera > Balaenoptera physalus. Next base: position 347,716 of record NW_028125939.1, on the reverse strand, counting down.
AAGGAAGAGCTGAAAAAGAGAATCCTAATGTGATTTCTTTATAATGTGTGTGTTCCTTATCTTATCCTAGTGTCTAAACTCTTCTCCATGGCTGGATCCTCAAATAATATTCCTTTACGTGCTAAGGGGTATATAGAAAGTGGGATAGGTTTAATAACCCTAACCCTAACACGTACCCTAACCCTAACCCCTACCCTAACCCTAACCCCTACCCTAACCCTAACACGTACCCTAATCCTAAACCGTACCCTAAACCGAGCCCTAACCCTAACACTAACCCTAACCCTATCCCTAACCCATACACTACACCGTACCCGAATCCCTCCCCGAACCCGTACCCTAAGCCTTACCCTAAGCCTAACCCTAACCCTAGGCTACCCTTGACTGCTTCTGCCTCCAATAGATTTCCTAAGCACTAGTGTTTTAAAGAACAGCTTAAAAAGAGAATCCTAATGTGATTTCTCTATAAAGGGTGTGTTCCTTATATTATCTTAGTGTCTAAACTCTTCTTCATGGGTGGACCCCCAAATAATATTCTTTTACGTGCTAAGGGGTATCTAGAGAGTGGGATAGGTTTAATAACTACCCTAACACTAACACGTACCCTAACCCTAACCCCTACCCTAACCCTAACACGTACCCTAAAACTAAACCGTACCCTAAACCGAGCCCTAACCCTAACACTAACCCTAACCCTAATCCATACCCTACGCCGTACCCGAAGACCTCCCCGAACCCGTACCCTAAGCCGTACCCTTAGCCTAACCCTAAGCCTAACCCTAACACTAGGCTACCCTTGACTCCTTCTGCCTCCAATAGATTTCCTAAGCACTAGTGTTTTAAGGAACAGCTTAAAAAGAGAATCCTAATGTGATTTATTTATAATGGGTGTGTTCCTTATCTTATCCTAGTGTCTAAACTCTTCTCCATGGCTGGACCTCCAAATAATATTCCTTTACGTGCTAAGGGGTATCTAGAGAGTGGGATAGGTTTAATAACTACCCTAACACTAACGCATACCCTAACCCTAACCCTTACCCTAACCCTAACACGTACCCTAATCCTAACCAATACACTAAACCGAGCCCTAACCCTAACACTAACCCTAACTCTAAACCTAACCCATACCCTACGCCGTACCCGAAGCCCTCCCCGAACCCGTACCCTAAGCCGTACCCTAAGCCGTACCCTAAGTCTAACCCTAACCCTAGGCTACCCTTGACTGCTTCTGCCTCCAATAGATTTCCTAAGCAGTAGTGTTTTAAGGAACAGCTTAAAAAGAGAATCCTAATGTGATTTCTTTATAATGGGTGTGTTCCTTATCTTATCCTAGTGTCTAAACTCTTCTCCATGGCTGGACCACCAAATAATATTCCTTTACGTGCTAAGGGGTATATAGAGAGTGGGATAGGTTTAATAACTACCCTAACCCTAACGCGTACCCTAACCCTAACCCCTACCCTAACCCTAACACGTACCCTAATCCTAAACAATACCCTAAACCGAGCCCTAACCCTAACACTAACCCTAACCCTAACCCTAACCCATACCCTACGCCGTACCCGAATTCCTCCCCGAACCCGTAACCTAAGCCGTACCCTAAGCCTAACCCTAAGCCTAAACCTAACCCTAGGCTACCCTTGACTGCTTCTGCCTCCAATAGATTTCCTAAGCACTAGTGTTTTAAGGAACAGCTTAAAAAGAGAATCCTAATGTGATTTCTTTATAATGTGTGTGTTCGTTATATTATCTTAGTGTCTAAACTCTTCTTCATGGGTGGACCCCCAAATAATATTCCTTTACGTGCTAAGGTGTATCTAGAGAGTGGGATAGGTTTAATAAGAACCCTAACCCTAACCCCTACCCTAACCCTAACACGTACCCTAATCATAACCCGTACCCTAAACGGAGCCCTAACCCTAACACTAACCCAAACCCTAACCCTAACCCATACCCTACGCCATACCTGAAGCCCTCTCCGAACCCGTACCGTAAGCCGTATCCTAATCCTAACCCTAAGCCTAACCCTCACCCTATGCTACCCTTGACTGCTTCTGCGTCCAATAGATTTCCTAAGCACTAGTGTTTTAAGGAACAGCTTAAAAAGAGAATCCTAATGTGATTTCTTTATAATGGGTGTGTTCCTTATCTTATCCTAGTGTCTAAACTCTTCTCCATGGCTGGACCCCCAAATAATATTCCTTTACGTGCTAAGGGGTATCTAGAGAGTGGGATAGCTTTAATAACAACCCTAACCCTAACACGTACCCTAACCCTAACCCCTACCCTAACCCTAACACGTACCCTAAACCTAAACCGTACCCTAAACCGAGCCCTAACCCTAACACTAACCCTAACCCTAACCCATACCCTACGCCGTACACGAAGCCCTCCCCGAACCCGAACCCTAAGCCGTACCCTTAGCCTAACCCTAAGCCTAACCCTAACCCTAGGCTACCCTTGACTGCTTCTGCCTCCAATAGATTTCCTAAGCACTAGTGTTTTAAGGAACAGCTTAAAAAGAGAATCCTAATGTGATTTCTCTATAAAGGGTGTGTTCCTTATCTTAGCCTAGTGTCTAAACTCTTCTCCATGGCTGGACCCACCAATAATATTCCTTTACGTGCTAAGGGGTATCTAGAGAGTGGGATAGGTTTAATAACTACCCTAACCCTAATGCGTACCCTAACCCTAACCCCTACCCTAACCCTAACACGTACCCTAATCCTAAGCCGTACACTAAACCGAGCCCTAACATTAACACAAACCCTAACCCTAACCCTAACTCATACACTACACCGTACCCGAAGCCCTCCCCGAACCCGTACCCTAAGCCTTACCCTAAGCCTAACCCTAACCCTAGGCTACCCTTGACTGCTTCTGCCTCCAATAGATTTCCTAAGCACTAGTGTTTTAAGGAAGAGCTGAAAAAGAGAATCCTAATGTGATTTCTTTATAATGTGTGTGTTCCTTATCTTATCCTAGTGTCTAAACTCTTCTCCATGGCTGGATCCTCAAATAATATTCCTTTACGTGCTAAGGGGTATATAGAAAGTGGGATAGGTTTAATAACCCTAACCCTAACACGTACCCTAACCCTAACCCCTACCCTAACCCTAACCCCTACCCTAACCCTAACACGTACCCTAATCCTAAACCGTACCCTAAACCGAGCCCTAACCCTAACACTAACCCTAACCCTATCCCTAACCCATACACTACACCGTACCCGAAGCCCTCCCCGAACCCGTACCCTAAGCCTTACCCTAAGCCTAACCCTAACCCTAGGCTACCCTTGACTGCTTCTGCCTCCAATAGATTTCCTAAGCACTAGTGTTTTAAAGAACAGCTTAAAAAGAGAATCCTAATGTGATTTCTCTATAAAGGGTGTGTTCCTTATATTATCTTAGTGTCTAAACTCTTCTTCATGGGTGGACCCCCAAATAATATTCTTTTACGTGCTAAGGGGTATCTAGAGAGTGGGATAGGTTTAATAACTACCCTAACACTAACACGTACCCTAACCCTAACCCCTACCCTAACCCTAACACGTACCCTAAAACTAAACCGTACCCTAAACCGAGCCCTAACCCTAACACTAACCCTAACCCTAACCCATACCCTACGCCGTACCCGAAGACCTCCCCGAACCCGTACCCTAAGCCGTACCCTTAGCCTAACCCTAAGCCTAACCCTAACACTAGGCTACCCTTGACTCCTTCTGCCTCCAATAGATTTCCTAAGCACTAGTGTTTTAAGGAACAGCTTAAAAAGAGAATCCTAATGTGATTTATTTATAATGGGTGTGTTCCTTATCTTATCCTAGTGTCTAAACTCTTCTCCATGGCTGGACCTCCAAATAATATTCCTTTACGTGCTAAGGGGTATCTAGAGAGTGGGATAGGTTTAATAACTACCCTAACATTAACGCATACCCTAACCCTAACCCTTACCCTAACCCTAACACGTACCCTAATCCTAACCAATACACTAAACCGAGCCCTAACCCTAACACTAACCCTAACTCTAAACCTAACCCATACCCTACGCCGTACCCGAAGCCCTCCCCGAACCCGTACCCTAAGCCGTACCCTAAGCCGTACCCTAAGTCTAACCCTAACCCTAGGCTACCCTTGACTGCTTCTGCCTCCAATAGATTTCCTAAGCAGTAGTGTTTTAAGGAACAGCTTAAAAAGAGAATCCTAATGTGATTTCTTTATAATGGGTGTGTTCCTTATCTTATCCTAGTGTCTAAACTCTTCTCCATGGCTGGACCACCAAATAATATTCCTTTACGTGCTAAGGGGTATATAGAGAGTGGGATAGGTTTAATAACTACCCTAACCCTAACGCGTACCCTAACCCTAACCCCTACCCTAACCCTAACACGTACCCTAATCCTAAACAATACCCTAAACCGAGCCCTAACCCTAACACTAACCCTAACCCTAACCCTAACCCATACCCTACGCCGTACCCGAATTCCTCCCCGAACCCGTAACCTAAGCCGTACCCTAAGCCTAACCCTAAGCCTAAACCTAACCCTAGGCTACCCTTGACTGCTTCTGCCTCCAATAGATTTCCTAAGCACTAGTGTTTTAAGGAACAGCTTAAAAAGAGAATCCTAATGTGATTTCTTTATAATGTGTGTGTTCCTTATATTATCTTAGTGTCTAAACTCTTCTTCATGGGTGGACCCCCAAATAATATTCCTTTACGTGCTAAGGTGTATCTAGAGAGTGGGATAGGTTTAATAAGAACCCTAACCCTAACCCCTACCCTAACCCTAACACGTACCCTAATCATAACCCGTACCCTAAACGGAGCCCTAACCCTAACACTAACCCAAACCCTAACCCTAACCCATACCCTACGCCACACCTGAAGCCCTCTCCGAACCCGTACCGTAAGCCGTATCCTAATCCTAACCCTAAGCCTAACCCTCACCCTATGCTACCCTTGACTGCTTCTGCGTCCAATAGATTTCCTAAGCACTAGTGTTTTAAGGAACAGCTTAAAAAGAGAATCCTAATGTTATTTCTTTATAATGGGTGTGTTCCTTATCTTATCCTAGTGTCTAAACTCTTCTCCATTGCTGGACCCCCAAATAATATTCCTTTACGTGCTAAGGGGTATATAGAGTGGGATAGGTTTAATAACTACCCTAACCCTAACGCGTACCCTAACCCTAACCCTTACCCTAACCCTAACATGTACCCTAATCCTAAACAATACCCTAAACCGAGCCCTAACCCTAACACTAACCCTAACCCTAACCCTAACCCATACCCTACGCCGTACCCGAAGCCTTCCCCGAACCCTTAACCTAAGCCGTACCCTAAGCCTAACCCTAACCCTAGGCTACCCTTGACTGCTTCTGCCTCCAATAGATTTCCTAAGCACTAGTGTTTTAAGGAACAGCGTAAAAAGAGAATCCCAATGTGATTTCTTTATAATGTGTGTGTTCCTTATATTATCTTAGTGTCTAAACTCTTCTTCATGTGTGCACCCCCAAATAATACTCCTTTACGTGCTAAGGTGTATCTAGAGAGTGGGATAGGTTTAATAAGTACCCTAACTCTAACGCGTACCCTAACCCTAACCCCTACCCTAACCCTAACACGTACCTTAATCCTAACCCATAACCTAACCCGAGACCTACCCTAACACTAACCCTAACCCTAACTCTAACCCATACGCTACGCCGTACCCGAAGCCCTCCCCGAACCCGTACCGTAAGCCGTATCCTAAGCCTAACCCTAAGCCTAACACTAACCCTAGGCTACCCTTGACTGCTTCTGACTCCAATAGGTTTCCTAAGCACTAGTGTTTTAAGGAACAGCTTAAAAAGAGAATCCTAATGTGATTTCTTTATAATGGGTGTGTTCCTTATTTATCCTAGTGTCTAAACTCTTCTCCATGGCTGGACCCCCAAATAATATTCCTTTACGTGCTAAGGTGTATCTAGAGAGTGGGATAGGTTTAATAACTACCCTAACCCTAACACGTACCCTAACCCTAACCCCTACCCTAACCCTAACACGTACCCTAATCCTAAACAATACCCTAAACCGAGCCCTAACCCTAACACTAACCCTAACCCTAACCCTAACCCATACCCTACGCCGTATCCGAAGCCCTCCCCAAACCCGTACCCTAAGCCGTACCCTAAGCCTAACCCTAAGCCGAACCCTAACCCTAGGCTACCCTTGACTGCTTCTGCCTCCAATAGATTTCCTACGCACTATTGTTTTAAGGAACAGCTTAAAAAGAGAATCCTAATGTGATTTCTTTATAATGTGTGTGTTCCTTATATTATCTTAGTGTCTAAACTCTTCTCCATGGCTGGACCCCCAAATAATATTCCTTTACGTGCTAAGGTGTATCTAGAGAGTGGGATAGGTTTAATAACTACCCTAACTCTAACGTGTACCCTAACCCTAACCCCTACCCTAACCCTAACACGTACCCTAATCCTAACCCGTACCCTAAACCGAGACCTAACCCTAACACTAACCCCAACCCTAACCCTAACCCATACCCTACGCCGTACCCGAAGCCCTCCCCGAACCCGTAACCTAAGCCGTACCCTAAGCCTAACCCTAAGCCTAAACCTAACCCTAGGCTACCCTTGACTGCTTCTGCCTCCAATAGATTTCCTAAGCACTAGTGTTTTAAGGAACAGCTTAAAAAGAGAATCCTAATGTGATTTCTTTATAATGGGTGTGTTCCTTATTTATCCTAGTGTCTAAACTCTTCTCCATGGCTGGACCCCCAAATAATATTCCTTTACGTGCTAAGGTGTATCTAGAGAGTGGGATAGGTTTAATAACTACCCTAACCCTAACACGTACCCTAACCCTAACCCCTACCCTAACCCTAAAACGTACCCTAATCCTAAACCGTACCCTAAACCGAGCCCTAACCCTAACACTAACCCTAACCCTAACCCATACACTACACGGTATCCGAAGCCCTCCCCGAACCCGTACCCTAAGCCTTACCCTAAGCCTAACCCTAACCCTAGGCTACCCTTGACTGCTTCTGCCGCCAATAGATTTCCTAAGCACTAGTGTTTTAAGGAACAGCTTAAAAAGAGAATCCTAAAGTGATTTCTTTATAATGTGTGTGTTCCTTATCTTATCCTAGTGTCTAAACTCTTCTCCATGGCTGGACCTCCAAATAATATTACTTTATGTTCTAAGGGGTATCTAGAGAGTGGGATAGGTTTAATAACTACCTTAACCCTAACGCGTACCGTAACCCTAACCCCTACCCTAACCCTAACACGTACCCTAATCCTAACCAATACCCTAAACCGAGCCCTAACCCTAACACTAACCCTAACCCTAACCCTAACCCATACCCTACGCCGTACCCGAAGCCCTCCCCAAACCCGTACCCTAAGCCGTACCCTAAGCCTAACCCTAAGCCTAACGCTAACCCTAGGCTACCCTTGACTGCTTCTGCCTCCAATAGATTTCCTAAGCACTAGTGTTTTAAGGAACAGCTTAAAAAGAGAATCCTAATGTGATTTCTCTATAAAGGGTGTGTTCCTTATCTTAGCCTAGTGTCTAAACTCTTCTCCATGGCTGGACCCACCAATAATATTCCTTTACGTGCTAAGGGGTATCTAGAGAGTGGGATAGGTTTAATAACTACCCTAACCCTAATGCGTACCCTAACCCTAACCCCTACCCTAGCCCTAACACGTACCCTAATCCTAAGCCGTACACTAAAGCGAGCCCTAACATTAACACAAACCCTAACCCTAACCCTAACTCATACACTACACCGTACCCGAAGCCCTCCCCGAACCCGTACCCTAAGCCTTACCCTAAGCCTAACCCTAACCCTAGGCTACCCTTGACTGCTTCTGCCTCCAATAGATTTCCTAAGCACTAGTGTTTTAAGGAAGAGCTGAAAAAGAGAATCCTAATGTGATTTCTTTATAATGTGTGTGTTCCTTATCTTATCCTAGTGTCTAAACTCTTCTCCATGGCTGGATCCTCAAATAATATTCCTTTACGTGCTAAGGGGTATATAGAAAGTGGGATAGGTTTAATAACCCTAACCCTAACACGTACCCTAACCCTAACCCCTACCCTAACCCTAACACGTACCCTAATCCTAAACCGTACCCTAAACCGAGCCCTAACCCTAACACTAACCCTAACCCTATCCCTAACCCATACACTACACCGTACCCGAAGCCCTCCCCGAACCCGTACCCTAAGCCTTACCCTAAGCCTAACCCTAACCCTAGGCTACCCTTGACTGCTTCTGCCTCCAATAGATTTCCTAAGCACTAGTGTTTTAAGGAACAGCTTAAAAAGAGAATCCTAATGTGATTTCTCTATAAAGGGTGTGTTCCTTATATTATCTTAGTGTCTAAACTCTTCTTCATGGGTGGACCCCCAAATAATATTCTTTTACGTGCTAAGGGGTATCTAGAGAGTGGGATAGGTTTAATAACTACCCTAACACTAACACGTACCCTAACCCTAACCCCTACCCTAACCCTAACACGTACCCTAAAACTAAACCGTACCCTAAACCGAGCCCTAACCCTAACACTAACCCTAACCCTAACCCATACCCTACGCCGTACCCGAAGACCTCCCCGAACCCGTACCCTAAGCCGTACCCTTAGCCTAACCCTAAGCCTAACCCTAACACTAGGCTACCCTTGACTCCTTCTGCCTCCAATAGATTTCCTAAGCACTAGTGTTTTAAGGAACAGCTTAAAAAGAGAATCCTAATGTGATTTCTCTATAAAGGGTGTGTTCCTTATCTTAGACTAGTGTCTAAACTCTTCTCCATGGCTGGACCCCCAAATAATATTCCTTTACGTGCTAAGGGGTATCTAGAGAGTGGGATAGGTTTAATAACTACCCTAACACTAACGCATACCCTAACCCTAACCCTTACCCTAACCCTAACACGTACCCTAATCCTAACCAATACACTAAACCGAGCCCTAACCCTAACACTAACCCTAACCCTAACCCTAACCCATACCCTACGCCGTACCCGAAGCCCTCCCCGAACCCGTACCCTAAGCCGTACCCTAAGCCTAACCCTAAGCCTAACGCTAACCCTAGGCTACCCTTGACTGCTTCTGCCTCCAATAGATTTCCTAAGCACTAGTGTTTTAAGGAACAGCTTAAAAAGAGAATCCTAATGTGATTTCTCTATAAAGGGTGTGTTCCTTATCTTAGCCTAGTGTCTAAACTCTTCTCCATGGCTGGACCCACCAATAATATTCCTTTACGTGCTAAGGGGTATCTAGAGAGTGGGATAGGTTTAATAACTACCCTAACCCTAATGCGTACCCTAACCCTAACCCCTACCCTAACCCTAACACGTACCCTAATCCTAAGCCGTACACTAAACCGAGCCCTAACATTAACACAAACCCTAACCCTAACCCTAACTCATACACTACACCGTACCCGAAGCCCTCCCCGAACCCGTACCCTAAGCCTTACCCTAAGCCTAACCCTAACCCTAGGCTACCCTTGACTGCTTCTGCCTCCAATAGATTTCCTAAGCACTAGTGTTTTAAGGAAGAGCTGAAAAAGAGAATCCTAATGTGATTTCTTTATAATGTGTGTGTTCCTTATCTTATCCTAGTGTCTAAACTCTTCTCCATGGCTGGATCCTCAAATAATATTCCTTTACGTGCTAAGGGGTATATAGAAAGTGGGATAGGTTTAATAACCCTAACCCTAACACGTACCCTAACCCTAACCCCTACCCTAACCCTAACACGTACCCTAATCCTAAACCGTACCCTAAACCGAGCCCTAACCCTAACACTAACCCTAACCCTATCCCTAACCCATACACTACACCGTACCCGAAGCCCTCCCCGAACCCGTACCCTAAGCCTTACCCTAAGCCTAACCCTAACCCTAGGCTACCCTTGACTGCTTCTGCCTCCAATAGATTTCCTAAGCACTAGTGTTTTAAGGAACAGCTTAAAAAGAGAATCCTAATGTGATTTCTCTATAAAGGGTGTGTTCCTTATATTATCTTAGTGTCTAAACTCTTCTTCATGGGTGGACCCCCAAATAATATTCTTTTACGTGCTAAGGGGTATCTAGAGAGTGGGATAGGTTTAATAACTACCCTAACACTAACACGTACCCTAACCCTAACCCCTACCCTAACCCTAACACGTACCCTAAAACTAAACCGTACCCTAAACCGAGCCCTAACCCTAACACTAACCCTAACCCTAACCCATACCCTACGCCGTACCCGAAGACCTCCCCGAACCCGTACCCTAAGCCGTACCCTTAGCCTAACCCTAAGCCTAACCCTAACACTAGGCTACCCTTGACTCCTTCTGCCTCCAATAGATTTCCTAAGCACTAGTGTTTTAAGGAACAGCTTAAAAAGAGAATCCTAATGTGATTTCTCTATAAAGGGTGTGTTCCTTATCTTAGACTAGTGTCTAAACTCTTCTCCATGGCTGGAACCCCAAATAATATTCCTTTACGTGCTAAGGGGTATCTAGAGAGTGGGATAGGTTTAATAACTACCCTAACACTAACGCATACCCTAACCCTAACCCTTACCCTAACCCTAACACGTACCCTAATCCTAACCAATACACTAAACCGAGCCCTAACCCTAACACTAACCCTAACCTTAACCCTAACCCATACCCTACGCCGTACCTGAAGCCCTCTCTGAACCCGTACCGTAAGCCGTATCATAATCCTAAACCTAAGCCTAAACCTAAACCTAGGCTACCCTTGACTGCTTCTGCCTCCAATAGATTTCCTAAGCACTAGTGTTTTAAGGAACAGCTTAAAAAGAGAATCCTAATGTGATTTCTTTATAATGGGTGTGTTCCTTATCTTATCCTAGTGTTTAACTCTTCTCCATGGCTGGACCACCAAATAATATTCCTTTACGTGCTAAGGGGTATCTAGAGAGTGGGATAGGTTTAATAACTACCCTAACCCTAACGCGTACCCTAACCCTAACCCCTATCCTAACCCTAACACGTACCCTAATCCTAAACAATACCCTAAACCGAGCCCTAACCCTAACACTAACCCTAACCCTAACCCTAACCCATACCCTACGCCGTACCCGAAGCCCTCCCCGAACCCGTAACCTAAGCCGTACCCTAAGCCTAACCCTAAGCCTAAACCTAACCCTAGGCTACCCTTGACTGCTTCTGCCTCCAATAGATTTCCTAAGCACTAGTGTTTTAAGGAACAGCTTAAAAAGAGAATCCTAATGTGATTTCTTTATAATGGGTGTGTTCCTTATATTATCCTAGTGTCTAAACTCTTCTCCATTGCTGGACCCCCAAATAATATTCCTTTACGTGCTAAGGGGTATATAGAGTGGGATAGGTTTAATAACTACCCTAACCCTAACGCGTACCCTAACCCTAACCCTTACCCTAACCCTAACATGTACCCTAATCCTAAACAATACCCTAAACCGAGCCCTAACCCTAACACTAACCCTAAGCCTAACCCTAACCCATACCCTACGCCGTACCCGAAGCCCTCCCCGAACCCGTAACCTAAGCCGTACCCTAAGCCTAACCCTAAGCCTAACCCTAACCCTAGGCTACCCTTGACTGCTTCTGCCTCCAATAGATTTCCTAAGCACTAGTGTTTTAAGGAACAGCGTAAAAAGAGAATCCTAATGTGATTTCTTTATAATGTGTGTGTTCCTTATATTATCTTAGTGTCTAAACTCTTCTTCATGGGTGGACCCCCAAATAATATTCCTTTACGTGCTAAGGGGTATCTAGAGAGTGGGATAGGTTTAATAACTACCCTAACACTAACACGTACCCTAACCCTAACCCCTACCCTAACCCTAACACGTACCCTAAAACTAAACCGTACCCTAAACCGAGCCCTAACCCTAACACTAACCCTAACCCTAACCCATACCCTACGCCGTACCCGAAGACCTCCCCGAACCAGTACCCTAAGCCGTACCCTTAGCCTAACCCTAAGCCTAACCCTAACACTAGGCTACCCTTGACTCCTTCTGCCTCCAATAGATTTCCTAAGCACTAGTGTTTTAAGGAACAGCTTAAAAAGAGAATCCTAATGTGATTTCTCTATAAAGGGTGTGTTCCTTATCTTAGACTAGTGTCTAAACTCTTCTCCATGGCTGGACCCCCAAATAATATTCCTTTACGTGCTAAGGGGTATCTAGAGAGTGGGATAGGTTTAATAACTACCCTAACCCTAATGCGTACCCTAACCCTAACCCCTACCCTAACCCTAACACGTACCCTAATCCTAAGCCGTACACTAAACCGAGCCCTAACATTAACACTAACCCTAACCCTAACCCTAACTCATACACTACACCGTACCCGAAGCCCTCCCCGAACCCGTACACTAAGCCTTACCCTAAGCCTAACCCTAACCCTAGGCTACCCTTGACTGCTTCTGCCTCCAATAGATTTCCTAAGCACTAGTGTTTTAAGGAAGAGCTGAAAAAGAGAATCCTAATGTGATTTCTTTATAATGGGTGTGTTCCTAATCTTATCCTAGTGTCTAAACTCTTCTCCATGGCTGGATGCCCAAATAATATTCCTTTACGTGCTAAGGGGTATCTAGAGAGTGGGATAGGTTTAATAACCCTAACCCTAACACGTACCCTAACCCTAACCCCTACCCTAACCCTAACACGTACCCTAATCCTAAACCGTACCCTAAACCGAGCCCTAACCCTAACACTAACCCTAACCCTAACCCTAACCCATACACTACACCGTACCCGAAGCCCTCCCCGAACCCGTACCCTAAGCGTTACCCTAAGCCTAACCCTAACCCTAGGCTACCCTTGACTGCTTCTGCATCCAATAGATTTCCTAAGCACTAGTGATTTAAGGAACAGCTTAAACAGAGAATCCTAATGTGATTTATTTATAATGGGTGTGTTCCTTATCTTATCCTAGTGTCTAAACTCTTCTCCATGGCTGGACCTCCAAATAATATTCCTTTACGTGCTAAGGGGTATCTAGAGAGTGGGATAGGTTTAATAACTACCCTAACACTAACGCATACCCTAACCCTAACCCTTACCCTAACCCTAACACGTACCCTAATCCTAACCAATACACTAAACCGAGCCCTAACCCTAACACTAACCCTAACCCTAACCCTAACCCATACCCTACGCCGTACCCGAAGCCCTCCCCGAACCCGTACCCTAAGCCGTACCCTAAGCCGTACCCTAAGTCTAACCCTAACCCAAGGCTACCCTTGACTGCTTCTGCCTCCAATAGATTTCCTAAGCAGTAGTGTTTTAAGGAACAGCTTAAAAAGAGAATCCTAATGTGATTTCTTTATAATGTGTGTGTTCCTTATATTATCTTAATGTCTAAACTCTTCTTCATGGGTGGACCCCCAAATAATATTCCTTTACGTGCTAAGGTGTATCTAGAGAGTGGGATAGGTTTAATAAGAACCCTAACCCTAACCCCTACCCTAACCCTAACACGTACCCTAATCATAACCCGTACCCTAAACGGAGCCCTAACCCTAACACTAACCCAAACCCTAATCCTAACCCATACCCTACGCCGTACCTGAAGCCCTCTCCAAACCCGTACCGTAAGCCGTATCCTAATCCTAACCCTAAGCCTAACCCTAACCCTAGGCTACCCTTGACTGCTTCTGCCTCCAATAGATTTCCTAAGCACTAGTGTTTTAAGGAACAGCTTAAAAAGAGAATCCTAATGTGATTTCTTTATAATGGGTGTGTTCCTTATCTTATCCTAGTGTCTAAACTCTTCTCCATTGCTGCACCCCCAAATAATATTCCTTTACGTGCTAAGGGGTGTATAGAGTGGGATAGGTTTAATAACTACCCTAACCCTAACGCGTACCCTAACCCTAACCCTTACCCTAACCCTAACATGTACCCTAATCCTAAACAATACCCTATACCGAGCCCTAACCCTAACACTAACCCTAAGCCTAACCCTAACCCATACCCTACGCCGTACCCGAAGCCTTCCCCGAACCCGTAACCTAAGCCGTACCCTAAGCCTAACCCTAAGCCTAACCCTAACCCTAGGCTACCCTTGACTGCTTCTGCCTCCAATAGATTTCCTAAGCACTAGTGTTTTAAGGAAGAGCTGAAAAAGAGAATCCTAATGTGATTTCTTTATAATGTGTGTGTTCCTTATCTTATCCTAGTTTCTAAACTCTTCTCCATGGCTGGATCCCCAAATAATATTCCTTTACGTGCTAAGGGGTATCTAGAGAGTGGGATAGGTTTAATAACCCTAACCCTAACACGTACCCTAACCCTAACCCCTACCCTAACCCTAAAACGTACCCTAATCCTAAACCGTACCCTAAACCGAGCCCTAACCCTAACACTAACCCTAACCCTAACCCATACACTACACGGTATCCGAAGCCCTCCCCGAACCCGTACCCTAAGCCTTACCCTAAGCCTAACCCTAACCCTAGGCTACCCTTGACTGCTTCTGCCTCCAATAGATTTCCTAAGCACTAGTGTTTTAAGGAACAGCTTAAAAAGAGAATCCTAATGTGATTTATTTATAATGGGTGTGTTCCTTATCTTATCCTAGTGTCTAAACTCTTCTCCATGGCTGGACCTCCAAATAATATTCCTTTACGTGCTAAGGGGTATCTAGAGAGTGGGTAAGGTTTAATAACTACCCTAACACTAACGCGTACCCTAACCCTAACCCTTACACTAACCGTAACACGTACCCTAATCCTAACCAATACCCTAAACCGAGCCCTAACCCTAACACTAACCCTAACCCTAACCCTAACCCATACCCTACGCCGTACCCGAAGTCCTCCCCGAACCCGTAACCTAAGCCGTACCCTAAGCCTAACCCTAAGCATAAACCTAACCCTAGGCTACCCTTGACTGCTTCTGCCTCCAATAGATTTCCTAAGCACTAGTGTTTTAAGGAACAGCTTAAAAAGAGAATCCTAATGTGATTTCTTTATAATGGGTGTGTTCCTTATCTTATCCTATTGTCTAAACTCTTCTCCATGGCTGGACCCCCAAATAATATTCCTTTACATGCTAAGGGGTATCTAGAGAGTGGGATAGGTTTAATAACTACCCTAACCCTAATGCGTACCCTAACCCTAACCCCTACCCTAACCCTAACACGTACCCTAATCCTAAGCCGTACACTAAACCGAGCCCTAACATTAACACTAACCCTAACCCTAACTCATACACTACACTGTACCCGAAGCCCTCCCCGAACCCGTACCCTAAGCCTTACCCTAAGCCTAAGCCTAACCCTAGGCTACCCTTGACTGCTTCTGCCTCCAATAGATTTCCTAAGCACTAGTGTTTTAAGGAAGAGCTGAAAAAGAGAATCCTAATGTGATTTCTTTATAATGTGTGTGTTCCTTATCTTATCCTAGTGTCTAAACTCTTCTCCATGGCTGGATGCCCAAATAATATTCCTTTACGTGCTAAGGGGTATCTAGAGAGTGGGATAGGTTTAATAAGCCTAACCCTAACACGTACCCTAACCCTAACCCCTACCCTAACGCTAACACGTACCCTAATTCTAAACCGTACCCTAAACCGAGCCCTAACCCTAACACTAACCCTAACCCTAACCCTAACCCATACACTACACCGTACCCGAAGCCCTCCCCGAACCCGTACCCTAAGCCTTACCCTAAGCCTAACCCTAACCCTAGGCTACCCTTGACTGCTTCTGCCTCCAATAGATTTCCTAAGCACTAGTGTTTTAAGGAACAGCTTAAAAAGAGAATCCTAATGTGATTTATTTATAATGGGTGTGTTCCTTATCTTATCCTAGTGTCTAAACTCTTCTCCATGGCTGGACCTCCAAATAATATTCCTTTACGTGCTAAGGGGTATCTAGAGAGTGGGATAGGTTTAATAACTACCCTAACACTAACGCATACCCTAACCCTAACCCTTACCCTAACCCTAACACGTACCCTACTCCTAACCAATACACTAAACCGAGCCCTAACCCTAACACTAACCCTAACACTAAACCTAACCCATACCCTACGCCGTACCCGAAGCCCTCCCCGAACCCGTACCCTAAGCCGTACCCTAAGTCTAACCCTAACCCTAGGCTACCCTTGACTGCTTCTGCCTCCAATAGATTTCCTAAGCAGTAGTGTTTTAAGGAACAGCTTAAAAAGAGAATTCTAATGTGATTTCTTTATAATGGGTGTGTTCCTTATCTTATCCTAGTGTCTAAACTCTTCTCCATGGCTGGACCACCAAATAATATTCCTTTACGTGCTAAGGGGTATATAGAGAGTGGGATAGGTTTAATAACTACCCTAACCCTAATGCGTACCGTAACCCTAACCCCTACCCTAACCCTAACACGTACCCTAATCCTAAACAATACCCTAAACCGAGCCCTAACCCTAACACTAACCCTAACCCTAACCCTAACCCATACCCTACGCCGTACCCGAATTCCTCCCCGAACCCGTAACCTAAGCCGTACCCTAAGCCTAACCCTAAGCCTAAACCTAACCCTAGGCTACCCTTGACTGCTTCTGCCTCCAATAGATTTCCTAAGCACTAGTGTTTTAAGGAACAGCTTAAAAAGAGAATCCTAATGTGATTTCTTTATAATGTGTGTGTTCCTTATATTATCTTAGTGTCTAAACTCTTCTTCATGGGTGGACCCCCAAATAATATTCCTTTACGTGCTAAGGTGTATCTAGAGAGTGGGATAGGTTTAATAAGAACCCTAACCCTAACCCCTACCCTAACCCTAACACGTACCCTAATCATAACCCGTACCCTAAACGGAGCCCTAACCCTAACACTAACCCAAACCCTAACCCTAACCCATACCCTACGCCATACCTGAAGCCCTCTCCGAACCCGTACCGTAAGCCGTATCCTAATCCTAACCCTAAGCCTAACCCTCACCCTATGCTACCCTTGACTGCTTCTGCGTCCAATAGATTTCCTAAGCACTAGTGTTTTAAGGAACAGCTTAAAAAGAGAATCCTAATGTGATTTATTTATAATGGGTGTGTTCCTTATCTTATCCTAGTGTCTAAACTCTTCTCCATGGCTGGACCTCCAAATAATATTCCTTTACGTGCTAAGGGGTATCTAGAGAGTGGGATAGGTTTAATAACTACCCTAACACTAACGCATACCCTAACCCTAACCCTTACCCTAACCCTAACACGTACCCTAATCCTAACCAATACACTAAACCGAGCCCTAACCCTAACACTAACCCTAACCCTAAACCTAACCCATACCCTACGCCGTACCTGAAGCCCTCCCCGAACCCGTACCCTAAGCCGTACCCTAAGCCGTACCCTAAGTCTAACCCTAACCCTAGGCTACCCTTGACTGCTTCTGCCTCCAATAGATTTCCTAAGCAGTAGTGTTTTAAGGAACAGCTTAAAAAGAGAATCCTAATGTGATTTCTTTATAATGGGTGTGTTCCTTATCTTATCCTAGTGTCTAAACTCTTCTCCATTGCTGGACCCCCAAATAATATTCCTTTACGTGCTAAGGGGTATATAGAGTGGGATAGGTTTAATAACTACCCTAACCCTAACGCGTACCCTAACCCTAACCCTTACCCTAACCCTAACATGTACCCTAATCCTAAACAATACCCTAAACCGAGCCCTAACCCTAACACTAACCCTAACCCTAACCCTAACCCATACCCTACGCCGTACCCGAAGCCTTCCCCGAACCCTTAACCTAAGCCGTACCCTAAGCCTAACCCTAACCCTAGGCTACCCTTGACTGCTTCTGCCTCCAATAGATTTCCTAAGCACTAGTGTTTTAAGGAACAGCGTAAAAAGAGAATCCTAATGTGATTTCTTTATAATGTGTGTGTTCCTTATATTATCTTAGTGTCTAAACTCTTCTTCATGTGTGCAGTCCCAAATAATACTCCTTTACGTGCTAAGGTGTATCTAGAGAGTGGGATAGGTTTAATAAGTACCCTAACTCTAACGCGTACCCTAACCCTAACCCCTACCCTAACCCTAACATGTACCCTAATCCTAACCCATAACCTAACCCGAGACCTACCCTAACACTAACCCTAACCCTAACTCTAACCCATACGCTACGCCGTACCCGAAGCCCTCCCCGAACCCGTACCGTAAGCCGTATCCTAAGCCTAACCCTAAGCCTAACCCTAACCCTAGGCTACCCTTGACTGCTTCTGACTCCAATAGATTTCCTAAGCACTAGTGTTTTAAGGAACAGCTTAAAAAGAGAATCCTAATGTGATTTCTTTATAATGGGTGTGTTCCTTATTTATCCTAGTGTCTAAACTCTTCTCCATGGCTGGACCCCCAAATAATATTCCTTTACGTGCTAAGGTGTATCTAGAGAGTGGGATAGGTTTAATAACTACCCTAACCCTAACACGTACCCTAACCCTAACCCCTACCCTAACCCTAACACGTACCCTAATCCTAAACAATACCCTAAACCGAGCCCTAACCCTAACACTAACCCTAAGCCTAACCCTAACCCATACCCTACGCCGTATCCGAAGCCCTCCCCAAAGCCGTACCCTAAGCCGTACCCTAAGCCTAACCCTAAGCCGAACCCTAACCCTAGGCTACCCTTGACTGCTTCTGCCTCCAATAGATTTCCTACGCACTAGTGTTTTAAGGAACAGCTTAAAAAGAGAATCCTAATGTGATTTCTTTATAATGTGTGTGTTCCTTATATTATCTTAGTGTCTAAACTCTTCTCCATGGCTGGACCCCCAAATAATATTCCTTTACGTGCTAAGGTGTATCTAGAGAGTGGGATAGGTTTAATAACTACCCTAACCCTAACACGTACCCTAACCCTAACCCCTACCCTAACCCTAACACGTACCCTAATCCTAAACCGTACCCTAAATCGAGCCCTAACCCTAACACTAACCCTAACCCTAACCCTAACCCATACCCTACGCCGTACCCGAAGCCCTCCCCGAACCCGTACCCTAAGCCGTACCCTAAGCCTAACCCTAAGCCTAACCCTAACCCTAGGCTACCCTTGACTGCTTCTGCCTCCAATAGATTTCCTAAGCACTAGTGTTTTAAGGAACAGCTTAAAAAGAGAATCCTAATGTGATTTCTTTATAATGGGTGTGTTCCTTATCTTATCCTAGTGTCTAAACTCTTCTCCATGGCTGGACCCCCAAATAATATTCCTTTACGTGCTAAGGGGTATCTAGAGAGTGGGATAGGTTTAATAACAACCCTAACCCTAACACGTACCCTAACCCTAACCCCTACCCTAACCCTAACACATACCCTAAACCTAAACCGTACCCTAAACCGAGCCCTAACCCTAACACTAACCCTAACCCTAACCCATACCCTACGCCGTACACGAAGCCCTCCCCGAACCCGAACCCTAAGCCGTACCCTTAGCCTAACCCTAAGCCTAACCCTAACCCTAGGCTACCCTTGACTGCTTCTGCCTCCAATAGATTTCCTAAGCACTAGTGTTTTAAGGAACAGCTTAAAAAGAGAATCCTAATGTGATTTCTCTATAAAGGGTGTGTTCCTTATCTTAGCCTAGTGTCTAAACTCTTCTCCATGGCTGGACCCACCAATAATATTCCTTTACGTGCTAAGGGGTATCTAGAGAGTGGGATAGGTTTAATAACTACCCTAACCCTAATGCGTACCCTAACCCTAACCCCTACCCTAACCCTAACACGTACCCTAATCCTAAGCCGTACACTAAACCGAGCCCTAACATTAACACAAACCCTAACCCTAACCCTAACTCATACACTACACCGTACCCGAAGCCCTCCCCGAACCCGTACCCTAAGCCTTACCCTAAACCTAACCCTAACCCTAGGCTACCCTTGACTGCTTCTGCCTCCAATAGATTTCCTAAGCACTAGTGTTTTAAGGAAGAGCTGAAAAAGAGAATCCTAATGTGATTTCTTTATAATGTGTGTGTTCCTTATCTTATCCTAGTGTCTAAACTCTTCTCCATGGCTGGATCCTCAAATAATATTCCTTTACGTGCTAAGGGGTATATAGAAAGTGGGATAGGTTTAATAACCCTAACCCTAACACGTACCCTAACCCTAACCCCTACCCTAACCCTAACCCCTACCCTAACCCTAACACGTACCCTAATCCTAAACCGTACCCTAAACCGAGCCCTAACCCTAACACTAACCCTAACCCTATCCCTAACCCATACACTACACCGTACCCGAAGCCCTCCCCGAACCCGTACCCTAAGCCTTACCCTAAGCCTAACCCTAACCCTAGGCTACCCTTGACTGCTTCTGCCTCCAATAGATTTCCTAAGCACTAGTGTTTTAAAGAACAGCTTAAAAAGAGAATCCTAATGTGATTTCTCTATAAAGGGTGTGTTCCTTATATTATCTTAGTGTCTAAACTCTTCTTCATGGGTGGACCCCCAAATAATATTCCTTTACGTGCTAAGGGGTATCTAGAGAGTGGGATAGGTTTAATAACTACCCTAACACTAACACGTACCCTAACCCTAACCCCTACCCTAACCCTAACACGTACCCTAAAACTAAACCGTACCCTAAACCGAGCCCTAACCCTAACACTAACCCTAACCCTAACCCATACCCTACGCCGTACCCGAAGACCTCCCCGAACCCGTACCCTAAGCCGTACCCTTAGCCTAACCCTAAGCCTAACCCTAACACTAGGCTACCCTTGACTCCTTCTGCCTCCAATAGATTTCCTAAGCACTAGTGTTTTAAGGAACAGCTTAAAAAGAGAATCCTAATGTGATTTATTTATAATGGGTGTGTTCCTTATCTTATCCTAGTGTCTAAACTCTTCTCCATGGCTGGACCTCCAAATAATATTCCTTTACGTGCTAAGGGGTATCTAGAGAGTGGGATAGGTTTAATAACTACCCTAACACTAACGCATACCCTAACCCTAACCCTTACCCTAACCCTAACACGTACCCTAATCCTAACCAATACACTAAACCGAGCCCTAACCCTAACACTAACCCTAACTCTAAACCTAACCCATACCCTACGCCGTACCCGAAGCCCTCCCCGAACCCGTACCCTAAGCCGTACCCTAAGCCGTACCCTAAGTCTAACCCTAACCCTAGGCTACCCTTGACTGCTTCTGCCTCCAATAGATTTCCTAAGCAGTAGTGTTTTAAGGAACAGCTTAAAAAGAGAATCCTAATGTGATTTCTTTATAATGGGTGTGTTCCTTATCTTATCCTAGTGTCTAAACTCTTCTCCATGGCTGGACCACCAAATAATATTCCTTTACGTGCTAAGGGGTATATAGAGAGTGGGATAGGTTTAATAACTACCCTAACCCTAACGCGTACCCTAACCCTAACCCCTACCCTAACCCTAACACGTACCCTAATCCTAAACAATACCCTAAACCGAGCCCTAACCCTAACACTAACCCTAACCCTAACCCTAACCCATACCCTACGCCGTACCCGAATTCCTCCCCGAACCCGTAACCTAAGCCGTACCCTAAGCCTAACCCTAAGCCTAAACCTAACCCTAGGCTACCCTTGACTGCTTCTGCCTCCAATAGATTTCCTAAGCACTAGTGTTTTAAGGAACAGCTTAAAAAGAGAATCCTAATGTGATTTCTTTATAATGTGTGTGTTCCTTATATTATCTTAGTGTCTAAACTCTTCTTCATGGGTGGACCCCCAAATAATATTCCTTTACGTGCTAAGGTGTATCTAGAGAATGGGATAGGTTTAATAAGAACCCTAACCCTAACCCCTACCCTAACCCTAACACGTACCCTAATCATAACCCGTACCCTAAACGGAGCCCTAACCCTAACACTAACCCAAACCCTAACCCTAACCCATACCCTACGCCATACCTGAAGCCCTCTCCGAACCCGTACCGTAAGCCGTATCCTAATCCTAACCCTAAGCCTAACCCTCACCCTATGCTACCCTTGACTGCTTCTGCGTCCAATAGATTTCCTAAGCACTAGTGTTTTAAGGAACAGCTTAAAAAGAGAATCCTAATGTTATTTCTTTATAATGGGTGTGTTCCTTATCTTATCCTAGTGTCTAAACTCTTCTCCATTGCTGGACCCCCAAATAATATTCCTTTACGTGCTAAGGGGTATATAGAGTGGGATAGGTTTAATAACTACCCTAACGCTAACGCGTACCCTAACCCTAACCCTTACCCTAACCCTAACATGTACCCTAATCCTAAACAATACCCTAAACCGAGCCCTAACCCTAACACTAACCCTAAACCTAACCCTAACCCATACCCTACGCCGTACCCGAAGCCTTCCCCGAACCCTTAACCTAAGCCGTACCCTAAGCCTAACCCTAACCCTAGGCTACCCTTGACTGCTTCTGCCTCCAATAGATTTCCTAAGCACTAGTGTTTTAAGGAACAGCGTAAAAAGAGAATCCCAATGTGATTTCTTTATAATGTGTGTGTTCCTTATATTATCTTAGTGTCTAAACTCTTCTTCATGTGTGCACCCCCAAATAATACTCCTTTACGTGCTAAGGTGTATCTAGAGAGTGGGATAGGTTTAATAAGTACCCTAACTCTAACGCGTACCCTAACCCTAACCCCTACCCTAACCCTAACACGTACCCTAATCCTAACCCATAACCTAACCCGAGACCTACCCTAACACTAACCCTAACCCTAACTCTAACCCATACGCTACGCCGTACCCGAAGCCCTCCCCGAACCCGTACCGTAAGCCGTATCCTAAGCCTAACCCTAAGCCTAACACTAACCCTAGGCTACCCTTGACTGCTTCTGACTCCAATAGGTTTCCTAAGCACTAGTGTTTTAAGGAACAGCTTAAAAAGAGAATCCTAATGTGATTTCTTTATAATGGGTGTGTTCCTTATTTATCCTAGTGTCTAAACTCTTCTCCATGGCTGGACCCCCAAATAATATTCCTTTACGTGCTAAGGTGTATCTAGAGAGTGGGATAGGTTTAATAACTACCCTAACTCTAACGTGTACCCTAACCCTAACCCCTACCCTAACCCTAACACGTACCCTAATCCTAACCCGTACCCTAAACCGAGCCCTAACCCTAACACTAACCCTAACCCTAACCCATACCCTACGCCGTACCCGAAGACCTCCCCGAACCCGTACCCTAAGCCGTACCCTTAGCCTAACCCTAAGCCTAACCCTAACACTAGGCTACCCTTGACTCCTTCTGCCTCCAATAGATTTCCTAAGCACTAGTGTTTTAAGGAACAGCTTAAAAAGAGAATCCTAATGTGATTTCTCTATAAAGGGTGTGTTCCTTATCTTAGACTAGTGTCTAAACTCTTCTCCATGGCTGGACCCCCAAATAATATTCCTTTACGTGCTAAGGGGTATCTAGAGAGTGGGATAGGTTTAATAACTACCCTAACACTAACGCATACCCTAACCCTAACCCTTACCCTAACCCTAACACGTACCCTAATCCTAACCAATACACTAAACCGAGCCCTAACCCTAACACTAACCCTAACCCTAACCCTAACCCATACCCTACGCCGTACCCGAAGCCCTCCCCGAACCCGTACCCTAAGCCGTACCCTAAGCCTAACCCTAAGCCTAACGCTAACCCTAGGCTACCCTTGACTGCTTCTGCCTCCAATAGATTTCCTAAGCACTAGTGTTTTAAGGAACAGCTTAAAAAGAGAATCCTAATGTGATTTCTCTATAAAGGGTGTGTTCCTTATCTTAGCCTAGTGTCTAAACTCTTCTCCATGGCTGGACCCACCAATAATATTCCTTTACGTGCTAAGGGGTATCTAGAGAGTGGGATAGGTTTAATAACTACCCTAACCCTAATGCGTACCCTAACCCTAACCCCTACCCTAACCCTAACATGTACCCTAATCCTAAGCCGTACACTAAACCGAGCCCTAACATTAACACAAACCCTAACCCTAACCCTAACTCATACACTACACCGTACCCGAAGCCCTCCCCGAACCCGTACCCTAAGCCTTACCCTAAGCCTAACCCTAACCCTAGGCTACCCTTGACTGCTTCTGCCTCCAATAGATTTCCTAAGCACTAGTGTTTTAAGGAAGAGCTGAAAAAGAGAATCCTAATGTGATTTCTTTATAATGTGTGTGTTCCTTATCTTATCCTAGTGTCTAAATTCTTCTCCATGGCTGGATCCTCAAATAATATTCCTTTACGTGCTAAGGGGTATATAGAAAGTGGTATAGGTTTAATAACCCTAACCCTAACACGTACCCTAACCCTAACCCCTACCCTAACCCTAACACGTACCCTAATCCTAAACCGTACCCTAAACCGAGCCCTAACCCTAACACTAACCCTAACCCTATCCCTAACCCATACACTACACCGTACCCGAAGCCCTCCCCGAACCCGTACCCTAAGCCTTACCCTAAGCCTAACCCTAACCCTAGGCTACCCTTGACTGCTTCTGCCTCCAATAGATTTCCTAAGCACTAGTGTTTTAAGGAACAGCTTAAAAAGAGAATCCTAATGTGATTTCTCTATAAAGGGTGTGTTCCTTATATTATCTTAGTGTCTAAACTCTTCTTCATGGGTGGACCCCCAAATAATATTCTTTTACGTGCTAAGGGGTATCTAGAGAGTGGGATAGGTTTAATAACTACCCTAACACTAACACGTACCCTAACCCTAACCCCTACCCTAACCCTAACACGTACCCTAAAACTAAACCGTACCCTAAACCGAGCCCTAACCCTAACACTAACCCTAACCCTAACCCATACCCTACGCCGTACCCGAAGACCTCCCCGAACCCGTACCCTAAGCCGTACCCTTAGCCTAACCCTAAGCCTAACCCTAACACTAGGGTACCCTTGACTCCTTCTGCCTCCAATAGATTTCCTAAGCACTAGTGTTTTAAGGAACAGCTTAAAAAGAGAATCCTAATGTGATTTCTCTATAAAGGGTGTGTTCCTTATCTTAGACTAGTGTCTAAACTCTTCTCCATGGCTGGACCCCCAAAAATATTCCTTTACGTGCTAAGGGGTATCTAGAGAGTGGGATAGGTTTAATAACTACCCTAACACTAACGCATACCCTAACCCTAACCCTTACCCTAACCCTAACACGTACCCTAATCCTAACCAATACACTAAACCGAGCCCTAACCCTAACACTAACCCTAACCCTAACCCTAACCCATACCCTACGCCGTACCTGAAGCCCTCTCTGAACCCGTACCTTAAGCCGTATCCTAATCCTAAACCTAAGCCTAACCCTAACCCTAGGCTACCCTTGACTGCTTCTGCCTCCAATAGATTTCCTAAGCACTAGTGTTTTAAGGAACAGCTTAAAAAGAGAATCCTAATGTGATTTCTTTATAATGGGTGTGTTCCTTATCTTATCCTAGTGTTTAACTCTTCTCCATGGCTGGACCCCCAAATAATATTCCTTTACGTGCTAAGGGGTATCTAGAGAGTGGGATAGGTTTAATAACTACCCTAACCCTAACGCGTACCCTAACTCTAACCCCTATCCTAACCCTAACACGTACCCTAATCCTAAACAATACCCTAAACCGAGCCCTAACCCTAACACTAACCCTAACCCTAACCCTAACCCATACCCTACGCCGTACCCGAAGTCCTCCCCGAACCCGTAACCTAAGCCGTACCCTAAGCCTAACCCTAAGCCTAAACCTAACCCTAGGCTACCCTTGACTGCTTCTGCCTCCAATAGATTTCCTAAGCACTAGTGTTTTAAGGAACAGCTTAAAAAGAGAATCCTAATGTGATTTCTTTATAATGGGTGTGTTCCTTATATTATCCTAGTGTCTAAACTCTTCTCCATTGCTGGACCCCCAAATAATATTCCTTTACGTGCTAAGGGGTATATAGAGTGGGATAGGTTTGATAACTACCCTAACCCTAACGCGTACCCTAACCCTAACCCTTACCCTAACCCTAACATGTACCCTAATCCTAAACAATACCCTAAACCGAGCCCTAACCCTAACACTAACCCTAAGCCTAACCCTAACCCATACCCTACGCCGTACCCGAAGCCCTCCCCGAACCCGTAACCTAAGCCGTACCCTAAGCCTAACCCTAAGCCTAACCCTAACCCTAGGCTACCCTTGACTGCTTCTGCCTCCAATAGATTTCCTAAGCACTAGTGTTTTAAGGAACAGCGTAAAAAGAGAATCCTAATGTGATTTCTTTATAATGTGTGTGTTCCTTATATTATCTTAGTGTCTAAACTCTTCTTCATGGGTGGACCCCCAAATAATATTCCTTTACGTGCTAAGGGGTATCTAGAGAGTGGGATAGGTTTAATAACTACCCTAACACTAACACGTACCCTAACCCTAACCCCTACCCTAACCCTAACACGTACCCTAAAACTAAACCGTACTCTAAACCGAGCCCTAACCCTAACACTAACCCTAACCCTAACCCATACCCTACGCCGTACCCGAAGACCTCCCCGAACCAGTACCCTAAGCCGTACCCTTAGCCTAACCCTAAGCCTAACCCTAACACTAGGCTACCCTTGACTCCTTCTGCCTCCAATAGATTTCCTAAGCACTAGTGTTTTAAGGAACAGCTTAAAAAGAGAATCCTAATGTGATTTCTCTATAAAGGGTGTGTTCCTTATCTTAGACTAGTGTCTAAACTCTTCTCCATGGCTGGACCCCCAAATAATATTCCTTTACGTGCTAAGGGGTATCTAGAGAGTGGGATAGGTTTAATAACTACCCTAACCCTAATGCGTACCCTAACCCTAACCCCTACCCTAACCCTAACACGTACCCTAATCCTAAGCCGTACACTAAACCGAGCCCTAACATTAACACTAACCCTAACCCTAACCCTAACTCATACACTACACCGTACCCGAAGCCCTCCCCGAACCCGTACCCTAAGCCTTACCCTAAGCCTAACCCTAACCCTAGGCTACCCTTGACTGCTTCTGCCTCCAATAGATTTCCTAAGCACTAGTGTTTTAAGGAAGAGCTGAAAAAGAGAATCCTAATGTGATTTCTTTATAATGTGTGTGTTCCTAATCTTATCCTAGTGTCTAAACTCTTCTCCATGGCTGGATGCCCAAATAATATTCCTTTACGTGCTAAGGGGTATCTAGAGAGTGGGATAGGTTTAATAACCCTAACCCTAACACGTACCCTAACCCTAACCCCTACCCTAACCCTAACACGTACCCTAATCCTAAACCGTACCCTAAACCGAGCCCTAACCCTAACACTAACCCTAACCCTAACCCTAACCCATACACTACACCGTACCCGAAGCCCTCCCCGAACCCGTACCCTAAGCGTTACCCTAAGCCTAACCCTAAACCTAGGCTACCCTTGACTGCTTCTGCATCCAATAGATTTCCTAAGCACTAGTGATTTAAGGAACAGCTTAAACAGAGAATCCTAATGTGATTTATTTATAATGGGTGTGTTCCTTATCTTATCCTAGTGTCTAAACTCTTCTCCATGGCTGGACCTCCAAATAATATTCCTTTACGTGCTAAGGGGTATCTAGAGAGTGGGATAGGTTTAATAACTACCCTAACACTAACGCATACCCTAACCCTAACCCTTACCCTAACCCTAACACGTACCCTAATCCTAACCAATACACTAAACCGAGCCCTAACCCTAACACTAACCCTAACCCTAACCTTAACCCATACCCTACGCCGTACCCGAAGCCCTCCCTGAACCCGTACCGTAAGCCGTACCCTAAGCCGTACCCTAAGTCTAACCCTAACCCTAGGCTACCCTTGACTGCTTCTGCCTCCAATAGATTTCCTAAGCAGTAGTGTTTTAAGGAACAGCTTAAAAAGAGAATCCTAATGTGATTTCTTTATAATGTGTGTGTTCCTTATATTATCTTAATGTCTAAACTCTTCTTCATGGGTGGACCCCCAAATAATATTCCTTTACGTGCTAAGGTGTATCTAGAGAGTGGGATAGGTTTAATAAGAACCCTAACCCTAACCCCTACCCTAACCCTAACACGTACCCTAATCATAACCCGTACCCTAAACGGAGCCCTAACCCTAACACTAACCCAAACCCTAATCCTAACCCATACCCTACGCCGTACCTGAAGCCCTCTCCAAACCCGTACCGTAAGCCGTATCCTAATCCTAACCCTAAGCCTAACCCTAACCCTAGGCTACCCTTGACTGCTTCTGCCTCCAATAGATTTCCTAAGCACTAGTGTTTTAAGGAACAGCTTAAAAAGAGAATCCTAATGTGATTTCTTTATAATGGGTGTGTTCCTTATCTTATCCTAGTGTCTAAACTCTTCTCCATTGCTGCACCCCCAAATAATATTCCTTTACGTGCTAAGGGGTGTATAGAGTGGGATAGGTTTAATAACTACCCTAACCCTAACGCGTACCCTAACCCTAACCCTTACCCTAACCCTAACATGTACCCTAATCCTAAACAATACCCTAAACCGAGCCCTAACCCTAACACTAACCCTAAGCCTAACCCTAACCCATACCCTACGCCGTACCCGAAGCCTTCCCCGAACCCGTAACCTAAGCCGTACCCTAAGCCTAACCCTAAGCCTAACCCTAACCCTAGGCTACCCTTGACTGCTTCTGCCTCCAATAGATTTCCTAAGCACTAGTGTTTTAAGGAAGAGCTGAAAAAGAGAATCCTAATGTGATTTCTTTATAATGTGTGTGTTCCTTATCTTATCCTAGTTTCTAAACTCTTCTCCATGGCTGGATCCCCAAATAATATTCCTTTACGTGCTAAGGGGTATCTAGAGAGTGGGATAGGTTTAATAACCCTAACCCTAACACGTACCCTAACCCTAACCCCTACCCTAACCCTAAAACGTACCCTAATCCTAAACCGTACCCTAAACCGAGCCCTAACCCTAACACTAACCCTAACCCTAACCCATACACTACACGGTATCCGAAGCCCTCCCCGAACCCGTACCCTAAGCCTTACCCTAAGCCTAACCCTAACCCTAGGCTACCCTTGACTGCTTCTGCCTCCAATAGATTTCCTAAGCACTAGTGTTTTAAGGAACAGCTTAAAAAGAGAATCCTAATGTGATTTATTTATAATGGGTGTGTTCCTTATCTTATCCTAGTGTCGAAACTCTTCTCCATGGCTGGACCTCCAAATAATATTCCTTTACGTGCTAAGGGGTATCTAGAGAGTGGGTTAGGTTTAATAACTACCCTAACACTAACGCGTACCCTAACCCTAACCCTTACACTAACCGTAACACGTACCCTAATCCTAACCAATACCCTAAACCGAGCCCTAACCCTAACACTAACACTAACCCTAACCCTAACCCATACCCTACGCCGTACCCGAAGTCCTCCCCGAACCCGTAACCTAAGCCGTACCCTAAGCCTAACCCTAAGCCTAAACCTAACCCTAGGCTACCCTTGACTGCTTCTGCCTCCAATAGATTTCCTAAGCACTAGTGTTTTAAGGAACAGCTTAAAAAGAGAATCCTAATGTGATTTCTTTATAATGTGTGTGTTCCTTATATTATCTTAGTGTCTAAACTCTTCTTCATGGGTGGACCCCCAAATAATATTCCTTTACGTGCTAAAGGGTATATAGAGTGGGATAGGTTTAATAACTACCCTAACCCTAACGCGTACCCTAACCCTAACCCTTACCCTAACCCTAACATGTACCCTAATCCTAAACAATACCCTAAACCGAGCCCTAACCCTAACACTAACCCTAAGCCTAACCCTAACCCATACCCTACGCCGTAGCCGAAGCCCTCCCCGAACCCGTAACCTAAGCCGTACCCTAAGCCTAACCCTAAGCCTAACCCTAAACCTAGGCTACCCTTGACTGCTTCTGCCTCCAATAGATTTCCTAAGCACTAGTGTTTTAAGGAACAGCGTAAAAAGAGAATCCTAATGTGATTTCTTTATAATGTGTGTGTTCCTTATATTATCTTAGTGTCTAAACTCTTCTTCATGGGTGGACCCCCAAATAATATTCCTTTACGTGCTAAGGGGTATCTAGAGAGTGGGATAGGTTTAATAACTACCCTAACCCTAACACGTACCCTAACCCTAACCCCTACCCTAACCCTAACACGTACCCTAAAACTAAACCGTACCCTAAACCGAGCCCTAACCCTAACACTAAACCTAACCCTAACCCATACCCTACGCCGTACCCTAAGACCTCCCCGAACCCGTAACCTAAGCCGTACCCTTAGCCTAACCCTAAGCCTAACCCTAACACTAGGCTACCCTTGGCTCCTTCTGCCTCCAATAGATTTCCTAAGCACTAGTGTTTTAAGGAACAGCTTAAAAAGAGAATCCTAATGTGATTTCTCTATAAAGGGTGTGTTCCTTATCTTAGCCTAGTGTCTAAACTCTTCTCCATGGCTGGACCCCCAAATAATATTCCTTTACGTGCTAAGGGGTATCTAGAGAGTGGGATAGGATTAATAACTACCCTAACCCTAATGCGTACCCTAACCCTAACCCCTACCCTAACCCTAACACGTACCCTAATCCTAAGCCGTACACTAAACCGAGCCCTAACATTAACACTAACCCTAACCCTAACCCTAACTCATACACTACACCGTACCCGAAGCCCTCCCCGAACCCGTACCCTAAGCCTTACCCTAAGCCTAACCCTAACCCTAGGCTACCCTTGACTGCTTCTGCCTCCAATAGATATCCTAAGCACTAGTGTTTTAAGGAAGAGCAGAAAAAGAGAATCCTAATGTGATTTCTTTATAATGTGTGTGTTCCTTATCTTATCCTAGTGTCTAAACTCTTCTCCATGGCTGGATGCCCAAATAATATTCCTTTACGTGCTAAGGGGTATCTAGAGGGTGGGATAGGTTTAATAACCCTAACCCTAACACGTACCCTAACCCTAACCCCTACCCTAACCCTAACACGTACCCTAATCCTAAACCGTACCCTAAACCGAGCCCTAACCCTAACACTAACCCTAAACCTAACCCTAACCCATACACTACACCGTACCCGAAGCCCTCCCCGAACCCGTACCCTAAGCCTTACCCTAAGCCTAACCCTAACCCTAGGCTACCCTTGACTGCTTCTGCCTCCAATAGATTTCCTAAGCACTAGTGTTTTAAGGAACAGCTTCAAAAGAGAATCCTATTGTGATTTCTTTATCATGGGTGTGTTCCTTATCTTATCCTAGTGTCTAAACTCTTCTCCATGGCTGGACCCCCAAATAATATTCATTACGTGCTAAGGGGTATCTAGAGAGTGGGATAGGTTTAATAACTACCCTAACACTAACGCGTACCCTAACCCTAACCCTTACCCTAACCCTAACATGTACCCTAATCCTAAACAATACCCTAAACCGAGCCCTAACCCTAACACTAACCCTAAGCCTAACCCTAACCCATACCCTACGCCGTAGCCGAAGCCCTCCCCGAACCCGTAACCTAAGCCGTACACTAAGCCTAACCCTAAGCCTAACCCTAACCCTAGGCTACCCTTGACTGCTTCTGCCTCCAATAGATTTCCTAAGCACTAGTGTTTTAAGGAACAGCGTAAAAAGAGAATCCTAATGTGATTTCTTTATAATGTGTGTGTTCCTTATATTATCTTAGTGTCTAAACTCTTCTTCATGGGTGGACCCCCAAATAATATTCCTTTACGTGCTAAGGGGTATCTAGAGAGTGGGATAGCTTTAATAACTACCCTAAACCTAACACGTACCCTAACCCTAACCCCTACCCTAACCCTAACACGTACCCTAATCCTAACCGGTACCCTAAACCGAGCCCTAACCCTAACACTAACCCTAACCCTAACCCATACCCTACGCCTTACCCGAACCCCTCCCCGAGCCCGTACCCTAAGCCGTACCCTAAGCCTAACCCTAACCCTAACCCTAACCCTAGGCTACCCTTGACTGCTTCTGCCTCCAATAGATTTCCTAAGCACTAGTGGTTTAAGGAAGAGCTTAAAAAGAGAATCCTAATGTGATTTCTTTATAATGGGTGTGTTCCGTATCTTATCCTAGTGTCTAAACTCTTCTCCATGGTTGGACCCCCAAATAATATTCCTTTACGTGCTAAGGGGTATTTAGAGAGTGGGATAGGTTTAATAACTACCCTAACCCTAACGCGTACCCTAACCCTAACCCCTACCCTAACCCTAACACGTACCCTAATCTTAACCCGTACCCTAAACGGAGCCCTAAACCTAACACTAACCCAAACCCTAACCCTAACCCATACCCTACGCCGTACCTGAAGCCCTCTCTGAACCCGTACCGTAAGCTGTATCCTAATCCTAACCCTAAGCCTAACCCTAACCCTAGGCTACCCTTGACTGCTTCTGCCTCCAATAGATTTCCTAAGCACTAGTGTTTTAAGGAACAGCTTAAAAAGAGAATCCTAATGTGATTTCTTTATAATGGGTGTGTTCCTTATCTTATCCTAGTGTCTAAAGTCTTCTCCATTGCTGGACCCCCAAATAATATTCCTTTACGTGCTAAGGGGTATATAGAGAGTGGGATAGCTTTAATAACTACCCTAAACCTAACGCGTACCCTAACCCTAACCCCTACCCTAACCCTAACACGTACCCTAATCCTAAACAATACCCTAAACCGAGCCCTAACCCTAACACTAACCCTAACCCTAACCCTAACGCATACCCTACGCCGTACCCGAAGTCCTCCCCGAACCCGTAACCTAAGCCGTACCTTAAGCCTAACCCTAAGCCTAAACCTAACCCTAGGCTACCCTTGACTGCTTCTGCCTCCAATAGATTTCCTAAGCACTAGTGTTTTAAGGAACAGCTTAAAAAGAGAATCCTAATGTGATTTCCTTATTATGTGTGTGTTCCTTATATTATCTTAGTGTCTAAACTCTTCTTCATGGGTGGACCCCCAAATAATATTCCTTTACGTGCTAAGGTGTATCTAGAGAGTGGGATAGGTTTAATAAGAACCCTAACCCTAACCCCTACCCTAACCCTAACACGTACCCTAATCATAACCCGTACCCTATACGGAGCCCTAACCCTAACACTAACCGAAACCCTAACCCTAACCCATACCCTACGCCGTACCTGAAGCCCTCTCCGAACCCGTACCGTAAGCCGTATCCTAATCCTAACCCTAAGCCTAACCCTAACCCTAGGCTACCCTTGACTGCTTCTGCCTCCAATAGATTTCCTAAGCACTAGTGTTTTAAGGAACAGCTTAAAAAGAGAATCCTAATGTGATTTCTTTATAATGGGTGTGTTCCTTATCTTATCCTAGTGTCTAAACTCTTCTCCATTGCTGGACCCCCAAATAATATTCCTTTACGTGCTAAGGGGTATATAGAGTGGGATAGGTTTAATAACTACCCTAACCCTAACGCGTACCCTAACCCTAACCCTTACCCTAACCCTAACATGTACCCTGATCCTAAACAATACCCTAAACCGAGCCCTAACCCTAACACTAACCCTAAGCCTAACCCTAACCCATACCCTACGCCGTAGCCGAAGCCCTCCCCGAACCCGTAACCTAAGCCGTACCCTAAGCCTAACCCTAAGCCTAACCCTAACCCTAGGCTACCCTTGACTGCTTCTGCCTCCAATAGATTTCCTAAGCACTAGTGTTTTAAGGAACAGCGTAAAAAGAGAATCCTAATGTGATTTCTTTATAATGTGTGTGTTCCTTATATTATCTTAGTGTCTAAACTCTTCTTCATGGGTGGACCCCCAAATAATATTCCTTTACGTGCTAAGGGGTATCTAGAGAGTGGGATAGGTTTAATAACTACCCTAACCCTAACACGTACCCTAACCCTAACACCTACCCTAACCTTAACACGTACCCTAAAACTAAACCGTACCCTAAACCGAGCCCTAACCCTAACACTAACCCTAACCCTGACCCATAACCTACGCCGTACCCGAAGACCTCCCCGAACCCGTACCCTAAGCCGTACCCTTAGCCTAACCCTAAGCCTAACCCTAACCCTAGGCTACCCTTGACTGCTTCTGCCTCCAATAGATTTCCTAAGCACTAGTGTTTTAAGGAACAGCTTAAAAAGAGAATCCTAATGTGATTTCTTTATAATGGGTGTGTTCCTTATCTTATCCTAGTGTCTAAACTCTTCTCCATTGCTGGACCCCCAAATAATATTCCTTTACGTGCTAAGGGGTATATAGAGTGGGATAGGTTTAATAACTACCCTAACCCTAACGCGTACCCTAACCCTAACCCTTACCCTAACCCTAACATGTACCCTGATCCTAAACAATACCCTAAACCGAGCCCTAACCCTAACACTAACCCTAAGCCTAACCCTAACCCATACCCTACGCCGTAGCCGAAGCCCTCCCCGAACCCGTAACCTAAGCCGTACCCTAAGCCTAACCCTAAGCCTAACCCTAACCCTAGGCTACCCTTGACTGCTTCTGCCTCCAATAGATTTCCTAAGCACTAGTGTTTTAAGGAACAGCGTAAAAAGAGAATCCTAATGTGATTTCTTTATAATGTGTGTGTTCCTTATATTATCTTAGTGTCTAAACTCTTCTTCATGGGTGGACCCCCAAATAATATTCCTTTACGTGCTAAGGGGTATCTAGAGAGTGGGATAGGTTTAATAACTACCCTAACCCTAACACGTACCCTAACCCTAACACCTACCCTAACCTTAACACGTACCCTAAAACTAAACCGTACCCTAAACCGAGCCCTAACCCTAACACTAACCCTAACCCTGACCCATAACCTACGCCGTACCCGAAGACCTCCCCGAACCCGTACCCTAAGCCGTACCCTTAGCCTAACCCTAAGACTAACCCTAACCCTAGGCTACCCTTGACTGCTTCTGCCTCCAATAGATTTCCTAAGCACTAGTGTTTTAAGGAACAGCTTAAAAAGAGAATCCTAATGTGATTTCTCTATAAAGGGTGTGTTCCTTATCTTAGCCTAGTGTCTAAACTCTTCTCCATGGCTGGACCCCCAAATAATATTCCTTTACGTGCTAAGGGGTATCTAGAGAGTGGGATAGGATTAATAACTACCCTAACCCTAATGCGTACCCTAACCCTAACCCCTACCCTAACCCTAACACGTACCCTAATCCTAAGCCGTACACTAAACCGAGCCCTAACATTAACACTAACCCTAACCCTAACCCTAACTCATACACTACACCGTACCCGAAGCCCTCCCCGAAACCATACCCTAAGCCTTACCCTAAGCCTAACCCTAACCCTAGGCTACCCTTGACTGCTTCTGCCTCCAATAGATTTCCTAAGCACTAGTGTTTTAAGGAAGAGCTGAAAAAGAGAATCCTAATGTGATTTCTTTATAATGTGTGTGTTCCGTATCTTATCCTAGTGTCTAAACTCTTCTCCATGGCTGGATGCCCAAATAATATTCCTTTACGTGCTAAGGGGTATCTAGAGAGTGGGATAGGTTTAATAACCCTAACCCTAACACGTACCCTAACCCTAACCCCTACCCTAACCCTAACACGTACCCTAATCCTAAACCGTACCCTAAACCGAGCCCTAACCCTAACACTAACCCTAAACCTAACCCTAACCCATACACTACACCGTACCCGAAGCCCTCCCCGAACCCGTACCCTAAGCCTTACCCTAAGCCTAACCCTAACCCTAGGCTACCCTTGACTGCTTCTGCCTCCAATAGATTTCCTAAGCACTAGTGTTTTAAGGAAGAGCTGAAAAAGAGAATCCTAATGTGATTTCTTTATAATGTGTGTGTTCCTTATCTTATCCTAGTGTCTAAACTCTTCTCCATGCCTGGACCTCCAAATAATATTCCTTTACGTGCTAAGGGGTATATAGAGAGTGGGATAGGTTTAATAACTACCCTAACCCTAACGCGTACCCTAACCCTAACCCCTACCCTAACCCTAACACGTAACCTAATCCTAAACAATACCCTAAACCGAGCCCTAACCCTAACACTACCCCTAAGCCTAACCCTAACCCATACCCTACGCCGTACCCGAAGCCCTCCCCGAACCCGTACCCTAAGCCGTACCCTAAGCCGTACCCTAAGTCTAACCCTAACCCTAGGCTACCCTTGACTGCTTCTGCCTCCAATAGATTTCCTAAGCAGTAGTGTTTTAAGGAACAGCTTAAAAAGAGAATCCTAATGTGATTTCTTTATAATGGGTGTGTTCCTTATCTTATCCTAGTGTCTAAACTCTTCTCCATGGCTGTACCCCCAAATAATATTCCTTTACGTGTTAAGGGGTATATAGAGAGTGGGATAGGTTTAATAACTACCCTAACCCTAACGCGTACCCTAACCCTAACCCCTACCCTAACCCTAACACGTACCCTAATCCTAAACAATACCCTAAACCGAGCCCTAACCCTAACACTAACCCTAACCCTAACCCTAACCCATACCCTACGCCGTACCCGAATTCCTCCCCGAACCCGTAACCTAAGCCGTACCCTAAGCCTAACCCTAAGCCTAATCCTAACCCTAGGCTACCCTTGACTGCTTCTGCCTCCAATAGATTTCCTAAGCACTAGTGTTTTAAGGAACAGCTTAAAAAGAGAATCCTAATGTGATTTCTTTATAATGTGTGTGTTCCTTATATTATCTTAGTGTCTAAACACTTCTTCATGGGTGGACCCCCAAATAATATTCCTTTACGTGCTAAGGTGTATCTAGAGAGTGGGATAGGTTTAATAAGAACCCTAACCCTAACCCCTACCCTAACCCTAACACGTACCCTAATCATAACCCGTACCCTAAACGGAGCCCTAACCCTAACACTAACCCAAACCCTAACCCTAACCCATACCCTACGCCGTACCTGAAGCCCTCTCCGAACCCGTACCGTAAGCCGTATCCTAATCCTAACCCTAAGCCTAACCCTAACCCTAGGCTACCTTGACTGCTTCTGCCTCCAATAGATTTCCTAAGCACTAGTGTTTTAAGGAACAGCTTAAAAAGAGAATCCTAATGTGATTTCTTTATAATGGGTGTGTTCCTTATCTTATCCTAGTGTCTAAACTCTTCTCCATTGCTGGACCCCCAAATAATATTCCTTTACGTGCTAAGGGGTATATAGAGTGGGATAGGTTTAATAACTACCCTAACCCTAACGCGTAACCTAACCCTAACGCGTATCCTAACCCTAACCCTTACCCTAACCCTAACATGTACCCTAATCCTAAACAATACCCTAAACCGAGCCCTAACCCTAACACTACCCCTAAGCCTAACCCTAACCCATACCCTACGCCGTACCCGAAGCCCTCCCCGAACCCGTAACCTAAGCCGTACCCTAAGCCTAACCCTAAGCCTAACCCTAACCCTAGGCTACCCTTGACTGCTTCTGCCTCCAATAGATTTCCTAAGCACTAGTGTTTTAAGGAACAGCGTAAAAAGAGAATCCTAATGTGATTTCTTTATAATGTGTGTGTTCCTTATATTATCTTAGTGTCTAAACTCTTCTTCATGGGTGGACCCCCAAATAATATTCCTTTACGTGCTAAGGGGTATCTAGAGAGTGGGATAGGTTTAATAACTACCCTAACCCTAACACGTACCCTAACCCTAACCCCTACCCTAACCCTAACACGTACCCTAAAATTAACCGTACCCTAAACCGAGCCCTAACCCTAACACTAACCCTAACCCTAACCCATACCCTACGCCGTACCCGAAGACCTCCCCGAACCCGTACCCTAAGCCGTACCCTTAGCCTAACCCTAAGCCTAACCCTAACACTAGGCTACCCTTGACTCCTTCTGCCTCCAATAGATTTCCTAAGCACTAGTGTTTTAAGGAACAGCTTAAAAAGAGAATCCTAATGTGATTTCTCTATAAAGGGTGTGTTTCTTATCTTAGCCTAGTGTCTAAACTCTTCTCCATGGCTGGACCCCCAAATAATATTCCTTTACGTGCTAAGGGGTATCTAGAGAGTGGGATAGGTTTAATAACTACCCTAACCCTAATGCGTACCCTAACCCTAACCCCTACCCTAACCCTAACACGTACCCTAATCCTAAGCCGTACACTAAACCGAGCCCTAACATTAACACTAACCCTAACCCTAACCCTAACTCATACACTACACCGTACCCGAAGCCCTCCCCGAACCCGTACCCTAAGCCTTACCCTAAGCCTAACCCTAACCCTAGGCTACCCTTGACTGCTTCTGCCTCCAATAGATTTCCTAAGCACTAGTGTTTTAAGGAAGAGCTGAAAAAGAGAATCCTAATGTGATTTCTTTATAATGTGTGTGTTCCTTATCTTATCCTAGTGTCTAAACTCTTCTCCATGGCTGGATGCCCAAATAATATTCCTTTACGTGCTAAGGGGTATCTAGAGAGTGGGATAGGTTTAATAACTACCCTAACCCTAACGCGTACCCTAACCCTAACCCTTACCCTAACCCTAACATGTACCCTAATCCTAAACAATACCCTAAACCGAGCCCTAACCCTAACACTAACCCTAAGCCTAACCCTAACCCATACCCTACGCCGTACCCGAAGCCCTCCCCGAACCCGTAACCTAGGCCGTACCCTAAGCCTAACCTTAAGCCTAACCCTAACGCTAGGCTACCCTTGACTGCTTCTGCCTCCAATAGATTTCCTAAGCACTAGTGTTTTAAGGAACAGCGTAAAAAGAGAATCCTAATGTGATTTCTTTATAATGTGTGTGTTCCTTATATTATCTTAGTGTCTAAACTCTTTTTCATGGGTGGACCCCCAAATAATATTCCTTTACGTGCTAAGGGGTATCTAGAGAGTGGGATAGGTTTAATAACTACCCTAAACCTAACACGTACCCTAACCCTAAACCCTACCCTAACCCTAACACGTACCCTAAAACTAAACCGTACCCTAAACCGAGCCCTAACCCTAACACTAACCCTAACCCTAACCCATACCCTACGCCGTACCCGAAGACCTCCCCGAACCCGTACCCTAAGCCGTACCCTTAGCCTAACCCTAAGCCTAACCCTAACACTAGGCTACCCTTGACTCCTTCTGCCTCCAATAGATTTCCTAAGCACTAGTGTTTTAAGGAACAGCTTAAAAAGAGAATCCTAATGTGATTTCTCTATAAAGGGTGTGTTCCTTATCTTAGCCTAGTGTCTAAACTCTTCTCCATGGCTGGACCCCCAAATAATATTCCTTTATGTGCTAAGGTGTAACTAGAGAGTGGGATAGGTTTAATAACTACC
Organism: Balaenoptera physalus; assembly: GCF_965194825.1. Taxonomy (NCBI): domain Eukaryota; kingdom Metazoa; phylum Chordata; class Mammalia; order Artiodactyla; family Balaenopteridae; genus Balaenoptera; species Balaenoptera physalus. The sequence goes on along the minus strand of NW_028125939.1, from coordinate 308,506 downwards.
CTAACCCTAACGCGTACCCTAACCCTAACCCCTACCCTAACCCTAACACGTATCCTAATCCTAACCCGTACCCTAAACCGAGCCCTAACCCTAACACTAACCCTAACCCTAACCCTAACCCATACCCTACGCCTTACCCGAACCCCTCCCCGAGCCCGTACCCTAAGCCGTACCCTAAGCCTAACCCTAACCCTAACCCTAACCCTAGGCTACCCTTGACTGCTTCTGCCTCCCATAGATTTCATAAGCACTAGTGGTTTAAGGAACAGCTTAAAAAGAGAATCCTAATGTGATTTCTTTATAATGTGTGTGTTCCTTATATTATCTTAGTGTCTAAACTCTTCTCCATGGCTGGACCCCCAAATAATATTCCTTTACGTGCTAATGGGTATCTAGAGAGTGGGATAGGTTTAATAACTACCCTAACCCTAACGCGTACCCTAACCCTAACCCCTACCCTAACCCTAACACGTACCCTAATCCTAACCCGTACCCTAAACCGAGCCCTAACCCTAACACTAAACCTAACCCTAACCCTAACCCATACCCTACGCCGTACGCGAAGCCCTCTCCGAACCCGTACCCTAAGCCTTACCCTAAGCCTAACCCTAAGCCTAACCCTAACCCTAGGCTACCCTTGACTGCTTCAGCCTCAAATAGATTCCCTAAGCACTAGTGTTTTAAGGAACAGCTTTAAAAGAGAATCCTAATGTGATTTCTTTATAATGGGTGTGTTCCTTATCTTATCCTAGTGTCTAAACTCTTCTCCATGGCTGGACCACCAAATAATATTCCTTTACGTGCTAAGGGGTATCTAGAGAGTGGGATAGGTTTAATAACTACCCTAACCCTAACGCGTACCCTAACCCTAACCCTTACCCTAACCCTAACATGTACCCTAATCCTAAACAATACCCTAAACCGAGCCCTAACCCTAACACTAACCCTAAGCCTAACCCTAACCCATACCCTACGCCGTACCCGAAGCCCTCCCCGAACCCGTAACCTAGGCCGTACCCTAAGCCTAACCTTAAGCCTAACCCTAACGCTAGGCTACCCTTGACTGCTTCTGCCTCCAATAGATTTCCTAAGCACTAGTGTTTTAAGGAACAGCGTAAAAAGAGAATCCTAATGTGATTTCTTTATAATGTGTGTGTTCCTTATATTATCTTAGTGTCTAAACTCTTTTTCATGGGTGGACCCCCAAATAATATTCCTTTACGTGCTAAGGGGTATCTAGAGAGTGGGATAGGTTTAATAACTACCCTAAACCTAACACGTACCCTAACCCTAAACCCTACCCTAACCCTAACACGTACCCTAAAACTAAACCGTACCCTAAACCGAGCCCTAACCCTAACACTAACCCTAACCCTAACCCATACCCTACGCCGTACCCGAAGACCTCCCCGAACCCGTACCCTAAGCCGTACCCTTAGCCTAACCCTAAGCCTAACCCTAACACTAGGCTACCCTTGACTCCTTCTGCCTCCAATAGATTTCCTAAGCACTAGTGTTTTAAGGAACAGCTTAAAAAGAGAATCCTAATGTGATTTCTCTATAAAGGGTGTGTTCCTTATCTTAGCCTAGTGTCTAAACTCTTCTCCATGGCTGGACCCCCAAATAATATTCCTTTATGTGCTAAGGTGTAACTAGAGAGTGGGATAGGTTTAATAACTACCCTAACCCTAACGCGTACCCTAACCCTAACCCCTACCCTAACCCTAACACGTATCCTAATCCTAACCCGTACCCTAAACCGAGCCCTAACCCTAACACTAACCCTAACCCTAACCCTAACCCATACCCTACGCCTTACCCGAACCCCTCCCCGAGCCCGTACCCTAAGCCGTACCCTAAGCCTAACCCTAACCCTAACCCTAACCCTAGGCTACCCTTGACTGCTTCTGCCTCCCATAGATTTCATAAGCACTAGTGGTTTAAGGAACAGCTTAAAAAGAGAATCCTAATGTGATTTCTTTATAATGTGTGTGTTCCTTATATTATCTTAGTGTCTAAACTCTTCTCCATGGCTGGACCCCCAAATAATATTCCTTTACGTGCTAATGGGTATCTAGAGAGTGGGATAGGTTTAATAACTACCCTAACCCTAACGCGTACCCTAACCCTAACCCCTACCCTAACCCTAACACGTACCCTAATCCTAACCCGTACCCTAAACCGAGCCCTAACCCTAACACTAAACCTAACCCTAACCCTAACCCATACCCTACGCCGTACGCGAAGCCCTCTCCGAACCCGTACCCTAAGCCTTACCCTAAGCCTAACCCTAAGCCTAACCCTAACCCTAGGCTACCCTTGACTGCTTCAGCCTCAAATAGATTCCCTAAGCACTAGTGTTTTAAGGAACAGCTTTAAAAGAGAATCCTAATGTGATTTCTTTATAATGGGTGTGTTCCTTATCTTATCCTAGTGTCTAAACTCTTCTCCATGGCTGGACCACCAAATAATATTCCTTTACGTGCTAAGGGGTATCTAGAGAGTGGGATAGGTTTAATAACTACCCTAACCCTAACGCGTACCCTAACCCTAACCCTTACCCTAACCCTAACATGTACCCGAATCCTAAACAATACCCTAAACCGAGCCCTAACCCTAACACTAACCCTAAGCCTAACCCTAACCCATACCCTACGCCGTAGCCGAAGCCCTCCCCGAACCCGTAACCTAAGCCGTACCCTAAGCCTAACCCTAAGCCTTACCCTAACCCTAGGCTACCCTTGACTCCTTCTGCCTCCAATAGATTTCCTAAGCACTAGTGTTTTAAGGAACAGCGTAAAAAGAGAATCCTAATGTGATTTCTTTATAATGTGTGTGTTCCTTATATTATCTTAGTGTCTAAACTCTTCTTCATGGGTGGACCCCCAAATAATATTCCTTTACGTGCTAAGGGGTATCTAGAGAGTGGGATAGGTTTAATAACTACCCTAACCCTAACACGTACCCTAACCCTAACCCCTACCCTAACCTTAACACGTACCCTAAAACTAAACCGTACCCTAAACCCAGCCCTAACCCTAACACTAACCCTAACCCTGACCCATAACCTACGCCGTACCCGAAGACCTCCCCGAACCCGTACCCTAAGCCGTACCCTTAGCCTAACCCTAAGCCTAACCCTAACACTAGGCTACCCTTGACTCCTTCTGCCTCCAATAGATTTCCTAAGCACTAGTGTTTTAAGGAACAGCTTAAAAAGAGAATCCTAATGTGATTTCTCTATAAAGGGTGTGTTCCTTATCTTAGCCTAGTGTCTAAACTCTTCTCCATGGCTGGACCCCCAAATAATATTCCTTTACGTGCTAAGGGGTATCTAGAGAGTGGGATAGGATTAATAACTACCCTAACCCTAATGCGTACCCTAACCCTAACCCCTACCCTAACCCTAACACGTACCCTAATCCTAAGCCGTACACTAAACCGAGCCCTAACATTAACACTAACCCTAACCCTAACCCTAACTCATACACTTCACCGTACCCGAAGCCCTCCCCGAAACCATACCCTAAGCCTTACCCTAAGCCTAACCCTAACCCTAGGCTACCCTTGACTGCTTCTGCCTCCAATAGATTTCCTAAGCACTAGTGTTTTAAGGAAGAGCTGAAAAAGAGAATCCTAATGTGATTTCTTTATAATGTGTGTGTTCCGTATCTTATCCTAGTGTCTAAACTCTTCTCCATGGCTGGATGCCCAAATAATATTCCTTTACGTGCTAAGGGGTATCTAGAGAGTGGGATAGGTTTAATAACCCTAACCCTAACACGTACCCTAACCCTAACCCCTACCCTAACCCTAACACGTACCCTAATCCTAAACCGTACCCTAAACCGAGCCCTAACCCTAACACTAACCCTAAACCTAACCCTAACCCATACACTACACCGTACCCGAAGCCCTCCCCGAACCCGTACCCTAAGCCTTACCCTAAGCCTAACCCTAACCCTAGGCTACCCTTGACTGCTTCTGCCTCCAATAGATTTCCTAAGCACTAGTGTTTTAAGGAAGAGCTGAAAAAGAGAATCCTAATGTGATTTCTTTATAATGTGTGTGTTCCTTATCTTAACCTAGTGTCTAAACTCTTCTCCATGCCTGGACCTCCAAATAATATTCCTTTACGTGCTAAGGGGTATATAGAGAGTGGGATAGGTTTAATAACTACCCTAACCCTAACGCGTACCCTAACCCTAACCCCTACCCTAACCCTAACATGTACCCTAATCCTAAACAATACCCTAAACCGAGCCCTAACCCTAACACTACCCCTAAGCCTAACCCTAACCCATACCCTACGCCGTACCCGAAGCCCTCCCCGAACCCGTACCCTAAGCCGTACCCTAAGCCTTACCCTAAGTCTAACCCTAACCCTAGGCTACCCTTGACTGCTTCTGCCTCCAATAGATTTCCTAAGCAGTAGTGTTTTAAGGAACAGCTTAAAAAGAGAATCCTAATGTGATTTCTTTATAATGGGTGAGTTCCTTATCTTATCCTAGTGTCTAAACTCTTCTCCATGGCTGTACCCCCAAATAATATTCCTTTACGTGTTAAGGGGTATATAGAGAGTGGGATAGGTTTAATAACTACCCTAACCCTAACGCGTGCCCTAACCCTAACCCCTACCCTAACCCTAACTCGTACCCTAATCCTAAACAATACCCTAAACCGAGCCCTAACCCTAACACTAACCCTAACCCTAACCCTAACCCATACCCTACGCCGTACCCGAATTCCTCCCCGAACCCGTAACCTAAGCCGTACCCTAAGCCTAACCCTAAGCCTAATCCTAACCCTAGGCTACCCTTGACTGCTTCTGCCTCCAATAGATTTCCTAAGCACTAGTGTTTTAAGGAACAGCTTAAAAAGAGAATCCTAATGTGATTTCTTTATAATGTGTGTGTTCCTTATATTATCTTAGTGTCTAAACTCTTCTTCAAGGGTGGACCCCCAAATAATATTCCTTTACGTGCTAAGGTGTATCTAGAGAGTGGGATAGGTTTAATAAGAACCCTAACCCTAACCCCTACCCTAACCCTAACACGTACCCTAATCATAACCCGTACCCTAAACGGAGCCCTAACCCTAACACTAACCCAAACCCTAACCCTAACCCATACCCTACGCCGTACCTGAAGCCCTCTCCGAACCCGTACCGTAAGCCGTATCCTAATCCTAACCCTAAGCCTAACCCTAACCCTAGGCTACCTTGACTGCTTCTGCCTCCAATAGATTTCCTAAGCACTAGTGTTTTAAGGAACAGCTTAAAAAGAGAATCCTAATGTGATTTCTTTATAATGTGTGTGTTCCTTATCTTATCCTAGTGTCTAAACTCTTCTCCATTGCTGGACCCCCAAATAATATTCCTTTACGTGCTAAGGGGTATATAGAGTGGGATAGGTTTAATAACTACCCTAACCCTAACGCGTACCCTAACCCTAACCCCTACCCTAACCCTAACACGTACCCTAATCCTAAACAATACCCTAAACCGAGCCCTAACCCTAACACTACCCCTAAGCCTAACCCTAACCCATACCCTACGCCGTACCCGAAGCCCTCCCCGAACCCGTACCCTAAGCCGTACCCTAAGCCGTACCCTAAGTCTAACCCTAACCCTAGGCTACCCTTGACTGCTTCTGCCTCCAATAGATTTCCTAAGCAGTAGTGTTTTAAGGAACAGCTTAAAAAGAGAATCCTAATGTGATTTCTTTATAATGGGTGTGTTCCTTATCTTATCCTAGTGTCTAAACTCTTCTCCATGGCTGTACCCCCAAATAATATTCCTTTACGTGTTAAGGGGTATATAGAGAGTGGGATAGGTTTAATAACTACCCTAACCCTAACGCGTACCCTAACCCTAACCCCTACCCTAACCCTAACACGTACCCTAATCCTAAACAATACCCTAAACCGAGCCCTAACCCTAACCCTAACCCTAACCCTAACCCTAACCCATACCCTACGCCGTACCTGAAGCCCTCTCCGAACCCGTACCGTAAGCCGTATCCTAATCCTAACCCTAAGCCTAACACTAACCCTAGGCTACCTTGACTGCTTCTGCCTCCAATAGATTTCCTAAGCACTAGTGTTTTAAGGAACAGCTTAAAAAGAGAATCCTAATGTGATTTCTTTATAATGGGTGTTTTCCTTATCTTATCCTAGTGTCTAAACTCTTCTCCATTGCTGGACCCCCAAATAATATTCCTTTACGTGCTAAGGGGTATATAGAGTGGGATAGGTTTAATAACTACCCTAACCCTAACGCGTACCCTAACCCTAACGCGTACCCTAACCCTAACCCTTACCCTAACCCTAACATGTACCCTAATCCTAAACAATACCCTAAACCGAGCCCTAACCCTAACACTACCCCTAAGCCTAACCCTAACCCATACCCTACGCCGTACCCGAAGCCCTCCCCGAACCCGTAACCTAAGCCGTACCCTAAGCCTAACCCTAAGCCTAACCCTAACCCTAGGCTACCCTTGACTGCTTCTGCCTCCAATAGATTTCCTAAGCACTAGTGTTTTAAGGAACAGCGTAAAAAGAGAATCCTAATGTGATTTCTTTATAATGTGTGTGTTCCTTATATTATCTTAGTGTCTAAACTCTTTTTCATGGGTGGACCCCCAAATAATATTCCTTTACGTGCTAAGGGGTATCTAGAGAGTGGGATAGGTTTAATAACTACCCTAACCCTAACACGTACCCTAACCCTAACCCCTACCCTAACCCTAACACGTACCCTAAAACTAAACCGTACCCTAAACCGAGCCCTAACCCTAACACTTACCCTAACCCTAACCCATACCCTACGCCGTACCCGAAGACCTCCCCGAACCCGTACCCTAAGCCGTACCCTTAGCCTAACCCTAAGCCTAACCCTAACACTAGGCTACCCTTGACTCCTTCTGCCTCCAATAGATTTCCTAAGCACTAGTGTTTTAAGGAACAGCTTAAAAAGAGAATCCTAATGTGATTTCTCTATAAAGGGTGTGTTCCTTATCTTAGCCTAGTGTCTAAACTCTTCTCCATGGCTGGACCCCCAAATAATATTCCTTTATGTGCTAAGGTGTATCTAGAGAGTGGGATAGGTTTAATAACTACCCTAACCCTAACGCGTACCCTAACCCTAACCCCTACCCTAACCCTAACACGTACCCTAATCCTAACCCGTACCCTAAACCGAGCCCTAACCCTAACACTAACCCTAACCCTAACCCTAACCCATACCCTACGCCTTACCCGAACCCCTCCCCGAGCCCGTACCCTAAGCCGTACCCTAAGCCTAACCCTAACCCTAACCCTAACCCTAGGCTACCCTTGACTGCTTCTGCCTCCAATAGATTTCATAAGCACTAGTGGTTTAAGGAACAGCTTAAAAAGAGAATCCTAATGTGATTTCTTTATAATGTGTGTGTTCCTTATGTTATCTTAGTGTCTAAACTCTTCTCCATGGCTGGACCCCCAAATAATATTCCTTTACGTGCTAATGGGTATCTAGAGAGTGGGATAGGTTTAATAACTACCCTAACCCTAACGCGTACCCTAACCCTAACCCCTACCCTAACCCTAACACGTACCCTAATCCTAACCCGTACCCTAAACCGAGCCCTAACCCTAACACTAAACCTAACCCTAACCCTAACCCATACCCTACGCCGTACGCGAAGCCCTCTCCGAACCCGTACCCTAAGCCGTACCCTAAGCCTAACCCTAAGCCTAACCCTAACCCTAGGCTACCCTTGACTGCTTCAGCCTCAAATAGATTTCCTAAGCACTAGTGTTTTAAGGAACAGCTTTAAAAGAGAATCCTAATGTGATTTCTTTATAATGGGTGTGTTCCTTATCTTATCCTAGTGTCTAAACTCTTCTCCATGGCTGGACCACCAAATAATATTCCTTTACGTGCTAAGGGGTATCTAGAGAGTGGGATAGGTTTAATAACTACCCTAACCCTAACGCGTACCCTAACCTTAACCCCTACCCTAACCCTAACACGTACCCTAATCCTAAACAATACCCTAAACCGAGCCCTAACCCTAACATTAACCCTAACACTAAACCTAACCCATACCCTACGCCGTACCGGAAGCCCTCCCCGAACCCGTACCCTAAGCTGTACCCTAAGCCTAACCCTAAGCCTAACGCTAACCCTAGGCTACCCTTGACTGCTTCTGCCTCCAATAGATTTCCTAAGCACTAGTGTTTTAAGGAACAGCGTAAAAAGAGAATCCTAATGTGATTTCTTTATAATGGGTGTGTTCCGTATCTTATCCTAGTGTCTAAACTCTTCTCCTTTGCTGGACCCCCAAATAATATTCCTTTACGTGCTAAGGGGTATATAGAGTGGGATAGGTTTAATAACTACCATAACCCTAACGCGTACCCTAACCCTAACGCGTACCCTAACCCTAACCCTTACCCTAACCCTAACATGTACCCTAATCCTAAACAATACCCTAAACCGAGCCCTAACCCTAACACTACCCCTAAGCCTAACCCTAACCCATACCCTACGCCGTACCCGAAGCCCTCCCCGAACCCGTAACCTAAGCCGTACCCTAAGCCTAACCCTAAGCCTAACCCTAACCCTAGGCTACCCTTGACTGCTTCTGCCTCCAATAGATTTCCTAAGCACTAGTGTTTTAAGGAACAGCGTAAAAAGAGAATCCTAATGTGATTTCTTTATAATGTGTGTGTTCCTTATATTATCTTAGTGTCTAAACTCTTCTTCATGGGTGGACCTCCAAATAATATTCCTTTATGTGCTAAGGGGTATATAGAGAGTGGGATAGGTTTAATAACTACCCTAACCCTAACGCGTACCCTAACCCTAACCCCTACCCTAACCCTAACACGTACCCTAATCCTAAACAATACCCTAAACCGAGCCCTAACCCTAACACTACCCCTAAGCCTAACCCTAACCCATACCCTACGCCGTACCCGAAGCCCTCCCCGAAACCGTAGCCTAAGCCGTACCCTAAGCCTAACCCTAAGCCTAACCCTAACCCTAGGCTACCCTTGACTGCTTCTGCCTCCAATAGATTTCCTAAGCACTAGTGTTTTAAGGAACAGCGTAAAAAGAGAATCCTAATGTGATTTCTTTATAATGTGTGTGTTCCTTATATTATCTTAGTGTCTAAACTCTTTTTCATGGGTGGACCTCCAAATAATATTCCTTTACGTGCTAAGGGGTATCTAGAGAGTGGGATAGGTTTAATAACTACCCTAACCCTAACACGTACCCTAACCCTAACCCCTACCCTAACCCTAACACGTACCCTAAAACTAAACCGTACCCTAAACCGAGCCCTAACCCTAACACTTACACTAACCCTAACCCATACCCTACGCCGTACCCGAAGACCTCCCCGAACCCGTACCCTAAGCCGTACCCTTAGCCTAACCCTAAGCCTAACCCTAACACTAGGCTACCCTTGACTCCTTCTGCCTCCAATAGATTTCCTAAGCACTAGTGTTTTAAGGAACAGCTTAAAAAGAGAATCCTAATGTGATTTCTCTATAAAGGGTGTGTTCCTTATCTTAGCCTAGTGTCTAAACTCTTCTCCATGGCTGGACCCCCAAATAATATTCCTTTATGTGCTAAGGTGTATCTAGAGAGTGGGATAGGTTTAATAACTACCCTAACCCTAACGCGTACCCTAACCCTAACCCCTACCCTAACCCTAACACGTACCCTAATCCTAACCCGTACGCTAAACCGAGCCCTAACCCTAACACTAACCCTAACCCTAACCCTAACCCATACCCTACGCCTTACCCGAACCCCTCCCCGAGCCCGTACCCTAAGCCGTACCCTAAGCCTAACCCTAACCCTAACCCTAACCCTAGGCTACCCTTGACTGCTTCTGCCTCCAATAGATTTCATAAGCACTAGTGGTTTAAGGAACAGCTTAAAAAGAGAATCCTAATGTGATTTCTTTATAATGTGTGTGTTCCTTATGTTATCTTAGTGTCTAAACTCTTCTCCATGGCTGGACCCCCAAATAATATTCCTTTACGTGCTAATGGGTATCTAGAGAGTGGGATAGGTTTAATAACTACCCTAACCCTAACGCGTACCCTAACCCTAACCCCTACCCTAACCCTAACACGTACCCTAATCCTAACCCGTACCCTAAACCGAGCCCTAACCCTAACACTAAACCTAACCCTAACCCTAACCCATACCCTACGCCGTACGCGAAGCCCTCTCCGAACCCGTACCCTAAGCCGTACCCTAAGCCTAACCCTAAGCCTAACCCTAACCCTAGGCTACCCTTGACTGCTTCAGCCTCAAATAGATTTCCTAAGCACTAGTGTTTTAAGGAACAGCTTTAAAAGAGAATCCTAATGTGATTTCTTTATAATGGGTGTGTTCCTTATCTTATCCTAGTGTCTAAACTCTTCTCCATGGCTGGACCACCAAATAATATTCCTTTACGTGCTAAGGGGTATCTAGAGAGTGGGATAGGTTTAATAACTACCCTAACCCTAACGCGTACCCTAACCTTAACCCCTACCCTAACCCTAACACGTACCCTAATCCTAAACAATACCCTAAACCGAGCCCTAACCCTAACATTAACCCTAACACTAAACCTAACCCATACCCTACGCCGTACCGGAAGCCCTCCCCGAACCCGTACCCTAAGCCGTACCCTAAGCCTAACCCTAAGCCTAACGCTAACCCTAGGCTACCCTTGACTGCTTCTGCCTCCAATAGATTTCCTAAGCACTAGTGTTTTAAGGAACAGCGTAAAAAGAGAATCCTAATGTGATTTCTTTATAATGGGTGTGTTCCGTATCTTATCCTAGTGTCTAAACTCTTCTCCATTGCTGGACCCCCAAATAATATTCCTTTACGTGCTAAGGGGTATATAGAGTGGGATAGGTTTAATAACTACCATAACCCTAACGCGTACCCTAACCCTAACGCGTACCCTAACCCTAACCCTTACCCTAACCCTAACATGTACCCTAATCCTAAACAATACCCTAAACCGAGCCCTAACCCTAACACTACCCCTAAGCCTAACCCTAACCCATACCCTACGCCGTACCCGAAGCCCTCCCCGAACCCGTAACCTAAGCCGTACCCTAAGCCTAACCCTAAGCCTAACCCTAACCCTAGGCTACCCTTGACTGCTTCTGCCTCCAATAGATTTCCTAAGCACTAGTGTTTTAAGGAACAGCGTAAAAAGAGAATCCTAATGTGATTTCTTTATAATGTGTGTGTTCCTTATATTATCTTAGTGTCTAAACTCTTCTTCATGGGTGGACCTCCAAATAATATTCCTTTATGTGCTAAGGGGTATATAGAGAGTGGGATAGGTTTAATAACTACCCTAACCCTAACGCGTACCCTAACCCTAACCCCTACCCTAACCCTAACACGTACCCTAATCCTAAACAATACCCTAAACCGAGCCCTAACCCTAACACTACCCCTAAGCCTAACCCTAACCCATACCCTACGCCGTACCCGAAGCCCTCCCCGAAACCGTAGCCTAAGCCGTACCCTAAGCCGTACCCTAAGTCTAACCCTAACCCTAGGCTACCCTTGACTGCTTCTGCCTCCAATAGATTTCCTAAGCAGTAGTGTTTTAAGCAACAGCTTAAAAAGAGAATCCTAATGTGATTTCTTTATAATGGGTGTGTTCCTTATCTTATCCTATTGTCTAAACTCTTCTCCATGGCTGTACCCCCAAATAATATTCCTTTACGTGTTAAGGGGTATATAGAGAGTGGGATAGGTTTAATAACTACCCTAACCCTAACGCGTACCCTAACCCTAACCCCTACCCTAACCCTAACACGTACCCTAATCCTAAACAATACCCTAAACCGAGCCCTAACCCTAACACTAACCCTAACCCTAACCCTAACCCATACCCTACGCCGTACCCGAATTCCTCCCCGAACCCGTAACCTAAGCCGTACCCTAAGCCTAACCCTAAGCCTAATCCTAACCCTAGGCTACCCTTGACTGCTTCTGCCTCCAATAGATTTCCTAAGCACTAGTGTTTTAAGGAACAGCTTAAAAAGAGAATCCTAATGTGATTTCTTTATAATGTGTGTGTTCCTTATATTATCTTAGTGTCTAAACTCTTCTTCATGGGTGGACCCCCAAATAATATTCCTTTACGTGCTAAGGTGTATCTAGAGAGTGGGATAGGTTTAATAAGAACCCTAACCCTAACCCCTACCCTAACCCTAACACGTACCCTAATCATAACCCGTACCCTAAACGGAGCCCTAACCCTAACACTAACCCAAACCCTAACCCTAACCCATACCCTACGCCGTACCTGAAGCCCTCTCCGAACCCGTACCGTAAGCCGTATCCTAATCCTAACCCTAAGCCTAACCCTAACCCTAGGCTACCTTGACTGCTTCTGCCTCCAATAGATTTCCTAAGCACTAGTGTTTTAAGGAACAGCTTAAAAAGAGAATCCTAATGTGATTTCTTTATAATGGGTGTGTTCCTTCTCTTATCCTACTGTCTAAACTCTTCTCCATTGCTGGACCCCCAAATAATATTCCTTTACGTGCTAAGGGGTATATAGAGTGGGATAGGTTTAATAACTACCCTAACCCTAACGCGTACCCTAACCCTAACGCGTACGCTAACCCTAACCCTTACCCTAACCCTAACATGTACCCTAATCCTAAACAATACCCTAAACCGAGCCCTAACCCTAACACTACCCCTAAGCCTAACCCTAACCCATACCCTACGCCGTACCCGAAGCCCTCCCCGAACCCGTAACCTAAGCCGTACCCTAAGCCTAACCCTAAGCCTAACCCTAACCCTAGGCTACCCTTGACTGCTTCTGCCTCCAATAGATTTCCTAAGCACTAGTGTTTTAAGGAACAGCGTAAAAAGAGAATCCTAATGTGATTTCTTTATAATGTGTGTGTTCCTTATATTATCTTAGTGTCTAAACTCTTCTTCATGGGTGGACCCTCAAATAATATTCCTTTACGTGCTAAGGGGTATCTAGAGAGTGGGATAGGTTTAATAACTACCCTAACCCTAACACGTACCCTAACCCTAACCCCTACCCTAACCCTAACACGTACCCTAAAATTAACCGTAACCTAAACCGAGCCCTAACCCTAACACTAACCCTAACCCTAACCCATACCCTACGCCGTACCCAAAGACCTCCCCGAACCCGTACCCTAAGCCGTACCCTTAGTCTAACCCTAAGCCTAACCCTAACACTAGGCTACCCTTGACTCCTTCTGCCTCCAATAGATTTCCTAAGCACTAGTGTTTTAAGGAACAGCTTAAAAAGAGAATCCTAATGTGATTTCTCTATAAAGGGTGTGTTCCTTATCTTAGCCTAGTGTCTAAACTCTTCTCCATGGCTGGACCCCCAAATAATATTCCTTTACGTGCTAAGGGGTATCTAGAGAGTGGGATAGGTTTAATAACTACCCTAACCCTAATGCGTACCCTAACCCTAACCCCTACCCTAACCCTAACACGTACCCTAATCCTAAGCCGTACACTAAACCGAGCCCTAACATTAACACTAACCCTAACCCTAACCCTAACTCATACACTACACCGTACCCGAAGCCCTCCCCGAACCCGTACCCTAAGCCTTACCCTAAGCCTAACCCTAACCCTAGGCTACCCTTGACTGCTTCTGCCTCCAATAGATTTCCTAAGCACTAGTGTTTTAAGGAAGAGCTGAAAAAGAGAATCCTAATGTGATTTCTTTATAATGGGTGTGTTCCTTATCTTATCCTAGTGTCTAAACTCTTCTCCATGGCTGGACCACCAAATAATATTCCTTTACGTGCTAAGGGGTATCTAGAGAGTGGGATAGGTTTAATAACTACCCTAACCCTAACGCGTACCCTAACCTTAACACCTACCCTAACCCTAACACGTAACCTAATCCTAAACAATACCCTAAACCGAGCCCTAACCCTAACACTAACCCTAACACTAAACCTAACCCATACCCTACGCCGTACCGGAAGCCCTCCCCGAACCCGTACCCTAAGCCGTACCCTAAGCCTAACCCTAAGCCTAACCCTAACCCTAGGCTACCCTTGACTGCTTCTGCCTCCAATAGATTTCCTAAGCACTAGTGTTTTAAGGAACAGCGTAAAAAGAGAATCCTAATGTGATTTCTTTATAATGGGTGTGTTCCGTATCTTATCCTAGTGTCTAAACTCTTCTCCATTGCTGGACCCCCAAATAATATTCCTTTACGTGCTAAGGGGTATATAGAGTGGGATAGGTTTAATAACTACCCTAACCCTAACGCGTACCCTAACCCTAACGCGTACCCTAACCCTAACCCTTACCCTAACCCTAACATGTACCCTAATCCTAAACAATACCCTAAACCGAGCCCTAACCCTAACACTACCCCTAAGCCTAACCCTAACCCATACCCTACGCCGTATCCGAAGCCCTCCCCAAACCCGTACCCTAAGCCGTACCCTAAGCCTAACACTAAGCCGAACCCTAACCCTAGGCTACCCTTCACTCCTTCTGCCTCCAATAGATTTCCTAAGCACTAGTGTTTTAAGGAACAGCTTAAAAAGAGAATCCTAATGTGATTTCTCTATAAAGGGTGTGTTCGTTATCTTAGCCTAGTGTCTAAACTCTTTTTCATGGGTGGACCCCCAAATAATATTCCTTTACGTGCTAAGGGGTATCTAGAGAGTGGGATAGGTTTAATAACTACCCTAACCCTAACACGTACCCTAACCCTAACCCCTACCCTAACCCTAACACGTACCCTAAAACTAAACCGTACCCTAAACCGAGCCCTAACCCTAACACTAACCCTAACCCTAACCCATACCCTACGCCGTACCCGAAGACCTCCCCGAATCCGTACCCTAAGCCGTACCCTTAGCCTAACCCTAAGCCTAACCCTAACACTAGGCTACCCTTGACTCCTTCTGCCTCCAATAGATTTCCTAAGCACTAGTGTTTTAAGGAACAGCTTAAAAAGAGAATCCTAATGTGATTTCTCTATAAAGGGTGTGTTCCTTATCTTAGCCTAGTGTCTAAACTCTTCTCCATGGCTGGACCCCCAAATAATATTCCTTTATGTGCTAAGGTGTATCTAGAGAGTGGGATAGGTTTAATAACTACCCTAACCCTAACGCGTACCCTAACCCTAACCCCTACCCTAACCCTAACACGTACCCTAATCCTAACCCGTACCCTAAACCGAGCCCTAACCCTAACACTAACCCTAACCCTAACCCTAACCCATACCCTACGCCTTACCCGAACCCCTCCCCGAGCCCGTACCCTAAGCCGTACCCTAAGCCTAACCCTAACCCTAACCCTAACCCTAGGCTACCCTTGACTGCTTCTGCCTCCAATAGATTTCCTAAGCACTAGTGGTTTAAGGAACAGCTTAAAAAGAGAATCCTAATGTGATTTCTTTATAATGTGTGTGTTCCTTATATTATCTTAGTGTCTAAACTCTTCTCCATGGCTGGACCCCCAAATAATATTCCTTTACGTGCTAATGGGTATCTAGAGAGTGGGATAGGTTTAATAACTACCCTAAACCTAACGCGTACCCTAACCCTAACCCCTACCCTAACCCTAACACGTACCCTAATCCTAACCCGTACCCTAAACCGAGCCCTAACCCTAACACTAACCCTAACCCTAACCCATACCCTACGCCGTACCCGAAGACCTCCCCGAACCCGTACCCTAAGCCGTACCCTTAGCCTAACCCTAAGCCTAACCCTAACACTAGGCTACCCTTGACTCCTTCTGCCTCCAATAGATTTCCTAAGCACTAGTGTTTTAAGGAACAGCTTAAAAAGAGAATCCTAATGTGATTTCTCTATAAAGGGTGTGTTTCTTATCTTAGCCTAGTGTCTAAACTCTTCTCCATGGCTGGACCCCCAAATAATATTCCTTTACGTGCTAAGGGGTATCTAGAGAGTGGGATAGGTTTAATAACTACCCTAACCCTAATGCGTACCCTAACCCTAACCCCTACCCTAACCCTAACACGTACCCTAATCCTAAGCCGTACACTAAACCGAGCCCTAACATTAACACTAACCCTAACCCTAACCCTAACTCATACACTACACCGTACCCGAAGCCCTCCCCGAACCCGTACCCTAAGCCTTACCCTAAGCCTAACCCTAACCCTAGGCTACCCTTGACTGCTTCTGCCTCCAATAGATTTCCTAAGCACTAGTGTTTTAAGGAAGAGCTGAAAAAGAGAATCCTAATGTGATTTCTTTATAATGTGTGTGTTCCTTATCTTATCCTAGTGTCTAAACTCTTCTCCATGGCTGGATGCCCAAATAATATTCCTTTACGTGCTAAGGGGTATCTAGAGAGTGGGATAGGTTTAATAACTACCCTAACCCTAACGCGTACCCTAACCCTAACCCTTACCCTAACCCTAACATGTACCCTAATCCTAAACAATACCCTAAACCGAGCCCTAACCCTAACACTAACCCTAAGCCTAACCCTAACCCATACCCTACGCCGTACCCGAAGCCCTCCCCGAACCCGTAACCTAAGCCGTACCCTAAGCCTAACCTTAAGCCTAACCCTAACGCTAGGCTACCCTTGACTGCTTCTGCCTCCAATAGATTTCCTAAGCACTAGTGTTTTAAGGAACAGCGTAAAAAGAGAATCCTAATGTGATTTCTTTATAATGTGTGTGTTCCTTATATTATCTTAGTGTCTAAACTCTTTTTCATGGGTGGA
The DNA here is from genome assembly GCF_965194825.1 of Balaenoptera physalus. Classification (NCBI taxonomy): domain Eukaryota; kingdom Metazoa; phylum Chordata; class Mammalia; order Artiodactyla; family Balaenopteridae; genus Balaenoptera; species Balaenoptera physalus. Next base: position 291,747 of record NW_028125939.1, on the reverse strand, counting down.
CCCCCAAATAATATTCCTTTACGTGCTAAGGGGTATCTAGAGAGTGGGATAGGTTTAATAACTACCCTAAACCTAACACGTACCCTAACCCTAAACCCTACCCTAACCCTAACACGTACCCTAAAACTAAACCGTACCCTAAACCGAGCCCTAACCCTAACACTAACCCTAACCCTAACCCATACCCTACGCCGTACCCGAAGACCTCCCCGAACCCGTACCCTAAGCCGTACCCTTAGCCTAACCCTAAGCCTAACCCTAACACTAGGCTACCCTTGACTCCTTCTGCCTCCAATAGATTTCCTAAGCACTAGTGTTTTAAGGAACAGCTTAAAAAGAGAATCCTAATGTGATTTCTCTATAAAGGGTGTGTTCCTTATCTTAGCCTAGTGTCTAAACTCTTCTCCATGGCTGGACCCCCAAATAATATTCCTTTATGTGCTAAGGTGTAACTAGAGAGTGGGATAGGTTTAATAACTACCCTAACCCTAACGCGTACCCTAACCCTAACCCCTACCCTAACCCTAACACGTATCCTAATCCTAACCCGTACCCTAAACCGAGCCCTAACCCTAACACTAACCCTAACCCTAACCCTAACCCATACCCTACGCCTTACCCGAACCCCTCCCCGAGCCCGTACCCTAAGCCGTACCCTAAGCCTAACCCTAACCCTAACCCTAACCCTAGGCTACCCTTGACTGCTTCTGCCTCCCATAGATTTCATAAGCACTAGTGGTTTAAGGAACAGCTTAAAAAGAGAATCCTAATGTGATTTCTTTATAATGTGTGTGTTCCTTATATTATCTTAGTGTCTAAACTCTTCTCCATGGCTGGACCCCCAAATAATATTCCTTTACGTGCTAATGGGTATCTAGAGAGTGGGATAGGTTTAATAACTACCCTAACCCTAACGCGTACCCTAACCCTAACCCCTACCCTAACCCTAACACGTACCCTAATCCTAACCCGTACCCTAAACCGAGCCCTAACCCTAACACTAAACCTAACCCTAACCCTAACCCATACCCTACGCCGTACGCGAAGCCCTCTCCGAACCCGTACCCTAAGCCTTACCCTAAGCCTAACCCTAAGCCTAACCCTAACCCTAGGCTACCCTTGACTGCTTCAGCCTCAAATAGATTCCCTAAGCACTAGTGTTTTAAGGAACAGCTTTAAAAGAGAATCCTAATGTGATTTCTTTATAATGGGTGTGTTCCTTATCTTATCCTAGTGTCTAAACTCTTCTCCATGGCTGGACCACCAAATAATATTCCTTTACGTGCTAAGGGGTATCTAGAGAGTGGGATAGGTTTAATAACTACCCTAACCCTAACGCGTACCCTAACCCTAACCCTTACCCTAACCCTAACATGTACCCGAATCCTAAACAATACCCTAAACCGAGCCCTAACCCTAACACTAACCCTAAGCCTAACCCTAACCCATACCCTACGCCGTAGCCGAAGCCCTCCCCGAACCCGTAACCTAAGCCGTACCCTAAGCCTAACCCTAAGCCTTACCCTAACCCTAGGCTACCCTTGACTCCTTCTGCCTCCAATAGATTTCCTAAGCACTAGTGTTTTAAGGAACAGCGTAAAAAGAGAATCCTAATGTGATTTCTTTATAATGTGTGTGTTCCTTATATTATCTTAGTGTCTAAACTCTTCTTCATGGGTGGACCCCCAAATAATATTCCTTTACGTGCTAAGGGGTATCTAGAGAGTGGGATAGGTTTAATAACTACCCTAACCCTAACACGTACCCTAACCCTAACCCCTACCCTAACCTTAACACGTACCCTAAAACTAAACCGTACCCTAAACCCAGCCCTAACCCTAACACTAACCCTAACCCTGACCCATAACCTACGCCGTACCCGAAGACCTCCCCGAACCCGTACCCTAAGCCGTACCCTTAGCCTAACCCTAAGCCTAACCCTAACACTAGGCTACCCTTGACTCCTTCTGCCTCCAATAGATTTCCTAAGCACTAGTGTTTTAAGGAACAGCTTAAAAAGAGAATCCTAATGTGATTTCTCTATAAAGGGTGTGTTCCTTATCTTAGCCTAGTGTCTAAACTCTTCTCCATGGCTGGACCCCCAAATAATATTCCTTTACGTGCTAAGGGGTATCTAGAGAGTGGGATAGGATTAATAACTACCCTAACCCTAATGCGTACCCTAACCCTAACCCCTACCCTAACCCTAACACGTACCCTAATCCTAAGCCGTACACTAAACCGAGCCCTAACATTAACACTAACCCTAACCCTAACCCTAACTCATACACTTCACCGTACCCGAAGCCCTCCCCGAAACCATACCCTAAGCCTTACCCTAAGCCTAACCCTAACCCTAGGCTACCCTTGACTGCTTCTGCCTCCAATAGATTTCCTAAGCACTAGTGTTTTAAGGAAGAGCTGAAAAAGAGAATCCTAATGTGATTTCTTTATAATGTGTGTGTTCCGTATCTTATCCTAGTGTCTAAACTCTTCTCCATGGCTGGATGCCCAAATAATATTCCTTTACGTGCTAAGGGGTATCTAGAGAGTGGGATAGGTTTAATAACCCTAACCCTAACACGTACCCTAACCCTAACCCCTACCCTAACCCTAACACGTACCCTAATCCTAAACCGTACCCTAAACCGAGCCCTAACCCTAACACTAACCCTAAACCTAACCCTAACCCATACACTACACCGTACCCGAAGCCCTCCCCGAACCCGTACCCTAAGCCTTACCCTAAGCCTAACCCTAACCCTAGGCTACCCTTGACTGCTTCTGCCTCCAATAGATTTCCTAAGCACTAGTGTTTTAAGGAAGAGCTGAAAAAGAGAATCCTAATGTGATTTCTTTATAATGTGTGTGTTCCTTATCTTAACCTAGTGTCTAAACTCTTCTCCATGCCTGGACCTCCAAATAATATTCCTTTACGTGCTAAGGGGTATATAGAGAGTGGGATAGGTTTAATAACTACCCTAACCCTAACGCGTACCCTAACCCTAACCCCTACCCTAACCCTAACATGTACCCTAATCCTAAACAATACCCTAAACCGAGCCCTAACCCTAACACTACCCCTAAGCCTAACCCTAACCCATACCCTACGCCGTACCCGAAGCCCTCCCCGAACCCGTACCCTAAGCCGTACCCTAAGCCTTACCCTAAGTCTAACCCTAACCCTAGGCTACCCTTGACTGCTTCTGCCTCCAATAGATTTCCTAAGCAGTAGTGTTTTAAGGAACAGCTTAAAAAGAGAATCCTAATGTGATTTCTTTATAATGGGTGAGTTCCTTATCTTATCCTAGTGTCTAAACTCTTCTCCATGGCTGTACCCCCAAATAATATTCCTTTACGTGTTAAGGGGTATATAGAGAGTGGGATAGGTTTAATAACTACCCTAACCCTAACGCGTGCCCTAACCCTAACCCCTACCCTAACCCTAACACGTACCCTAATCCTAAACAATACCCTAAACCGAGCCCTAACCCTAACACTAACCCTAACCCTAACCCTAACCCATACCCTACGCCGTACCCGAATTCCTCCCCGAACCCGTAACCTAAGCCGTACCCTAAGCCTAACCCTAAGCCTAATCCTAACCCTAGGCTACCCTTGACTGCTTCTGCCTCCAATAGATTTCCTAAGCACTAGTGTTTTAAGGAACAGCTTAAAAAGAGAATCCTAATGTGATTTCTTTATAATGTGTGTGTTCCTTATATTATCTTAGTGTCTAAACTCTTCTTCAAGGGTGGACCCCCAAATAATATTCCTTTACGTGCTAAGGTGTATCTTGAGAGTGGGATAGGTTTAATAAGAACCCTAACCCTAACCCCTACCCTAACCCTAACACGTACCCTAATCATAACCCGTACCCTAAACGGAGCCCTAACCCTAACACTAACCCAAACCCTAACCCTAACCCATACCCTACGCCGTACCTGAAGCCCTCTCCGAACCCGTACCGTAAGCCGTATCCTAATCCTAACCCTAAGCCTAACCCTAACCCTAGGCTACCTTGACTGCTTCTGCCTCCAATAGATTTCCTAAGCACTAGTGTTTTAAGGAACAGCTTAAAAAGAGAATCCTAATGTGATTTCTTTATAATGTGTGTGTTCCTTATCTTATCCTAGTGTCTAAACTCTTCTCCATTGCTGGACCCCCAAATAATATTCCTTTACGTGCTAAGGGGTATATAGAGTGGGATAGGTTTAATAACTACCCTAACCCTAACGCGTACCCTAACCCTAACCCCTACCCTAACCCTAACACGTACCCTAATCCTAAACAATACCCTAAACCGAGCCCTAACCCTAACACTACCCCTAAGCCTAACCCTAACCCATACCCTACGCCGTACCCGAAGCCCTCCCCGAACCCGTACCCTAAGCCGTACCCTAAGCCGTACCCTAAGTCTAACCCTAACCCTAGGCTACCCTTGACTGCTTCTGCCTCCAATAGATTTCCTAAGCAGTAGTGTTTTAAGGAACAGCTTAAAAAGAGAATCCTAATGTGATTTCTTTATAATGGGTGTGTTCCTTATCTTATCCTAGTGTCTAAACTCTTCTCCATGGCTGTACCCCCAAATAATATTCCTTTACGTGTTAAGGGGTATATAGAGAGTGGGATAGGTTTAATAACTACCCTAACCCTAACGCGTACCCTAACCCTAACCCCTACCCTAACCCTAACACGTACCCTAATCCTAAACAATACCCTAAACCGAGCCCTAACCCTAACCCTAACCCTAACCCTAACCCTAACCCATACCCTACGCCGTACCTGAAGCCCTCTCCGAACCCGTACCGTAAGCCGTATCCTAATCCTAACCCTAAGCCTAACACTAACCCTAGGCTACCTTGACTGCTTCTGCCTCCAATAGATTTCCTAAGCACTAGTGTTTTAAGGAACAGCTTAAAAAGAGAATCCTAATGTGATTTCTTTATAATGGGTGTTTTCCTTATCTTATCCTAGTGTCTAAACTCTTCTCCATTGCTGGACCCCCAAATAATATTCCTTTACGTGCTAAGGGGTATATAGAGTGGGATAGGTTTAATAACTACCCTAACCCTAACGCGTACCCTAACCCTAACGCGTACCCTAACCCTAACCCTTACCCTAACCCTAACATGTACCCTAATCCTAAACAATACCCTAAACCGAGCCCTAACCCTAACACTACCCCTAAGCCTAACCCTAACCCATACCCTACGCCGTACCCGAAGCCCTCCCCGAACCCGTAACCTAAGCCGTACCCTAAGCCTAACCCTAAGCCTAACCCTAACCCTAGGCTACCCTTGACTGCTTCTGCCTCCAATAGATTTCCTAAGCACTAGTGTTTTAAGGAACAGCGTAAAAAGAGAATCCTAATGTGATTTCTTTATAATGTGTGTGTTCCTTATATTATCTTAGTGTCTAAACTCTTTTTCATGGGTGGACCCCCAAATAATATTCCTTTACGTGCTAAGGGGTATCTAGAGAGTGGGATAGGTTTAATAACTACCCTAACCCTAACACGTACCCTAACCCTAACCCCTACCCTAACCCTAACACGTACCCTAAAACTAAACCGTACCCTAAACCGAGCCCTAACCCTAACACTTACCCTAACCCTAACCCATACCCTACGCCGTACCCGAAGACCTCACCGAACCCGTACCCTAAGCCGTACCCTTAGCCTAACCCTAAGCCTAACCCTAACACTAGGCTACCCTTGACTCCTTCTGCCTCCAATAGATTTCCTAAGCACTAGTGTTTTAAGGAACAGCTTAAAAAGAGAATCCTAATGTGATTTCTCTATAAAGGGTGTGTTCCTTATCTTAGCCTAGTGTCTAAACTCTTCTCCATGGCTGGACCCCCAAATAATATTCCTTTACGTGCTAAGGGGTATCTAGAGAGTGGGATAGGTTTAATAACTACCCTAACCCTAATGCGTACCCTAACCCTAACCCCTACCCTAACCCTAACACGTACCCTAATCCTAAGCCGTACACTAAACCGAGCCCTAACATTAACACTAACCCTAACCCTAACCCTAACTCATACACTACACCGTACCCGAAGCCCTCCCCGAACCCGTACCCTAAGCCTTACCCTAAGCCTAACCCTAACCCTAGGCTACCCTTGACTGCTTCTGCCTCCAATAGATTTCCTAAGCACTAGTGTTTTAAGGAAGAGCTGAAAAAGAGAATCCTAATGTGATTTCTTTATAATGGGTGTGTTCCTTATCTTATCCTAGTGTCTAAACTCTTCTCCATGGCTGGACCACCAAATAATATTCCTTTACGTGCTAAGGGGTATCTAGAGAGTGGGATAGGTTTAATAACTACCCTAACCCTAACGCGTACCCTAACCTTAACACCTACCCTAACCCTAACACGTAACCTAATCCTAAACAATACCCTAAACCGAGCCCTAACCCTAACACTAACCCTAACACTAAACCTAACCCATACCCTACGCCGTACCGGAAGCCCTCCCCGAACCCGTACCCTAAGCCGTACCCTAAGCCTAACCCTAAGCCTAACCCTAACCCTAGGCTACCCTTGACTGCTTCTGCCTCCAATAGATTTCCTAAGCACTAGTGTTTTAAGGAACAGCGTAAAAAGAGAATCCTAATGTGATTTCTTTATAATGGGTGTGTTCCGTATCTTATCCTAGTGTCTAAACTCTTCTCCATTGCTGGACCCCCAAATAATATTCCTTTACGTGCTAAGGGGTATATAGAGTGGGATAGGTTTAATAACTACCCTAACCCTAACGCGTACCCTAACCCTAACGCGTACCCTAACCCTAACCCTTACCCTAACCCTAACATGTACCCTAATCCTAAACAATACCCTAAACCGAGCCCTAACCCTAACACTACCCCTAAGCCTAACCCTAACCCATACCCTACGCCGTATCCGAAGCCCTCCCCAAACCCGTACCCTAAGCCGTACCCTAAGCCTAACACTAAGCCGAACCCTAACCCTAGGCTACCCTTCACTCCTTCTGCCTCCAATAGATTTCCTAAGCACTAGTGTTTTAAGGAACAGCTTAAAAAGAGAATCCTAATGTGATTTCTCTATAAAGGGTGTGTTCGTTATCTTAGCCTAGTGTCTAAACTCTTTTTCATGGGTGGACCCCCAAATAATATTCCTTTACGTGCTAAGGGGTATCTAGAGAGTGGGATAGGTTTAATAACTACCCTAACCCTAACACGTACCCTAACCCTAACCCCTACCCTAACCCTAACACGTACCCTAAAACTAAACCGTACCCTAAACCGAGCCCTAACCCTAACACTAACCCTAACCCTAACCCATACCCTACGCCGTACCCGAAGACCTCCCCGAATCCGTACCCTAAGCCGTACCCTTAGCCTAACCCTAAGCCTAACCCTAACACTAGGCTACCCTTGACTCCTTCTGCCTCCAATAGATTTCCTAAGCACTAGTGTTTTAAGGAACAGCTTAAAAAGAGAATCCTAATGTGATTTCTCTATAAAGGGTGTGTTCCTTATCTTAGCCTAGTGTCTAAACTCTTCTCCATGGCTGGACCCCCAAATAATATTCCTTTATGTGCTAAGGTGTATCTAGAGAGTGGGATAGGTTTAATAACTACCCTAACCCTAACGCGTACCCTAACCCTAACCCCTACCCTAACCCTAACACGTACCCTAATCCTAACCCGTACCCTAAACCGAGCCCTAACCCTAACACTAACCCTAACCCTAACCCTAACCCATACCCTACGCCTTACCCGAACCCCTCCCCGAGCCCGTACCCTAAGCCGTACCCTAAGCCTAACCCTAACCCTAACCCTAACCCTAGGCTACCCTTGACTGCTTCTGCCTCCAATAGATTTCCTAAGCACTAGTGGTTTAAGGAACAGCTTAAAAAGAGAATCCTAATGTGATTTCTTTATAATGTGTGTGTTCCTTATATTATCTTAGTGTCTAAACTCTTCTCCATGGCTGGACCCCCAAATAATATTCCTTTACGTGCTAATGGGTATCTAGAGAGTGGGATAGGTTTAATAACTACCCTAAACCTAACGCGTACCCTAACCCTAACCCCTACCCTAACCCTAACACGTACCCTAATCCTAACCCGTACCCTAAACCGAGCCCTAACCCTAACACTAACCCTAACCCTAACCCATACCCTACGCCGTACCCGAAGACCTCCCCGAACCCGTACCCTAAGCCGTACCCTTAGCCTAACCCTAAGCCTAACCCTAACACTAGGCTACCCTTGACTCCTTCTGCCTCCAATAGATTTCCTAAGCACTAGTGTTTTAAGGAACAGCTTAAAAAGAGAATCCTAATGTGATTTCTCTATAAAGGGTGTGTTTCTTATCTTAGCCTAGTGTCTAAACTCTTCTCCATGGCTGGACCCCCAAATAATATTCCTTTACGTGCTAAGGGGTATCTAGAGAGTGGGATAGGTTTAATAACTACCCTAACCCTAATGCGTACCCTAACCCTAACCCCTACCCTAACCCTAACACGTACCCTAATCCTAAGCCGTACACTAAACCGAGCCCTAACATTAACACTAACCCTAACCCTAACCCTAACTCATACACTACACCGTACCCGAAGCCCTCCCCGAACCCGTACCCTAAGCCTTACCCTAAGCCTAACCCTAACCCTAGGCTACCCTTGACTGCTTCTGCCTCCAATAGATTTCCTAAGCACTAGTGTTTTAAGGAAGAGCTGAAAAAGAGAATCCTAATGTGATTTCTTTATAATGTGTGTGTTCCTTATCTTATCCTAGTGTCTAAACTCTTCTCCATGGCTGGATGCCCAAATAATATTCCTTTACGTGCTAAGGGGTATCTAGAGAGTGGGATAGGTTTAATAACTACCCTAACCCTAACGCGTACCCTAACCCTAACCCTTACCCTAACCCTAACATGTACCCTAATCCTAAACAATACCCTAAACCGAGCCCTAACCCTAACACTAACCCTAAGCCTAACCCTAACCCATACCCTACGCCGTACCCGAAGCCCTCCCCGAACCCGTAACCTAAGCCGTACCCTAAGCCTAACCTTAAGCCTAACCCTAACGCTAGGCTACCCTTGACTGCTTCTGCCTCCAATAGATTTCCTAAGCACTAGTGTTTTAAGGAACAGCGTAAAAAGAGAATCCTAATGTGATTTCTTTATAATGTGTGTGTTCCTTATATTATCTTAGTGTCTAAACTCTTTTTCATGGGTGGACCCCCAAATAATATTCCTTTACGTGCTAAGGGGTATCTAGAGAGTGGGATAGGTTTAATAACTACCCTAAACCTAACACGTACCCTAACCCTAAACCCTACCCTAACCCTAACACGTACCCTAAAACTAAACCGTACCCTAAACCGAGCCCTAACCCTAACACTAACCCTAACCCTAACCCATACCCTACGCCGTACCCGAAGACCTCCCCGAACCCGTACCCTAAGCCGTACCCTTAGCCTAACCCTAAGCCTAACCCTAACACTAGGCTACCCTTGACTCCTTCTGCCTCCAATAGATTTCCTAAGCACTAGTGTTTTAAGGAACAGCTTAAAAAGAGAATCCTAATGTGATTTCTCTATAAAGGGTGTGTTCCTTATCTTAGCCTAGTGTCTAAACTCTTCTCCATGGCTGGACCCCCAAATAATATTCCTTTATGTGCTAAGGTGTAACTAGAGAGTGGGATAGGTTTAATAACTACCCTAACCCTAACGCGTACCCTAACCCTAACCCCTACCCTAACCCTAACACGTATCCTAATCCTAACCCGTACCCTAAACCGAGCCCTAACCCTAACACTAACCCTAACCCTAACCCTAACCCATACCCTACGCCTTACCCGAACCCCTCCCCGAGCCCGTACCCTAAGCCGTACCCTAAGCCTAACCCTAACCCTAACCCTAACCCTAGGCTACCCTTGACTGCTTCTGCCTCCCATAGATTTCATAAGCACTAGTGGTTTAAGGAACAGCTTAAAAAGAGAATCCTAATGTGATTTCTTTATAATGTGTGTGTTCCTTATATTATCTTAGTGTCTAAACTCTTCTCCATGGCTGGACCCCCAAATAATATTCCTTTACGTGCTAATGGGTATCTAGAGAGTGGGATAGGTTTAATAACTACCCTAACCCTAACGCGTACCCTAACCCTAACCCCTACCCTAACCCTAACACGTACCCTAATCCTAACCCGTACCCTAAACCGAGCCCTAACCCTAACACTAAACCTAACCCTAACCCTAACCCATACCCTACGCCGTACGCGAAGCCCTCTCCGAACCCGTACCCTAAGCCTTACCCTAAGCCTAACCCTAAGCCTAACCCTAACCCTAGGCTACCCTTGACTGCTTCAGCCTCAAATAGATTCCCTAAGCACTAGTGTTTTAAGGAACAGCTTTAAAAGAGAATCCTAATGTGATTTCTTTATAATGGGTGTGTTCCTTATCTTATCCTAGTGTCTAAACTCTTCTCCATGGCTGGACCACCAAATAATATTCCTTTACGTGCTAAGGGGTATCTAGAGAGTGGGATAGGTTTAATAACTACCCTAACCCTAACGCGTACCCTAACCCTAACCCTTACCCTAACCCTAACATGTACCCGAATCCTAAACAATACCCTAAACCGAGCCCTAACCCTAACACTAACCCTAAGCCTAACCCTAACCCATACCCTACGCCGTAGCCGAAGCCCTCCCCGAACCCGTAACCTAAGCCGTACCCTAAGCCTAACCCTAAGCCTTACCCTAACCCTAGGCTACCCTTGACTCCTTCTGCCTCCAATAGATTTCCTAAGCACTAGTGTTTTAAGGAACAGCGTAAAAAGAGAATCCTAATGTGATTTCTTTATAATGTGTGTGTTCCTTATATTATCTTAGTGTCTAAACTCTTCTTCATGGGTGGACCCCCAAATAATATTCCTTTACGTGCTAAGGGGTATCTAGAGAGTGGGATAGGTTTAATAACTACCCTAACCCTAACACGTACCCTAACCCTAACCCCTACCCTAACCTTAACACGTACCCTAAAACTAAACCGTACCCTAAACCCAGCCCTAACCCTAACACTAACCCTAACCCTGACCCATAACCTACGCCGTACCCGAAGACCTCCCCGAACCCGTACCCTAAGCCGTACCCTTAGCCTAACCCTAAGCCTAACCCTAACACTAGGCTACCCTTGACTCCTTCTGCCTCCAATAGATTTCCTAAGCACTAGTGTTTTAAGGAACAGCTTAAAAAGAGAATCCTAATGTGATTTCTCTATAAAGGGTGTGTTCCTTATCTTAGCCTAGTGTCTAAACTCTTCTCCATGGCTGGACCCCCAAATAATATTCCTTTACGTGCTAAGGGGTATCTAGAGAGTGGGATAGGATTAATAACTACCCTAACCCTAATGCGTACCCTAACCCTAACCCCTACCCTAACCCTAACACGTACCCTAATCCTAAGCCGTACACTAAACCGAGCCCTAACATTAACACTAACCCTAACCCTAACCCTAACTCATACACTTCACCGTACCCGAAGCCCTCCCCGAAACCATACCCTAAGCCTTACCCTAAGCCTAACCCTAACCCTAGGCTACCCTTGACTGCTTCTGCCTCCAATAGATTTCCTAAGCACTAGTGTTTTAAGGAAGAGCTGAAAAAGAGAATCCTAATGTGATTTCTTTATAATGTGTGTGTTCCGTATCTTATCCTAGTGTCTAAACTCTTCTCCATGGCTGGATGCCCAAATAATATTCCTTTACGTGCTAAGGGGTATCTAGAGAGTGGGATAGGTTTAATAACCCTAACCCTAACACGTACCCTAACCCTAACCCCTACCCTAACCCTAACACGTACCCTAATCCTAAACCGTACCCTAAACCGAGCCCTAACCCTAACACTAACCCTAAACCTAACCCTAACCCATACACTACACCGTACCCGAAGCCCTCCCCGAACCCGTACCCTAAGCCTTACCCTAAGCCTAACCCTAACCCTAGGCTACCCTTGACTGCTTCTGCCTCCAATAGATTTCCTAAGCACTAGTGTTTTAAGGAAGAGCTGAAAAAGAGAATCCTAATGTGATTTCTTTATAATGTGTGTGTTCCTTATCTTAACCTAGTGTCTAAACTCTTCTCCATGCCTGGACCTCCAAATAATATTCCTTTACGTGCTAAGGGGTATATAGAGAGTGGGATAGGTTTAATAACTACCCTAACCCTAACGCGTACCCTAACCCTAACCCCTACCCTAACCCTAACATGTACCCTAATCCTAAACAATACCCTAAACCGAGCCCTAACCCTAACACTACCCCTAAGCCTAACCCTAACCCATACCCTACGCCGTACCCGAAGCCCTCCCCGAACCCGTACCCTAAGCCGTACCCTAAGCCTTACCCTAAGTCTAACCCTAACCCTAGGCTACCCTTGACTGCTTCTGCCTCCAATAGATTTCCTAAGCAGTAGTGTTTTAAGGAACAGCTTAAAAAGAGAATCCTAATGTGATTTCTTTATAATGGGTGAGTTCCTTATCTTATCCTAGTGTCTAAACTCTTCTCCATGGCTGTACCCCCAAATAATATTCCTTTACGTGTTAAGGGGTATATAGAGAGTGGGATAGGTTTAATAACTACCCTAACCCTAACGCGTGCCCTAACCCTAACCCCTACCCTAACCCTAACACGTACCCTAATCCTAAACAATACCCTAAACCGAGCCCTAACCCTAACACTAACCCTAACCCTAACCCTAACCCATACCCTACGCCGTACCCGAATTCCTCCCCGAACCCGTAACCTAAGCCGTACCCTAAGCCTAACCCTAAGCCTAATCCTAACCCTAGGCTACCCTTGACTGCTTCTGCCTCCAATAGATTTCCTAAGCACTAGTGTTTTAAGGAACAGCTTAAAAAGAGAATCCTAATGTGATTTCTTTATAATGTGTGTGTTCCTTATATTATCTTAGTGTCTAAACTCTTCTTCAAGGGTGGACCCCCAAATAATATTCCTTTACGTGCTAAGGTGTATCTAGAGAGTGGGATAGGTTTAATAAGAACCCTAACCCTAACCCCTACCCTAACCCTAACACGTACCCTAATCATAACCCGTACCCTAAACGGAGCCCTAACCCTAACACTAACCCAAACCCTAACCCTAACCCATACCCTACGCCGTACCTGAAGCCCTCTCCGAACCCGTACCGTAAGCCGTATCCTAATCCTAACCCTAAGCCTAACCCTAACCCTAGGCTACCTTGACTGCTTCTGCCTCCAATAGATTTCCTAAGCACTAGTGTTTTAAGGAACAGCTTAAAAAGAGAATCCTAATGTGATTTCTTTATAATGTGTGTGTTCCTTATCTTATCCTAGTGTCTAAACTCTTCTCCATTGCTGGACCCCCAAATAATATTCCTTTACGTGCTAAGGGGTATATAGAGTGGGATAGGTTTAATAACTACCCTAACCCTAACGCGTACCCTAACCCTAACCCCTACCCTAACCCTAACACGTACCCTAATCCTAAACAATACCCTAAACCGAGCCCTAACCCTAACACTACCCCTAAGCCTAACCCTAACCCATACCCTACGCCGTACCCGAAGCCCTCCCCGAACCCGTACCCTAAGCCGTACCCTAAGCCGTACCCTAAGTCTAACCCTAACCCTAGGCTACCCTTGACTGCTTCTGCCTCCAATAGATTTCCTAAGCAGTAGTGTTTTAAGGAACAGCTTAAAAAGAGAATCCTAATGTGATTTCTTTATAATGGGTGTGTTCCTTATCTTATCCTAGTGTCTAAACTCTTCTCCATGGCTGTACCCCCAAATAATATTCCTTTACGTGTTAAGGGGTATATAGAGAGTGGGATAGGTTTAATAACTACCCTAACCCTAACGCGTACCCTAACCCTAACCCCTACCCTAACCCTAACACGTACCCTAATCCTAAACAATACCCTAAACCGAGCCCTAACCCTAACCCTAACCCTAACCCTAACCCTAACCCATACCCTACGCCGTACCTGAAGCCCTCTCCGAACCCGTACCGTAAGCCGTATCCTAATCCTAACCCTAAGCCTAACACTAACCCTAGGCTACCTTGACTGCTTCTGCCTCCAATAGATTTCCTAAGCACTAGTGTTTTAAGGAACAGCTTAAAAAGAGAATCCTAATGTGATTTCTTTATAATGGGTGTTTTCCTTATCTTATCCTAGTGTCTAAACTCTTCTCCATTGCTGGACCCCCAAATAATATTCCTTTACGTGCTAAGGGGTATATAGAGTGGGATAGGTTTAATAACTACCCTAACCCTAACGCGTACCCTAACCCTAACGCGTACCCTAACCCTAACCCTTACCCTAACCCTAACATGTACCCTAATCCTAAACAATACCCTAAACCGAGCCCTAACCCTAACACTACCCCTAAGCCTAACCCTAACCCATACCCTACGCCGTACCCGAAGCCCTCCCCGAACCCGTAACCTAAGCCGTACCCTAAGCCTAACCCTAAGCCTAACCCTAACCCTAGGCTACCCTTGACTGCTTCTGCCTCCAATAGATTTCCTAAGCACTAGTGTTTTAAGGAACAGCGTAAAAAGAGAATCCTAATGTGATTTCTTTATAATGTGTGTGTTCCTTATATTATCTTAGTGTCTAAACTCTTTTTCATGGGTGGACCCCCAAATAATATTCCTTTACGTGCTAAGGGGTATCTAGAGAGTGGGATAGGTTTAATAACTACCCTAACCCTAACACGTACCCTAACCCTAACCCCTACCCTAACCCTAACACGTACCCTAAAACTAAACCGTACCCTAAACCGAGCCCTAACCCTAACACTTACCCTAACCCTAACCCATACCCTACGCCGTACCCGAAGACCTCCCCGAACCCGTACCCTAAGCCGTACCCTTAGCCTAACCCTAAGCCTAACCCTAACACTAGGCTACCCTTGACTCCTTCTGCCTCCAATAGATTTCCTAAGCACTAGTGTTTTAAGGAACAGCTTAAAAAGAGAATCCTAATGTGATTTCTCTATAAAGGGTGTGTTCCTTATCTTAGCCTAGTGTCTAAACTCTTCTCCATGGCTGGACCCCCAAATAATATTCCTTTATGTGCTAAGGTGTATCTAGAGAGTGGGATAGGTTTAATAACTACCCTAACCCTAACGCGTACCCTAACCCTAACCCCTACCCTAACCCTAACACGTACCCTAATCCTAACCCGTACCCTAAACCGAGCCCTAACCCTAACACTAACCCTAACCCTAATCCTAACCCATACCCTACGCCTTACCCGAACCCCTCCCCGAGCCCGTACCCTAAGCCGTACCCTAAGCCTAACCCTAACCCTAACCCTAACCCTAGGCTACCCTTGACTGCTTCTGCCTCCAATAGATTTCATAAGCACTAGTGGTTTAAGGAACAGCTTAAAAAGAGAATCCTAATGTGATTTCTTTATAATGTGTGTGTTCCTTATGTTATCTTAGTGTCTAAACTCTTCTCCATGGCTGGACCCCCAAATAATATTCCTTTACGTGCTAATGGGTATCTAGAGAGTGGGATAGGTTTAATAACTACCCTAACCCTAACGCGTACCCTAACCCTAACCCCTACCCTAACCCTAACACGTACCCTAATCCTAACCCGTACCCTAAACCGAGCCCTAACCCTAACACTAAACCTAACCCTAACCCTAACCCATACCCTACGCCGTACGCGAAGCCCTCTCCGAACCCGTACCCTAAGCCGTACCCTAAGCCTAACCCTAAGCCTAACCCTAACCCTAGGCTACCCTTGACTGCTTCAGCCTCAAATAGATTTCCTAAGCACTAGTGTTTTAAGGAACAGCTTTAAAAGAGAATCCTAATGTGATTTCTTTATAATGGGTGTGTTCCTTATCTTATCCTAGTGTCTAAACTCTTCTCCATGGCTGGACCACCAAATAATATTCCTTTACGTGCTAAGGGGTATCTAGAGAGTGGGATAGGTTTAATAACTACCCTAACCCTAACGCGTACCCTAACCTTAACCCCTACCCTAACCCTAACACGTACCCTAATCCTAAACAATACCCTAAACCGAGCCCTAACCCTAACATTAACCCTAACACTAAACCTAACCCATACCCTACGCCGTACCGGAAGCCCTCCCCGAACCCGTACCCTAAGCTGTACCCTAAGCCTAACCCTAAGCCTAACGCTAACCCTAGGCTACCCTTGACTGCTTCTGCCTCCAATAGATTTCCTAAGCACTAGTGTTTTAAGGAACAGCGTAAAAAGAGAATCCTAATGTGATTTCTTTATAATGGGTGTGTTCCGTATCTTATCCTAGTGTCTAAACTCTTCTCCTTTGCTGGACCCCCAAATAATATTCCTTTACGTGCTAAGGGGTATATAGAGTGGGATAGGTTTAATAACTACCATAACCCTAACGCGTACCCTAACCCTAACGCGTACCCTAACCCTAACCCTTACCCTAACCCTAACATGTACCCTAATCCTAAACAATACCCTAAACCGAGCCCTAACCCTAACACTACCCCTAAGCCTAACCCTAACCCATACCCTACGCCGTACCCGAAGCCCTCCCCGAACCCGTAACCTAAGCCGTACCCTAAGCCTAACCCTAAGCCTAACCCTAACCCTAGGCTACCCTTGACTGCTTCTGCCTCCAATAGATTTCCTAAGCACTAGTGTTTTAAGGAACAGCGTAAAAAGAGAATCCTAATGTGATTTCTTTATAATGTGTGTGTTCCTTATATTATCTTAGTGTCTAAACTCTTCTTCATGGGTGGACCTCCAAATAATATTCCTTTATGTGCTAAGGGGTATATAGAGAGTGGGATAGGTTTAATAACTACCCTAACCCTAACGCGTACCCTAACCCTAACCCCTACCCTAACCCTAACACGTACCCTAATCCTAAACAATACCCTAAACCGAGCCCTAACCCTAACACTACCCCTAAGCCTAACCCTAACCCATACCCTACGCCGTACCCGAAGCCCTCCCCGAAACCGTAGCCTAAGCCGTACCCTAAGCCTAACCCTAAGCCTAACCCTAACCCTAGGCTACCCTTGACTGCTTCTGCCTCCAATAGATTTCCTAAGCACTAGTGTTTTAAGGAACAGCGTAAAAAGAGAATCCTAATGTGATTTCTTTATACTGTGTGTGTTCCTTATATTATCTTAGTGTCTAAACTCTTTTTCATGGGTGGACCTCCAAATAATATTCCTTTACGTGCTAAGGGGTATCTAGAGAGTGGGATAGGTTTAATAACTACCCTAACCCTAACACGTACCCTAACCCTAACCCCTACCCTAACCCTAACACGTACCCTAAAACTAAACCGTACCCTAAACCGAGCCCTAACCCTAACACTTACCCTAACCCTAACCCATACCCTACGCCGTACCCGAAGACCTCCCCGAACCCGTACCCTAAGCCGTACCCTTAGCCTAACCCTAAGCCTAACCCTAACACTAGGCTACCCTTGACTCCTTCTGCCTCCAATAGATTTCCTAAGCACTAGTGTTTTAAGGAACAGCTTAAAAAGAGAATCCTAATGTGATTTCTCTATAAAGGGTGTGTTCCTTATCTTAGCCTAGTGTCTAAACTCTTCTCCATGGCTGGACCCCCAAATAATATTCCTTTATGTGCTAAGGTGTATCTAGAGAGTGGGATAGGTTTAATAACTACCCTAACCCTAACGCGTACCCTAACCCTAACCCCTACCCTAACCCTAACACGTACCCTAATCCTAACCCGTACCCTAAACCGAGCCCTAACCCTAACACTAACCCTAACCCTAACCCTAACCCATACCCTACGCCTTACCCGAACCCCTCCCCGAGCCCGTACCCTAAGCCGTACCCTAAGCCTAACCCTAACCCTAACCCTAACCCTAGGCTACCCTTGACTGCTTCTGCCTCCAATAGATTTCATAAGCACTAGTGGTTTAAGGAACAGCTTAAAAAGAGAATCCTAATGTGATTTCTTTATAATGTGTGTGTTCCTTATGTTATCTTAGTGTCTAAACTCTTCTCCATGGCTGGACCCCCAAATAATATTCCTTTACGTGCTAATGGGTATCTAGAGAGTGGGATAGGTTTAATAACTACCCTAACCCTAACGCGTACCCTAACCCTAACCCCTACCCTAACCCTAACACGTACCCTAATCCTAACCCGTACCCTAAACCGAGCCCTAACCCTAACACTAAACCTAACCCTAACCCTAACCCATACCCTACGCCGTACGCGAAGCCCTCTCCGAACCCGTACCCTAAGCCGTACCCTAAGCCTAACCCTAAGCCTAACCCTAACCCTAGGCTACCCTTGACTGCTTCAGCCTCAAATAGATTTCCTAAGCACTAGTGTTTTAAGGAAGAGCTTTAAAAGAGAATCCTAATGTGATTTCTTTATAATGGGTGTGTTCCTTATCTTATCCTAGTGTCTAAACTCTTCTCCATGGCTGGACCACCAAATAATATTCCTTTACGTGCTAAGGGGTATCTAGAGAGTGGGATAGGTTTAATAACTACCCTAACCCTAACGCGTACCCTAACCTTAACCCCTACCCTAACCCTAACACGTACCCTAATCCTAAACAATACCCTAAACCGAGCCCTAACCCTAACATTAACCCTAACACTAAACCTAACCCATACCCTACGCCGTACCGGAAGCCCTCCCCGAACCCGTACCCTAAGCCGTACCCTAAGCCTAACCCTAAGCCTAACGCTAACCCTAGGCTACCCTTGACTGCTTCTGCCTCCAATAGATTTCCTAAGCACTAGTGTTTTAAGGAACAGCGTAAAAAGAGAATCCTAATGTGATTTCTTTATAATGGGTGTGTTCCGTATCTTATCCTAGTGTCTAAACTCTTCTCCATTGCTGGACCCCCAAATAATATTCCTTTACGTGCTAAGGGGTATATAGAGTGGGATAGGTTTAATAACTACCATAACCCTAACGCGTACCCTAACCCTAACGCGTACCCTAACCCTAACCCTTACCCTAACCCTAACATGTACCCTAATCCTAAACAATACCCTAAACCGAGCCCTAACCCTAACACTACCCCTAAGCCTAACCCTAACCCATACCCTACGCCGTACCCGAAGCCCTCCCCGAACCCGTAACCTAAGCCGTACCCTAAGCCTAACCCTAAGCCTAACCCTAACCCTAGGCTACCCTTGACTGCTTCTGCCTCCAATAGATTTCCTAAGCACTAGTGTTTTAAGGAACAGCGTAAAAAGAGAATCCTAATGTGATTTCTTTATAATGTGTGTGTTCCTTATATTATCTTAGTGTCTAAACTCTTCTTCATGGGTGGACCTCCAAATAATATTCCTTTATGTGCTAAGGGGTATATAGAGAGTGGGATAGGTTTAATAACTACCCTAACCCTAACGCGTACCCTAACCCTAACCCCTACCCTAACCCTAACACGTACCCTAATCCTAAACAATACCCTAAACCGAGCCCTAACCCTAACACTACCCCTAAGCCTAACCCTAACCCATACCCTACGCCGTACCCGAAGCCCTCCCCGAAACCGTAGCCTAAGCCGTACCCTAAGCCGTACCCTAAGTCTAACCCTAACCCTAGGCTACCCTTGACTGCTTCTGCCTCCAATAGATTTCCTAAGCAGTAGTGTTTTAAGCAACAGCTTAAAAAGAGAATCCTAATGTGATTTCTTTATAATGGGTGTGTTCCTTATCTTATCCTATTGTCTAAACTCTTCTCCATGGCTGTACCCCCAAATAATATTCCTTTACGTGTTAAGGGGTATATAGAGAGTGGGATAGGTTTAATAACTACCCTAACCCTAACGCGTACCCTAACCCTAACCCCTACCCTAACCCTAACACGTACCCTAATCCTAAACAATACCCTAAACCGAGCCCTAACCCTAACACTAACCCTAACCCTAACCCTAACCCATACCCTACGCCGTACCCGAATTCCTCCCCGAACCCGTAACCTAAGCCGTACCCTAAGCCTAACCCTAAGCCTAATCCTAACCCTAGGCTACCCTTGACTGCTTCTGCCTCCAATAGATTTCCTAAGCACTAGTGTTTTAAGGAACAGCTTAAAAAGAGAATCCTAATGTGATTTCTTTATAATGTGTGTGTTCCTTATATTATCTTAGTGTCTAAACTCTTCTTCATGGGTGGACCCCCAAATAATATTCCTTTACGTGCTAAGGTGTATCTAGAGAGTGGGATAGGTTTAATAAGAACCCTAACCCTAACCCCTACCCTAACCCTAACACGTACCCTAATCATAACCCGTACCCTAAACGGAGCCCTAACCCTAACACTAACCCAAACCCTAACCCTAACCCATACCCTACGCCGTACCTGAAGCCCTCTCCGAACCCGTACTGTAAGCCGTATCCTAATCCTAACCCTAAGCCTAACCCTAACCCTAGGCTACCTTGACTGCTTCTGCCTCCAATAGATTTCCTAAGCACTAGTGTTTTAAGGAACAGCTTAAAAAGAGAATCCTAATGTGATTTCTTTATAATGGGTGTGTTCCTTCTCTTATCCTAGTGTCTAAACTCTTCTCCATTGCTGGACCCCCAAATAATATTCCTTTACGTGCTAAGGGGTATATAGGGTGGGATAGGTTTAATAACTACCCTAACCCTAACGCGTACCCTAACCCTAACGCGTACCCTATCCCTAACCCTTACCCTAACCCTAACATGTACCCTAATCCTAAACAATACCCTAAACCGAGCCCTAACCCTAACACTACCCCTAAGCCTAACCCTAACCCATACCCTACGCCGTACCCGAAGCCCTCCCCGAACCCGTAACCTAAGCCGTACCCTAAGCCTAACCCTAAGCCTAACCCTAACCCTAGGCTACCCTTGACTGCTTCTGCCTCCAATAGATTTCCTAAGCACTAGTGTTTTAAGGAACAGCGTAAAAAGAGAATCCTAATGTGATTTCTTTATAATGTGTGTGTTCCTTATATTATCTTAGTGTCTAAACTCTTCTTCATGGGTGGACCCTCAAATAATATTCCTTTACGTGCTAAGGGGTATCTAGAGAGTGGGATAGGTTTAATAACTACCCTAACCCTAACACGTACCCTAACCCTAACCCCTACCCTAACCCTAACACGTACCCTAAAATTAACCGTAACCTAAACCGAGCCCTAACCCTAACACTAACCCTAACCCTAACCCATACCCTACGCCGTACCCAAAGACCTCCCCGAACCCGTACCCTAAGCCGTACCCTTAGTCTAACCCTAAGCCTAACCCTAACACTAGGCTACCCTTGACTCCTTCTGCCTCCAATAGATTTCCTAAGCACTAGTGTTTTAAGGAACAGCTTAAAAAGAGAATCCTAATGTGATTTCTCTATAAAGGGTGTGTTCCTTATCTTAGCCTAGTGTCTAAACTCTTCTCCATGGCTGGACCCCCAAATAATATTCCTTTACGTGCTAAGGGGTATCTAGAGAGTGGGATAGGTTTAATAACTACCCTAACCCTAATGCGTACCCTAACCCTAACCCCTACCCTAACCCTAACACGTACCCTAATCCTAAGCCGTACACTAAACCGAGCCCTAACATTAACACTAACCCTAACCCTAACCCTAACTCATACACTACACCGTACCCGAAGCCCTCCCCGAACCCGTACCCTAAGCCTTACCCTAAGCCTAACCCTAACCCTAGGCTACCCTTGACTGCTTCTGCCTCCAATAGATTTCCTAAGCACTAGTGTTTTAAGGAAGAGCTGAAAAAGAGAATCCTAATGTGATTTCTTTATAATGGGTGTGTTCCTTATCTTATCCTAGTGTCTAAACTCTTCTCCATGGCTGGACCACCAAATAATATTCCTTTACGTGCTAAGGGGTATCTAGAGAGTGGGATAGGTTTAATAACTACCCTAACCCTAACGCGTACCCTAACCTTAACACCTACCCTAACCCTAACACGTAACCTAATCCTAAACAATACCCTAAACCGAGCCCTAACCCTAACACTAACCCTAACACTAAACCTAACCCATACCCTACGCCGTACCGGAAGCCCTCCCCGAACCCGTACCCTAAGCCGTACCCTAAGCCTAACCCTAAGCCTAACCCTAACCCTAGGCTACCCTTGACTGCTTCTGCCTCCAATAGATTTCCTAAGCACTAGTGTTTTAAGGAACAGCGTAAAAAGAGAATCCTAATGTGATTTCTTTATAATGGGTGTGTTCCGTATCTTATCCTAGTGTCTAAACTCTTCTCCATTGCTGGACCCCCAAATAATATTCCTTTACGTGCTAAGGGGTATATAGAGTGGGATAGGTTTAATAACTACCCTAACCCTAACGCGTACCCTAACCCTAACGCGTACCCTAACCCTAACCCTTACCCTAACCCTAACATGTACCCTAATCCTAAACAATACCCTAAACCGAGCCCTAACCCTAACACTACCCCTAAGCCTAACCCTAACCCATACCCTACGCCGTATCCGAAGCCCTCCCCAAACCCGTACCCTAAGCCGTACCCTAAGCCTAACACTAAGCCGAACCCTAACCCTAGGCTACCCTTCACTCCTTCTGCCTCCAATAGATTTCCTAAGCACTAGTGTTTTAAGGAACAGCTTAAAAAGAGAATCCTAATGTGATTTCTCTATAAAGGGTGTGTTCGTTATCTTAGCCTAGTGTCTAAACTCTTTTTCATGGGTGGACCCCCAAATAATATTCCTTTACGTGCTAAGGGGTATCTAGAGAGTGGGATAGGTTTAATAACTACCCTAACCCTAACACGTACCCTAACCCTAACCCCTACCCTAACCCTAACACGTACCCTAAAACTAAACCGTACCCTAAACCGAGCCCTAACCCTAACACTAACCCTAACCCTAACCCATACCCTACGCCGTACCCGAAGACCTCCCCGAATCCGTACCCTAAGCCGTACCCTTAGCCTAACCCTAAGCCTAACCCTAACACTAGGCTACCCTTGACTCCTTCTGCCTCCAATAGATTTCCTAAGCACTAGTGTTTTAAGGAACAGCTTAAAAAGAGAATCCTAATGTGATTTCTCTATAAAGGGTGTGTTCCTTATCTTAGCCTAGTGTCTAAACTCTTCTCCATGGCTGGACCCCCAAATAATATTCCTTTATGTGCTAAGGTGTATCTAGAGAGTGGGATAGGTTTAATAACTACCCTAACCCTAACGCGTACCCTAACCCTAACCCCTACCCTAACCCTAACACGTACCCTAATCCTAACCCGTACCCTAAACCGAGCCCTAACCCTAACACTAACCCTAACCCTAACCCTAACCCATACCCTACGCCTTACCCGAACCCCTCCCCGAGCCCGTACCCTAAGCCGTACCCTAAGCCTAACCCTAACCCTAACCCTAACCCTAGGCTACCCTTGACTGCTTCTGCCTCCAATAGATTTCCTAAGCACTAGTGGTTTAAGGAACAGCTTAAAAAGAGAATCCTAATGTGATTTCTTTATAATGTGTGTGTTCCTTATATTATCTTAGTGTCTAAACTCTTCTCCATGGCTGGACCCCCAAATAATATTCCTTTACGTGCTAATGGGTATCTAGAGAGTGGGATAGGTTTAATAACTACCCTAAACCTAACGCGTACCCTAACCCTAACCCCTACCCTAACCCTAACACGTACCCTAATCCTAACCCGTACCCTAAACCGAGCCCTAACCCTAACACTAAACCTAACCCTAACCCTAACCCATACCCTACGCCGTACGCGAAGCCCTCTCCGAACCCGTACCCTAAGCCGTACCCTAAGCCTAACCCTAAGCCTAACCCTAACCCTAGGCTACCCTTGACTGCTTCAGCCTCAAATAGATTTCCTAAGCACTAGTGTTTTAAGGAACAGCTTTAAAAGAGAATCCTAATGTGATTTCTTTATAATGGGTGTGTTCCTTATCTTATCCTAGTGTCTAAACTCTTCTCCATGGCTGGACCACCAAATAATATTCCTTTACGTGCTAAGGGGTATCTAGAGAGTGGGATAGGTTTAATAACTACCCTAACCCTAACGCGTACCCTAACCTTAACCCCTACCCTAACCCTAACACGTACCCTAATCCTAAACAATACCCTAAACCGAGCCCTAACCCTAACACTAACCCTAACACTAAACCTAACCCATACCCTACGCCGTACCGGAAGCCCTCCCCGAACCCGTACCCTAAGCCGTACCCTAAGCCTAACCCTAAGCCTAACCCTAACCCTAGGCTACCCTTGACTGCTTCTGCCTCCAATAGATTTCCTAAGCACTAGTGTTTTAAGGAACAGCGTAAAAAGAGAATCCTAATGTGATTTCTTTATAATGGGTGTGTTCCGTATCTTATCCTAGTGTCTAAACTCTTCTCCATTGCTGGACCCCCAAATAATATTCCTTTACCTGCTAAGGGGTATATAGAGTGGGATAGGTTTAATAACTACCCTAACCCTAACGCGTACCCTAACCCTAACGCGTACCCTAACCCTAACCCTTACCCTAACCCTAACATGTACCCTAATCCTAAACAATACCCTAAACCGAGCCCTAACCCTAACACTACCCCTAAGCCTAACCCTAACCCATACCCTACGCCGTACCCGAAGCCCTCCCCGAACCCGTAACCTAAGCCGTACCCTAAGCCTAACCCTAAGCCTAACCCTAACCCTAGGCTACCCTTGACTGCTTCTGCCTCCAATAGATTTCCTAAGCACTAGTGTTTTAAGGAACAGCGTAAAAAGAGAATCCTAATGTGATTTCTTTATAATGTGTGTGTTCCTTATATTATCTTAGTGTCTAAACTCTTCTTCATGGTTGGACCTCCAAATAATATTCCCTTACGTGCTAAGGGGTATATAGAGAGTGGGATAGGTTTAATAACTACCCTAACCCTAACGCGTACCCTAACTCTAACCCCTACCCTAACCCTAACACGTACCCTAATCCTAAACAATACCCTAAACCGAGCCCTAACCCTAACACTACCCCTAAGCCTAACCCTAACCCATACCCTACGCCGTACCCGAAGCCCTCCCCGAACCCGTACCCTAAGCCGTACCCTAAGCCGTACCCTAAGTCTAACCCTAACCCTAGGCTACCCTTGACTGCTTCTGCCTCCAATAGATTTCCTAAGCACTAGTGTTTTAAGGAAGAGCAGAAAAAGAGAATCCTAATGTGATTTCTTTATAATGTGTGTGTTCCTTATCTTATCCTAGTGTCTAAACTCTTCTCCATGGCTGGATGCCCAAATAATATTCCTTTACGTGCTAAGGGGTATCTAGAGGGTGGGATAGGTTTAATAACCCTAACCCTAACACGTACCCTAACCCTAACCCCTACCCTAACCCTAACACGTACCCTAATCCTAAACCGTACCCTAAACCGAGCCCTAACCCTAACACTAACCCTAAACCTAACCCTAACCCATACACTACACCGTACCCGAAGCCCTCCCCGAACCCGTACCCTAAGCCTTACCCTAAGCCTAACCCTAACCCTAGGCTACCCTTGACTGCTTCTGCCTCCAATAGATTTCCTAAGCACTAGTGTTTTAAGGAACAGCTTAAAAAGAGAATCCTAATGTTATTTATTTATAATGGGTGTGTTCCTTATCTTATCCTAGTGTCTAAACTCTTCTCCATGGCTGGACCCCCAAATAATATTCCTTTACGTGCTAAGGGGTATATAGAGAGTGGGATAGGTTTAATAACTACCCTAACCCTAACGCGTGCCCTAACCCTAACCCCTACCCTAACCCTAACACGTACCCTAATCCTAAACAATACCCTAAACCGAGCCCTAACCCTAACACTAACCCTAACCCTAACCCTAACCCATACCCTACGCCGTACCCGAATTCCTCCCCGAACCCGTAACCTAAGCCGTACCCTAAGCCTAACCCTAAGCCTAAACCTAACCCTAGGCTACCCTTGACTTCTTCTGCCTCCAATAGATTTCCTAAGCACTAGTGTTTTAAGGAACAGCTTAAAAAGAGAATCCTAATGTGATTTCTTTATAATGTGTGTGTTCCTTATATTATCTTAGTGTCTAAACTCTTCTTCATGGGTGGACCCCCAAATAATATTCCTTTACGTGCTAAGGTGTATCTAGAGAGTGGGATAGCTTTAATAAGAACCCTAACCCTAACCCCTACCCTAACCCTAACACGTACCCTAATCATAACCCGTACCCTAAACGGAGCCCTAACCCTAACACTAACCCAAACCCTAACCCTAACCCATACCCTACGCCGTACCTGAAGCCCTCTCCGAACCCGTACTGTAAGCCGTATCCTAATCCTAACCCTAAACCTAACCCTAACCCTAGGCTACCCTTGACTGCTTCTGCCTCCAATAGATTTCCTAAGCACTAGTGTTTTAAGGAACAGCTTCAAAAGAGAATCCTATTGTGATTTCTTTATCATGGGTGTGTTACTTATCTTATCCTAGTGTCTAAACTCTTCTCCATGGCTGGACCCCCAAATAATATTCATTACGTGCTAAGGGGTATCTAGAGAGTGGGATAGGTTTAATAACTACCCTAACACTAACGCGTACCCTAACCCTAACCCTTACCCTAACCCTAACATGTACCCTAATCCTAAACAATACCCTAAACCGAGCCCTAACCCTAACACTAACCCTAAGCCTAACCCTAACCCATACCCTACGCCGTAGCCGAAGCCCTCCCCGAACCCGTAACCTAAGCCGTACCCTAAGCCTAACCCTAAGCCTAACCCTAACCCTAGGCTACCCTTGACTGCTTCTGCCTCCAATAGATTTCCTAAGCACTAGTGTTTTAAGGAACAGCGTAAAAAGAGAATCCTAATGTGATTTCTTTATAATGTGTGTGTTCCTTATATTATCTTAGTGTCTAAACTCTTCTTCATGGGTGGACCCCCAAATAATATTCCTTTACGTGCTAAGGTGTATCTAGAGAGTGGGATAGGTTTAATAAGAACCCTAACCCTAACCCCTACCCTAACCCTAACACGTACCCTAATCATAACCCGTACCCTATACGGAGCCCTAACCCTAACACTAACCGAAACCCTAACCCTAACCCATACCCTACGCCGTACCTGAAGCCCTCTCCGAACCCGTACCGTAAGCCGTATCCTAATCCTAACCCTAAGCCTAACCCTAACCCTAGGCTACCCTTGACTGCTTCTGCCTCCAATAGATTTCCTAAGCACTAGTGTTTTAAGGAACAGCTTAAAAAGAGAATCCTAATGTGATTTCTTTATAATGGGTGTGTTCCTTATCTTATCCTAGTGTCTAAACTCTTCTCCATTGCTGGACCCCCAAATAGTATTCCTTTACGTGCTAAGGGGTATATAGAGTGGGATAGGTTTAATAACTACCCTAACCCTAACGCGTACCCTAACCCTAACCCTTACCCTAACCCTAACATGTACCCTGATCCTAAACAATACCCTAAACCGAGCCCTAACCCTAACACTAACCCTAAGCCTAACCCTAACCCATACCCTACGCCGTAGCCGAAGCCCTCCCCGAACCCGTAACCTAAGCCGTACCCTAAGCCTAACCCTAAGCCTAACCCTAACCCTAGGCTACCCTTGACTGCTTCTGCCTCCAATAGATTTCCTAAGCACTAGTGTTTTAAGGAACAGCGTAAAAAGAGAATCCTAATGTGATTTCTTTATAATGTGTGTGTTCCTTATATTATCTTAGTGTCTAAACTCTTCTTCATGGGTGGACCCCCAAATAATATTCCTTTACGTGCTAAGGGGTATCTAGAGAGTGGGATAGGTTTAATAACTACCCTAACCCTAACACGTACCCTAACCCTAACACCTACCCTAACCTTAACACGTACCCTAAAACTAAACCGTACCCTAAACCGAGCCCTAACCCTAACACTAACCCTAACCCTGACCCATAACCTACGCCGTACCCGAAGACCTCCCCGAACCCGTACCCTAAGCCGTACCCTTAGCCTAACCCTAAGCCTAACCCTAACACTAGGCTACCCTTGACTCCTTCTGCCTCCAATAGATTTCCTAAGCACTAGTGTTTTAAGGAACAGCTTAAAAAGAGAATCCTAATGTGATTTCTCTATAAAGGGTGTGTTCCTTATCTTAGCCTAGTGTCTAAACTCTTCTCCATGGCTGGACCCCCAAATAATATTCCTTTACGTGCTAAGGGGTATCTAGAGAGTGGGATAGGATTAATAACTACCCTAACCCTAATGCGTACCCTAACCCTAACCCCTACCCTAACCCTAACACGTACCCTAATCCTAAGCCGTACACTAAACCGAGCCCTAACATTAACACTAACCCTAACCCTAACCCTAACTCATACACTACACCGTACCCGAAGCCCTCCCCGAAACCATACCCTAAGCCTTACCCTAAGCCTAACCCTAACCCTAGGCTACCCTTGACTGCTTCTGCCTCCAATAGATTTCCTAAGCACTAGTGTTTTAAGGAAGAGCTGAAAAAGAGAATCCTAATGTGATTTCTTTATAATGTGTGTGTTCCGTATCTTATCCTAGTGTCTAAACTCTTCTCCATGGCTGGATGCCCAAATAATATTCCTTTACGTGCTAAGGGGTATCTAGAGAGTGGGATAGGTTTAATAACCCTAACCCTAACACGTACCCTAACCCTAACCCCTACCCTAACCCTAACACGTACCCTAATCCTAAACCGTACCCTAAACCGAGCCCTAACCCTAACACTAACCCTAAACCTAACCCTAACCCATACACTACACCGTACCCGAAGCCCTCCCCGAACCCGTACCCTAAGCCTTACCCTAAGCCTAACCCTAACCCTAGGCTACCCTTGACTGCTTCTGCCTCCAATAGATTTCCTAAGCACTAGTGTTTTAAGGAAGAGCTGAAAAATAGAATCCTAATGTGATTTCTTTATAATGTGTGTGTTCCTTATCTTATCCTAGTGTCTAAACTCTTCTCCATGCCTGGACCTCCAAATAATATTCCTTTACGTGCTAAGGGGTATATAGAGAGTGGGATAGGTTTAATAACTACCCTAACCCTAACGCGTACCCTAACCCTAACCCCTACCCTAACCCTAACACGTACCCTAATCCTAAACAATACCCTAAACCGAGCCCTAACCCTAACACTACCCCTAAGCCTAACCCTAACCCATACCCTACGCCGTACCCGAAGCCCTCCCCGAACCCGTACCCTAAGCCGTACCCTAAGCCGTACCCTAAGTCTAACCCTAACCCTAGGCTACCCTTGACTGCTTCTGCCTCCAATAGATTTCCTAAGCAGTAGTGTTTTAAGGAACAGCTTAAAAAGAGAATCCTAATGTGATTTCTTTATAATGGGTGTGTTCCTTATCTTATCCTAGTGTCTAAACTCTTCTCCATGGCTGTACCCCCAAATAATATTCCTTTACGTGTTAAGGGGTATATAGAGAGTGGGATAGGTTTAATAACTACCCTAACCCTAACGCGTACCCTAACCCTAACCCCTATCCTAACCCTAACACGTACCCTAATCCTAAACAATACCCTAAACCGAGCCCTAACCCTAACACTAACCCTAACCCTAACCCTAACCCATACCCTACGCCGTACCCGAATTCCTCCCCGAACCCGTAACCTAAGCCGTACCCTAAGCCTAACCCTAAGCCTAATCCTAACCCTAGGCTACCCTTGACTGCTTCTGCCTCCAATAGATTTCCTAAGCACTAGTGTTTTAAGGAACAGCTTAAAAAGAGAATCCTAATGTGATTTCTTTATAATGTGTGTGTTCCTTATATTATCTTAGTGTCTAAACTCTTCTTCATGGGTGGACCCCCAAATAATATTCCTTTACGTGCTAAGGTGTATCTAGAGAGTGGGATAGGTTTAATAAGAACCCTAACCCTAACCCCTACCCTAACCCTAACACGTACCCTAATCATAACCCGTACCCTAAACGGAGCCCTAACCCTAACACTAACCCAAACCCTAACCCTAACCCATACCCTACGCCGTACCTGAAGCCCTCTCCGAACCCGTACCGTAAGCCGTATCCTAATCCTAACCCTAAGCCTAACCCTAACCCTAGGCTACCTTGACTGCTTCTGCCTCCAATAGATTTCCTAAGCACTAGTGTTTTAAGGAACAGCTTAAAAAGAGAATCCTAATGTGATTTCTTTATAATGGGTGTGTTCCTTCTCTTATCCTAGTGTCTAAACTCTTCTCCATTGCTGGACCCCCAAATAATATTCCTTTACGTGCTAAGGGGTATATAGAGTGGGATAGGTTTAATAACTACCCTAACCCTAACGCGTACCCTAACCCTAACGCGTACCCTAACCCTAACCCTTACCCTAACCCTAACATGTACCCTAATCCTAAACAATACCCTAAACCGAGCCCTAACCCTAACACTACCCCTAAGCCTAACCCTAACCCATACCCTACGCCGTACCCGAAGCCCTCCCCGAACCCGTAACCTAAGCCGTACCCTAAGCCTAACCCTAAGCCTAACCCTAACCCTAGGCTACCCTTGACTGCTTCTGCCTCCAATAGATTTCCTAAGCACTAGTGTTTTAAGGAACAGCGTAAAAAGAGAATCCTAATGTGATTTCTTTATAATGTGTGTGTTCCTTATATTATCTTAGTGTCTAAACTCTTCTTCATGGGTGGACCCTCAAATAATATTCCTTTACGTGCTAAGGGGTATCTAGAGAGTGGGATAGGTTTAATAACTACCCTAACCCTAACACGTACCCTAACCCTAACCCCTACCCTAACCCTAACACGTACCCTAAAATTAACCGTAACCTAAACCGAGCCCTAACCCTAACACTAACCCTAACCCTAACCCATACCCTACGCCGTACCCGAAGACCTCCCCGAACCCGTACCCTAAGCCGTACCCTTAGTCTAACCCTAAGCCTAACCCTAACACTAGGCTACCCTTGACTCCTTCTGCCTCCAATAGATTTCCTAAGCACTAGTGTTTTAAGGAACAGCTTAAAAAGAGAATCCTAATGTGATTTCTCTATAAAGGGTGTGTTCCTTATCTTAGCCTAGTGTCTAAACTCTTCTCCATGGCTGGACCCCCAAATAATATTCCTTTACGTGCTAAGGGGTATCTAGAGAGTGGGATAGGTTTAATAACTACCCTAACCCTAATGCGTACCCTAACCCTAACCCCTACCCTAACCCTAACACGTACCCTAATCCTAAGCCGTACACTAAACCGAGCCCTAACATTAACACTAACCCTAACCCTAACCCTAACTCATACACTACACCGTACCCGAAGCCCTCCCCGAACCCGTACCCTAAGCCTTACCCTAAGCCTAACCCTAACCCTAGGCTACCCTTGACTGCTTCTGCCTCCAATAGATTTCCTAAGCACTAGTGTTTTAAGGAAGAGCTGAAAAAGAGAATCCTAATGTGATTTCTTTATAATGGGTGTGTTCCTTATCTTATCCTAGTGTCTAAACTCTTCTCCATGGCTGGACCACCAAATAATATTCCTTTACGTGCTAAGGGGTATCTAGAGAGTGGGATAGGTTTAATAACTACCCTAACCCTAACGCGTACCCTAACCTTAACACCTACCCTAACCCTAACACGTAACCTAATCCTAAACAATACCCTAAACCGAGCCCTAACCCTAACACTAACCCTAACACTAAACCTAACCCATACCCTACGCCGTACCGGAAGCCCTCCCCGAACCCGTACCCTAAGCCGTACCCTAAGCCTAACCCTAAGCCTAACCCTAACCCTAGGCTACCCTTGACTGCTTCTGCCTCCAATAGATTTCCTAAGCACTAGTGTTTTAAGGAACAGCGTAAAAAGAGAATCCTAATGTGATTTCTTTATAATGGGTGTGTTCCGTATCTTATCCTAGTGTCTAAACTCTTCTCCATTGCTGGACCCCCAAATAATATTCCTTTACGTGCTAAGGGGTATATAGAGTGGGATAGGTTTAATAACTACCCTAACCCTAACGCGTACCCTAACCCTAACCCCTACCCTAACCCTAACCCTTACCCTAACCCTAACATGTACCCTAATCCTAAACAATACCCTAAACCGAGCCCTAACCCTAACACTACCCCTAAGCCTAACCCTAACCCATACCCTACGCCGTATCCGAAGCCCTCCCCAAACCCGTACCCTAAGCCGTACCCTAAGCCTAACACTAAGCCGAACCCTAACCCTAGGCTACCCTTCACTCCTTCTGCCTCCAATAGATTTCCTAAGCACTAGTGTTTTAAGGAACAGCTTAAAAAGAGAATCCTAATGTGATTTCTCTATAAAGGGTGTGTTCGTTATCTTAGCCTAGTGTCTAAACTCTTTTTCATGGGTGGACCCCCAAATAATATTCCTTTACGTGCTAAGGGGTATCTAGAGAGTGGGATAGGTTTAATAACTACCCTAACCCTAACACGTACCCTAACCCTAACCCCTACCCTAACCCTAACACGTACCCTAAAACTAAACCGTACCCTAAACCGAGCCCTAACCCTAACACTAACCCTAACCCTAACCCATACCCTACGCCGTACCCGAAGACCTCCCCGAATCCGTACCCTAAGCCGTACCCTTAGCCTAACCCTAAGCCTAACGCTAACACTAGGCTACCCTTGACTCCTTCTGCCTCCAATAGATTTCCTAAGCACTAGTGTTTTAAGGAACAGCTTAAAAAGAGAATCCTAATGTGATTTCTCTATAAAGGGTGTGTTCCTTATCTTAGCCTAGTGTCTAAACTCTTCTCCATGGCTGGACCCCCAAATAATATTCCTTTATGTGCTAAGGTGTATCTAGAGAGTGGGATAGGTTTAATAACTACCCTAACCCTAACGCGTACCCTAACCCTAACCCCTACCCTAACCCTAACACGTACCCTAATCCTAACCCGTACCCTAAACCGAGCCCTAACCCTAACACTAACCCTAACCCTAACCCTAACCCATACCCTACGCCTTACCCGAACCCCTCCCCGAGCCCGTACCCTAAGCCGTACCCTAAGCCTAACCCTAACCCTAACCCTAACCCTAGGCTACCCTTGACTGCTTCTGCCTCCAATAGATTTCCTAAGCACTAGTGGTTTAAGGAACAGCTTAAAAAGAGAATCCTAATGTGATTTCTTTATAATGTGTGTGTTCCTTATATTATCTTAGTGTCTAAACTCTTCTCCATGGCTGGACCCCCAAATAATATTCCTTTACGTGCTAATGGGTATCTAGAGAGTGGGATAGGTTTAATAACTACCCTAAACCTAACGCGTACCCTAACCCTAACCCCTAACCTAACCCTAACACGTACCCTAATCCTAACCCGTACCCTAAACCGAGCCCTAACCCTAACACTAAACCTAACCCTAACCCTAACCCATACCCTACGCCGTACGCGAAGCCCTCTCCGAACCCGTACCCTAAGCCGTACCCTAAGCCTAACCCTAAGCCTAACCCTAACCCTAGGCTACCCTTGACTGCTTCAGCCTCAAATAGATTTCCTAAGCACTAGTGTTTTAAGGAACAGCTTTAAAAGAGAATCCTAATGTGATTTCTTTATAATGGGTGTGTTCCTTATCTTATCCTAGTGTCTAAACTCTTCTCCATGGCTGGACCACCAAATAATATTCCTTTACGTGCTAAGGGGTATCTAGAGAGTGGGATAGGTTTAATAACTACCCTAACCCTAACGCGTACCCTAACCTTAACCCCTACCCTAACCCTAACACGTACCCTAATCCTAAACAATACCCTAAACCGAGCCCTAACCCTAACACTAACCCTAACACTAAACCTAACCCATACCCTACGCCGTACCGGAAGCCCTCCCCGAACCCGTACCCTAAGCCGTACCCTAAGCCTAACCCTAAGCCTAACCCTAACCCTAGGCTACCCTTGACTGCTTCTGCCTCCAATAGATTTCCTAAGCACTAGTGTTTTAAGGAACAGCGTAAAAAGAGAATCCTAATGTGATTTCTTTATAATGGGTGTGTTCCGTATCTTATCCTAGTGTCTAAACTCTTCTCCATTGCTGGACCCCCAAATAATATTCCTTTACCTGCTAAGGGGTATATAGAGTGGGATAGGTTTAATAACTACCCTAACCCTAACGCGTACCCTAACCCTAACGCGTACCCTAACCCTAACCCTTACCCTAACCCTAACATGTACCCTAATCCTAAACAATACCCTAAACCGAGCCCTAACCCTAACACTACCCCTAAGCCTAACCCTAACCCATACCCTACGCCGTACCCGAAGCCCTCCCCGAACCCGTAACCTAAGCCGTACCCTAAGCCTAACCCTAAGCCTAACCCTAACCCTAGGCTACCCTTGACTGCTTCTGCCTCCAATAGATTTCCTAAGCACTAGTGTTTTAAGGAACAGCGTAAAAAGAGAATCCTAATGTGATTTCTTTATAATGTGTGTGTTCCTTATATTATCTTAGTGTCTAAACTCTTCTTCATGGTTGGACCTCCAAATAATATTCCCTTACGTGCTAAGGGGTATATAGAGAGTGGGATAGGTTTAATAACTACCCTAACCCTAACGCGTACCCTAACTCTAACCCCTACCCTAACCCTAACACGTACCCTAATCCTAAACAATACCCTAAACCGAGCCCTAACCCTAACACTACCCCTAAGCCTAACCCTAACCCATACCCTACGCCGTACCCGAAGCCCTCCCCGAACCCGTACCCTAAGCCGTACCCTAAGCCGTACCCTAAGTCTAACCCTAACCCTAGGCTACCCTTGACTGCTTCTGCCTCCAATAGATTTCCTAAGCACTAGTGTTTTAAGGAAGAGCAGAAAAAGAGAATCCTAATGTGATTTCTTTATAATGTGTGTGTTCCTTATCTTATCCTAGTGTCTAAACTCTTCTCCATGGCTGGATGCCCAAATAATATTCCTTTACGTGCTAAGGGGTATCTAGAGGGTGGGATAGGTTTAATAACCCTAACCCTAACACGTACCCTAACCCTAACCCCTACCCTAACCCTAACACGTACCCTAATCCTAAACCGTACCCTAAACCGAGCCCTAACCCTAACACTAACCCTAAACCTAACCCTAACCCATACACTACACCGTACCCGAAGCCCTCCCCGAACCCGTACCCTAAGCCTTACCCTAAGCCTAACCCTAACCCTAGGCTACCCTTGACTGCTTCTGCCTCCAATAGATTTCCTAAGCACTAGTGTTTTAAGGAACAGCTTAAAAAGAGAATCCTAATGTTATTTATTTATAATGGGTGTGTTCCTTATCTTATCCTAGTGTCTAAACTCTTCTCCATGGCTGGACCCCCAAATAATATTCCTTTACGTGCTAAGGGGTATATAGAGAGTGGGATAGGTTTAATAACTACCCTAACCCTAACGCGTGCCCTAACCCTAACCCCTACCCTAACCCTAACACGTACCCTAATCCTAAACAATACCCTAAACCGAGCCCTAACCCTAACACTAACCCTAACCCTAACCCTAACCCATACCCTACGCCGTACCCGAATTCCTCCCCGAACCCGTAACCTAAGCCGTACCCTAAGCCTAACCCTAAGCCTAAACCTAACCCTAGGCTACCCTTGACTTCTTCTGCCTCCAATAGATTTCCTAAGCACTAGTGTTTTAAGGAACAGCTTAAAAAGAGAATCCTAATGTGATTTCTTTATAATGTGTGTGTTCCTTATATTATCTTAGTGTCTAAACTCTTCTTCATGGGTGGACCCCCAAATAATATTCCTTTACGTGCTAAGGTGTATCTAGAGAGTGGGATAGCTTTAATAAGAACCCTAACCCTAACCCCTACCCTAACCCTAACACGTACCCTAATCATAACCCGTACCCTAAACGGAGCCCTAACCCTAACACTAACCCAAACCCTAACCCTAACCCATACCCTACGCCGTACCTGAAGCCCTCTCCGAACCCGTACTGTAAGCCGTATCCTAATCCTAACCCTAAACCTAACCCTAACCCTAGGCTACCCTTGACTGCTTCTGCCTCCAATAGATTTCCTAAGCACTAGTGTTTTAAGGAACAGCTTCAAAAGAGAATCCTATTGTGATTTCTTTATCATGGGTGTGTTACTTATCTTATCCTAGTGTCTAAACTCTTCTCCATGGCTGGACCCCCAAATAATATTCATTACGTGCTAAGGGGTATCTAGAGAGTGGGATAGGTTTAATAACTACCCTAACACTAACGCGTACCCTAACCCTAACCCTTACCCTAACCCTAACATGTACCCTAATCCTAAACAATACCCTAAACCGAGCCCTAACCCTAACACTAACCCTAAGCCTAACCCTAACCCATACCCTACGCCGTAGCCGAAGCCCTCCCCGAACCCGTAACCTAAGCCGTACCCTAAGCCTAACCCTAAGCCTAACCCTAACCCTAGGCTACCCTTGACTGCTTCTGCCTCCAATAGATTTCCTAAGCACTAGTGTTTTAAGGAACAGCGTAAAAAGAGAATCCTAATGTGATTTCTTTATAATGTGTGTGTTCCTTATATTATCTTAGTGTCTAAACTCTTCTTCATGGGTGGACCCCCAAATAATATTCCTTTACGTGCTAAGGTGTATCTAGAGAGTGGGATAGGTTTAATAAGAACCCTAACCCTAACCCCTACCCTAACCCTAACACGTACCCTAATCATAACCCGTACCCTATACGGAGCCCTAACCCTAACACTAACCGAAACCCTAACCCTAACCCATACCCTACGCCGTACCTGAAGCCCTCTCCGAACCCGTACCGTAAGCCGTATCCTAATCCTAACCCTAAGCCTAACCCTAACCCTAGGCTACCCTTGACTGCTTCTGCCTCCAATAGATTTCCTAAGCACTAGTGTTTTAAGGAACAGCTTAAAAAGAGAATCCTAATGTGATTTCTTTATAATGGGTGTGTTCCTTATCTTATCCTAGTGTCTAAACTCTTCTCCATTGCTGGACCCCCAAATAGTATTCCTTTACGTGCTAAGGGGTATATAGAGTGGGATAGGTTTAATAACTACCCTAACCCTAACGCGTACCCTAACCCTAACCCTTACCCTAACCCTAACATGTACCCTGATCCTAAACAATACCCTAAACCGAGCCCTAACCCTAACACTAACCCTAAGCCTAACCCTAACCCATACCCTACGCCGTAGCCGAAGCCCTCCCCGAACCCGTAACCTAAGCCGTACCCTAAGCCTAACCCTAAGCCTAACCCTAACCCTAGGCTACCCTTGACTGCTTCTGCCTCCAATAGATTTCCTAAGCACTAGTGTTTTAAGGAACAGCGTAAAAAGAGAATCCTAATGTGATTTCTTTATAATGTGTGTGTTCCTTATATTATCTTAGTGTCTAAACTCTTCTTCATGGGTGGACCCCCAAATAATATTCCTTTACGTGCTAAGGGGTATCTAGAGAGTGGGATAGGTTTAATAACTACCCTAACCCTAACACGTACCCTAACCCTAACACCTACCCTAACCTTAACACGTACCCTAAAACTAAACCGTACCCTAAACCGAGCCCTAACCCTAACACTAACCCTAACCCTGACCCATAACCTACGCCGTACCCGAAGACCTCCCCGAACCCGTACCCTAAGCCGTACCCTTAGCCTAACCCTAAGCCTAACCCTAACACTAGGCTACCCTTGACTCCTTCTGCCTCCAATAGATTTCCTAAGCACTAGTGTTTTAAGGAACAGCTTAAAAAGAGAATCCTAATGTGATTTCTCTATAAAGGGTGTGTTCCTTATCTTAGCCTAGTGTCTAAACTCTTCTCCATGGCTGGACCCCCAAATAATATTCCTTTACGTGCTAAGGGGTATCTAGAGAGTGGGATAGGATTAATAACTACCCTAACCCTAATGCGTACCCTAACCCTAACCCCTACCCTAACCCTAACACGTACCCTAATCCTAAGCCGTACACTAAACCGAGCCCTAACATTAACACTAACCCTAACCCTAACCCTAACTCATACACTACACCGTACCCGAAGCCCTCCCCGAAACCATACCCTAAGCCTTACCCTAAGCCTAACCCTAACCCTAGGCTACCCTTGACTGCTTCTGCCTCCAATAGATTTCCTAAGCACTAGTGTTTTAAGGAAGAGCTGAAAAAGAGAATCCTAATGTGATTTCTTTATAATGTGTGTGTTCCGTATCTTATCCTAGTGTCTAAACTCTTCTCCATGGCTGGATGCCCAAATAATATTCCTTTACGTGCTAAGGGGTATCTAGAGAGTGGGATAGGTTTAATAACCCTAACCCTAACACGTACCCTAACCCTAACCCCTACCCTAACCCTAACACGTACCCTAATCCTAAACCGTACCCTAAACCGAGCCCTAACCCTAACACTAACCCTAAACCTAACCCTAACCCATACACTACACCGTACCCGAAGCCCTCCCCGAACCCGTACCCTAAGCCTTACCCTAAGCCTAACCCTAACCCTAGGCTACCCTTGACTGCTTCTGCCTCCAATAGATTTCCTAAGCACTAGTGTTTTAAGGAAGAGCTGAAAAATAGAATCCTAATGTGATTTCTTTATAATGTGTGTGTTCCTTATCTTATCCTAGTGTCTAAACTCTTCTCCATGCCTGGACCTCCAAATAATATTCCTTTACGTGCTAAGGGGTATATAGAGAGTGGGATAGGTTTAATAACTACCCTAACCCTAACGCGTACCCTAACCCTAACCCCTACCCTAACCCTAACACGTACCCTAATCCTAAACAATACCCTAAACCGAGCCCTAACCCTAACACTACCCCTAAGCCTAACCCTAACCCATACCCTACGCCGTACCCGAAGCCCTCCCCGAACCCGTACCCTAAGCCGTACCCTAAGCCGTACCCTAAGTCTAACCCTAACCCTAGGCTACCCTTGACTGCTTCTGCCTCCAATAGATTTCCTAAGCAGTAGTGTTTTAAGGAACAGCTTAAAAAGAGAATCCTAATGTGATTTCTTTATAATGGGTGTGTTCCTTATCTTATCCTAGTGTCTAAACTCTTCTCCATGGCTGTACCCCCAAATAATATTCCTTTACGTGTTAAGGGGTATATAGAGAGTGGGATAGGTTTAATAACTACCCTAACCCTAACGCGTACCCTAACCCTAACCCCTACCCTAACCCTAACACGTACCCTAATCCTAAACAATACCCTAAACCGAGCCCTAACCCTAACACTAACCCTAACCCTAACCCTAACCCATACCCTACGCCGTACCCGAATTCCTCCCCGAACCCGTAACCTAAGCCGTACCCTAAGCCTAACCCTAAGCCTAATCCTAACCCTAGGCTACCCTTGACTGCTTCTGCCTCCAATAGATTTCCTAAGCACTAGTGTTTTAAGGAACAGCTTAAAAAGAGAATCCTAATGTGATTTCTTTATAATGTGTGTGTTCCTTATATTATCTTAGTGTCTAAACTCTTCTTCATGGGTGGACCCCCAAATAATATTCCTTTACGTGCTAAGGTGTATCTAGAGAGTGGGATAGGTTTAATAAGAACCCTAACCCTAACCCCTACCCTAACCCTAACACGTACCCTAATCATAACCCGTACCCTAAACGGAGCCCTAACCCTAACACTAACCCAAACCCTAACCCTAACCCATACCCTACGCCGTACCTGAAGCCCTCTCCGAACCCGTACCGTAAGCCGTATCCTAATCCTAACCCTAAGCCTAACCCTAACCCTAGGCTACCTTGACTGCTTCTGCCTCCAATAGATTTCCTAAGCACTAGTGTTTTAAGGAACAGCTTA
Organism: Balaenoptera physalus; assembly: GCF_965194825.1. Classification (NCBI taxonomy): domain Eukaryota; kingdom Metazoa; phylum Chordata; class Mammalia; order Artiodactyla; family Balaenopteridae; genus Balaenoptera; species Balaenoptera physalus. The sequence continues at coordinate 252,021 of NW_028125939.1, read as the reverse complement.
AAAAGAGAATCCTAATGTGATTTCTTTATAATGGGTGTGTTCCTTCTCTTATCCTAGTGTCTAAACTCTTCTCCATTGCTGGACCCCCAAATAATATTCCTTTACGTGCTAAGGGGTATATAGAGTGGGATAGGTTTAATAACTACCCTAACCCTAACGCGTAACCTAACCCTAACGCATACCCTAACCCTAACCCTTACCCTAACCCTAACATGTACCCTAATCCTAAACAATACCCTAAACCGAGCCCTAACCCTAACACTACCCCTAAGCCTAACCCTAACCCATACCCTACGCCGTACCCGAAGCCCTCCCCGAACCCGTAACCTAAGCCGTACCCTAAGCCTAACCCTAAGCCTAACCCTAACCCTAGGCTACCCTTGACTGCTTCTGCCTCCAATAGATTTCCTAAGCACTAGTGTTTTAAGGAACAGCGTAAAAAGAGAATCCTAATGTGATTTCTTTATAATGTGTGTGTTCCTTATATTATCTTAGTGTCTAAACTCTTCTTCATGGGTGGACCCCCAAATAATATTCCTTTACGTGCTAAGGGGTATCTAGAGAGTGGGATAGGTTTAATAACTACCCTAACCCTAACACGTACCCTAACCCTAACCCCTACCCTAACCCTAACACGTACCCTAAAATTAACCGTACCCTAAACCGAGCCCTAACCCTAACACTAACCCTAACCCTAACCCATACCCTACGCCGTACCCGAAGACCTCCCCGAACCCGTACCCTAAGCCGTACCCTTAGCCTAACCCTAAGCCTAACCCTAACACTAGGCTACCCTTGACTCCTTCTGCCTCCAATAGATTTCCTAAGCACTAGTGTTTTAAGGAACAGCTTAAAAAGAGAATCCTAATGTGATTTCTCTATAAAGGGTGTGTTTCTTATCTTAGCCTAGTGTCTAAACTCTTCTCCATGGCTGGACCCCCAAATAATATTCCTTTACGTGCTAAGGGGTATCTAGAGAGTGGGATAGGTTTAATAACTACCCTAACCCTAATGCGTACCCTAACCCTAACCCCTACCCTAACCCTAACACGTACCCTAATCCTAAGCCGTACACTAAACTGAGCCCTAACATTAACACTAACCCTAACCCTAACCCTAACTCATACACTACACCGTACCCGAAGCCCTCCCCGAACCCGTACCCTAAGCCTTACCCTAAGCCTAACCCTAACCCTAGGCTACCCTTGACTGCTTCTGCCTCCAATAGATTTCCTAAGCACTAGTGTTTTAAGGAAGAGCTGAAAAAGAGAATCCTAATGTGATTTCTTTATAATGTGTGTGTTCCTTATCTTATCCTAGTGTCTAAACTCTTTTTCATGGGTGGACCCCCAAATAATATTCCTTTACGTGCTAAGGGGTATCTAGAGAGTGGGATAGGTTTAATAACTACCCTAACCCTAACACGTACCCTAACCCTAACCCCTACCCTAACCCTAACACGTACCCTAAAACTAAACCGTACCCTAAACCGAGCCCTAACCCTAACACTAACCCTAACCCTAACCCATACCCTACGCCGTACTCGAAGCCCTCCCCGAACCCGTACCCTAAGCCGTACCCTTAGCCTAACCCTAAGCCTAACCCTAACACTAGGCTACCCTTGACTCCTTCTGCCTCCAATAGATTTCCTAAGCACTAGTGTTTTAAGGAACAGCTTAAAAAGAGAATCCTAATGTGATTTCTCTATAAAGGGTGTGTTCCTTATCTTAGCCTAGTGTCTAAACTCTTCTCCATGGCTGGACCCCCAAATAATATTCCTTTACGTGCTAAGATGTATCTAGAGAGTGGGATAGGTTTAATAACTACCCTAACCCTAACGCGTACCCTAACCCTAACCCCTACCCTAACCCTAACACGTACCCTAATCCTAACCCGTACCCTAAACCGAGCCCTAACCCTAACACTAACCCTAACCCTAACCCTAACCCATACCCTACGCCTTACCCGAACCCCTCCCCGAGCCCGTACCCTAAGCCGTACCCTAAGCCTAACCCTAACCCTAACCCTAACCCTAGGCTACCCTTGACTGCTTCTGCCTCCAATAGATTTCATAAGCACTAGTGGTTTAAGGAACAGCTTAAAAAGAGAATCCTAATGTGATTTCTTTATAATGTGTGTGTTCCTTATATTATCTTAGTGTCTAAACTCTTCTCCATGGCTGGACCCCCAAATAATATTCCTTTACGTGCTAATGGGTATCTAGAGAGTGGGATAGGTTTAATAACTACCCTAACCCTAACGCGTACCCTAACCCTAACCCCTACCCTAACCCTAACACGTACCCTAATCCTAACCCGTACCCTAAACCGAGCCCTAACCCTAACACTAAACCTAACCCTAACCCTAACCCATACCCTACGCCGTACGCGAAGCCCTCTCCGAACCCGTACCCTAAGCCTTACCCTAAGCCTAACCCTAAGCCTAACCCTAACCCTAGGCTACCCTTGACTGCTTCAGCCTCAAATAGATTTCCTAAGCACTAGTGTTTTAAGGAACAGCTTTAAAAGAGAATCCTAATGTGATTTCTTTATAATGGGTGTGTTCCTTATCTTATCCTAGTGTCTAAACTCTTCTCCATGGCTGGACCACCAAATAATATTCCTTTACGTGCTAAGGGGTATCTAGAGAGTGGGATAGGTTTAATAACTACCCTAACCCTAACGCGTACCCTAACCCTAACCCTTAACCTAACCCTAACATGTACCCGAATCCTAAACAATACCCTAAACCGAGCCCTAACCCTAACACTAACCCTAAGCCTAACCCTAACCCATACCCTACGCCGTAGCCGAAGCCCTCCCCGAACCCGTAACCTAAGCCGTACCCTAAGCCTAACCCTAAGCCTTACCCTAACCCTAGGCTACCCTTGACTGCTTCTGCCTCCAATAGATTTCCTAAGCACTAGTGTTTTAAGGAACAGCGTAAAAAGAGAATCCTAATGTGATTTCTTTATAATGTGTGTGTTCCTTATATTATCTTAGTGTCTAAACTCTTCTTCATGGGTGGACCCCCAAATAATATTCCTTTACGTGCTAAAGGGTATCTAGAGAGTGGGATAGGTTTAATAACTACCCTAACCCTAACACGTACCCTAACCCTAACCCCTACCCTAACCTTAACACGTACCCTAAAACTAAACCGTACCCTAAACCGAGCCCTAACCCTAACACTAACCCTAACCCTGACCCATAACCTACGCCGTACCCGAAGACCTCCCCGAACCCGTACCCTAAGCCGTACCCTTAGCCTAACCCTAAGCCTAACCCTAACACTAGGCTACCCTTGACTCCTTCTGCCTCCAATAGATTTCCTAAGCACTAGTGTTTTAAGGAACAGCTTAAAAAGAGAATCCTAATGTGATTTCTCTATAAAGGGTGTGTTCCTTATCTTAGCCTAGTGTCTAAACTCTTCTCCATGGCTGGATGCCCAAATAATATTCCTTTACGTGCTAAGGGGTATCTAGAGAGTGGGATAGGATTAATAACTACCCTAACCCTAACACGTACCCTAACCCTAACCCCTACCCTAACCCTAACACGTACCCTAATCCTAAACCGTACCCTAAACCGAGCCCTAACCCTAACACTAACCCTAAACCTAACCCTAACCCATACACTACACCGTACCCGAAGCCCTCCCCGAACCCGTACCCTAAGCCTTACCCTAAGCCTAACCCTAACCCTAGGCTACCCTTGACTGCTTCTGCCTCCAATAGATTTCCTAAGCACTAGTGTTTTAAGGAAGAGCTGAAAAAGAGAATCCTAATGTGATTTCTTTATAATGTGTGTGTTCCTTATCTTATCCTAGTGTCTAAACTCTTCTCCATGCCTGGACCTCCAAATAATATTCCTTTACGTGCTAAGGGGTATATAGAGAGTGGGATAGGTTTAATAACTACCCTAACCCTAACGCGTACCCTAACCCTAACCCCTACCCTAACCCTAACACGTACCCTAATCCTAAACAATACCCTAAACCGAGCCCTAACCCTAACACTACCCCTAAGCCTAACCCTAACCCATACCCTACGCCGTACCCGAAGCCCTCCCCGAACCCGTACCCTAAGCCGTACCCTAAGCCGTACCCTAAGTCTAACCCTAACCCTAGGCTACCCTTGACTACTTCTGCCTCCAATAGATTTCCTAAGCAGTAGTGTTTTAAGGAACAGCTTAAAAAGAGAATCCTAATGTGATTTCTTTATAATGGGTGTGTTCCTTATCTTATCCTAGTGTCTAAACTCTTCTCCATGGCTGTACCCCCAAATAATATTCCTTTACGTGTTAAGGGGTATATAGAGAGTGGGATAGGTTTAATAACTACCCTAACCCTAACGCGTGCCCTAACCCTAACCCCTACCCTAACCCTAACACGTACCCTAATCCTAAACAATACCCTAAACCGAGCCCTAACCCTAACACTAACCCTAACCCTAACCCTAACCCATACCCTACGCCGTACCCAAATTCCTCCCCGAACCCGTAACCTAAGCCGTACCCTAAGCCTAACCCTAAGCCTAATCCTAACCCTAGGCTACCCTTGACTGCTTCTGCCTCCAATAGATTTCCTAAGCACTAGTGTTTTAAGGAACAGCTTAAAAAGAGAATCCTAATGTGATTTCTTTATAATGTGTGTGTTCCTTATATTATCTTAGTGTCTAAACTCTTCTTCATGGGTGGACCCCCAAATAATATTCCTTTACGTGCTAAGGTGTATCTAGAGAGTGGGATAGGTTTAATAAGAACCCTAACCCTAACCCCTACCCTAACCCTAACACGTACCCTAATCATAACCCGTACCCTAAACGGAGCCCTAACCCTAACACTAACCCAAACCCTAACCCTAACCCATACCCTACGCCATACCTGAAGCCCTCTCCGAACCCGTACCGTAAGCCGTATCCTAATCCTAACCCTAAGCCTAACCCTAACCCTAGGCTACCTTGACTGCTTCTGCCTCCAATAGATTTCCTAAGCACTAGTGTTTTAAGGAACAGCTTAAAAAGAGAATCCTAATGTGATTTCTTTATAATGTGTGTGTTCCTTATCTTATCCTAGTGTCTAAACTCTTCTCCATTGCTGGACCCCCAAATAATATTCCTTTACGTGCTAAGGGGTATATAGAGAGGGATAGGTTTAATAACTACCCTAACCCTAACGCGTACCCTAACCCTAACGCGTACCCTAACCCTAACCCTTACCCTAACCCTAACATGTACCCTAATCCTAAACAATACCCTAAACCGAGCCCTAACCCTAACACTACCCCTAAGCCTAACCCTAACCCATACCCTACGCCGTACCCGAAGCCCTCCCCGAACCCGTATCCTAAGCCGTACCCTAAGCCTAACCCTAAGCCTAACCCTAACCCTAGGCTACCCTTGACTGCTTCTGCCTCCAATAGATTTCCTAAGCACTAGTGTTTTAAGGAACAGCGTAAAAAGAGAATCCTAATGTGATTTCTTTATAATGTGTGTGTTCCTTATATTATCTTAGTGTCTAAACTCTTCTTCATGGGTGGACCTCCAAATAATATTCCTTTACGTGCTAAGGGGTATATAGAGAGTGGGATAGGTTTAATAACTACCCTAACCCTAACGCGTACCCTAACCCTAACCCCTACCCTAACCCTAACACGTACCCTAATCCTAAACAATACCCTAAACCGAGCCCTAACCCTAACACTACCCCTAAGCCTAACCCTAACCCATACCCTACGCCGTACCCGAAGCCCTCCCCGAACCCGTACACTAAGCCGTACCCTAAGCCGTACCCTAAGTCTAACCCTAACCCTAGGCTACCCTTGACTGCTTCTGCCTCCAATAGATTTCCTAAGCAGTAGTGTTTTAAGGAACAGCTTAAAAAGAGAATCCTAATGTGATTTCTTTATAATGGGTGTGTTCCTTATCTTATCCTAGTGTCTAAACTCTTCTCCATGGCTGTACCCCCAAATAATATTCCTTTACGTGTTAAGGGGTATATAGAGAGTGGGATAGGTTTAATAACTACCCTAACCCTAACGCGTACCCTAACCCTAACCCCTACCCTAACCCTAACACGTACCCTAATCCTAAACAATACCCTAAACCGAGCCCTAACCCTAACACTAACCCTAACCCTAACCCTAACCCATACCCTACGCCGTACCCGAATTCCTCCCCGAACCCGTAACCTAAGCCGTACCCTAAGCCTAACCCTAAGCCTAATCCTAACCCTAGGCTACCCTTGACTGCTTCTGCCTCCAATAGATTTCCTAAGCACTAGTGTTTTAAGGAACAGCTTAAAAAGAGAATCCTAATGTGATTTCTTTATAATGGGTGTTTTCCTTATCTTATCCTAGTGTCTAAACTCTTCTCCATTGCTGGACCCCCAAATAATATTCCTTTACGTGCTAAGGGGTATATAGAGTGGGATAGGTTTCATAACTACCCTAACCCTAACGCGTACCCTAACCCTAACGCGTACCCTAACCCTAACCCTTACCCTAACCCTAACATGTACCCTAATCCTAAACAATACCCTAAACCGAGCCCTAACCCTAACACTACCCCTAAGCCTAACCCTAACCCATACCCTACGCCGTACCCAAAGCCCTCCCCGAACCCGTAACCTAAGCCGTACCCTAAGCCTAACCCTAAGCCTAAACCTAACCCTAGGCTACCCTTGACTGCTTCTGCTTCCAATAGATTTCCTAAGCACTAGTGTTTTAAGGAACAGCGTAAAAAGAGAATCCTAATGTGATTTCTTTATAATGTGTGTGTTCCTTATATTATCTTAGTGTCTAAACTCTTTTTCATGGGTGGACCCCCAAATAATATTCCTTTACGTGCTAAGGGGTATCTAGAGAGTGGGATAGGTTTAATAACTACCCTAACCCTAACACGTACCCTAACCCTAACCCCTACCCTAACCCTAACACGTAACCTAAAACTAAACCGTACCCTAAACCGAGCCCTAACCCTAACACTAACCCTAACCCTAACCCATACCCTACGCCGTACCCGAAGACCTCCCCGAACCCGTACCCTAAGCCGTACCCTTAGCCTAACCCTAAGCCTAACCCTAACACTAGGCTACCCTTGACTCCTTCTGCCTCCAATAGATTTCCTAAGCACTAGTGTTTTAAGGAACAGCTTAAAAAGAGCATCCTAATGTGATTTCTCTATAAAGGGTGTGTTCCTTATCTTAGCCTAGTGTCTAAACTCTTCTCCATGGCTGGACCCCCAAATAATATTCCTTTATGTGCTAAGGTGTATCTAGAGAGTGGGATAGGTTTAATAACTACCCTAACCCTAACGCGTACCCTAACCCTAACCCCTACCCTAACCCTAACACGTACCCTAATCCTAACCCGTACCCTAAACCGAGCCCTAACCCTAACACTAACCCTAACCCTAACCCTAACCCATACCCTACCCCTTACCCGAACCCCTCCCCGAGCCCGTACCCTAAGCCGTACCCTAAGCCTAACCCTAACCCTAACCCTAACCCTAGGCTACCCTTGACTGCTTCTGCCTCCAATAGATTTCATAAGCACTAGTGGTTTAAGGAACAGCTTAAAAAGAGAATCCTAATGTGATTTCTTTATAATGTGTGTGTTCCTTATATTATCTTAGTGTCTAAACTCTTCTCCATGGCTGGACCCCCAAATAATATTCCTTTACGTGCTAATGGGTATCTAGAGAGTGGGATAGGTTTAATAACTACCCTAACCCTAACGCGTACCCTAACCCTAACCCCTACCCTAACCCTAACACGTACCCTAATCCTAACCCGTACCCTAAACCGAGCCCTAACCCTAACACTAAACCTAACCCTAACCCTAACCCATACCCTACGCCGTACGCGAAGCCCTCTCCGAACCCGTACCCTAAGCCGTACCCTAAGCCTAACCCTAAGCCTAACCCTAACCCTAGGCTACCCTTGACTGCTTCAGCCTCAAATAGATTTCCTAAGCACTAGTGTTTTAAGGAACAGCTTTAAAAGAGAATCCTAATGTGATTTCTTTATAATGGGTGTGTTCCTTATCTTATCCTAGTGTCTAAACTCTTCTCCATGGCTGGACCACCAAATAATATTCCTTTACGTGCTAAGGGGTATCTAGAGAGTGGGATAGGTTTAATAACTACCCTAACCCTAACGCGTACCCTAACCTTAACCCCTACCCTAACCCTAACACGTACCCTAATCCTAAACAATAACCTAAACCGAGCCCTAACCCTAACATTAACCCTAACCCTAACCCTAACCCATACCCTACGCCGTACCGGAAGCCCTCCCCGAACCCGTACCCTAAGCCGTACCCTAAGCCTAACCCTAAGCCTAACCCTAACCCTAGGCTACCCTTGACTGCTTCTGCCTCCAATAGATTTCCTAAGCACTAGTGTTTTAAGGAACAGCGTAAAAAGAGAATCCTAATGTGATTTCTTTATAATGGGTGTGTTCCGTATCTTATCCTAGTGTCTAAACTCTTCTCCATTGCTGGACCCCCAAATAATATTCCTTTACGTGCTAAGGGGTATATAGAGTGGGATAGGTTTAATAACTACCCTAACCCTAACGCGTACCCTAACCCTAACGCGTACCCTAACCCTAACCCTTACCCTAACCCTAACATGTACCCTAATCCTAAACAATACCCTAAACCGAGCCCTAACCCTAACACTACCCCTAAGCCTAACCCTAACCCATACCCTACGCCGTACCCGAAGCCCTCCCCGAACCCGTAACCTAAGCCGTACCCTAAGCCTAACCCTAAGCCTAACCCTAACCCTAGGCTACCCTTGACTGCTTCTGCCTCCAATAGATTTCCTAAGCACTAGTGTTTTAAGGAACAGCGTAAAAAGAGAATCCTAATGTGATTTCTTTATAATGTGTGTGTTCCTTATATTATCTTAGTGTCTAAACTCTTCTTCATGGGTGGACCTCCAAATAATATTCCTTTACGTGCTAAGGGGTATATAGAGAGTGGGATAGGTTTAATAACTACCCTAACCCTAACGCGTACCCTAACCCTAACCCCTACCCTAACCCTAACACGTACCCTAATCCTAAACAATACCCTAAACCGAGCCCTAACCCTAACACTACCCCTAAGCCTAACCCTAACCCATACCCTACGCCGTACCCGAAGCCCTCCCCGAACCCGTACCCTAAGCCGTACCCTAAGCCGTACCCTAAGTCTAACCCTAACCCTAGGCTACCCTTGACTGCTTCTGCCTCCAATAGATTTCCTAAGCAGTAGTGTTTTAAGGAACAGCTTAAAAAGAGAATCCTAATGTGATTTCTTTATAATGGGTGTGTTCCTTATCTTATCCTAGTGTCTAAACTCTTCTCCATGGCTGTACCCCCAAATAATATTCCTTTACGTGTTAAGGGGTATATAGAGAGTGGGATAGGTTTAATAACTACCCTAACCCTAACGCGTACCCTAACCCTAACCCCTACCCTAACCCTAACACGTACCCTAATCCTAAACAATACCCTAAACCGAGCCCTAACCCTAACACTAACCCTAACCCTAACCCTAACCCATACCCTACGCCGTACCCGAATTCCTCCCCGAACCCGTAACCTAAGCCGTACCCTAAGCCTAACCCTAAGCCTAATCCTAACCCTAGGCTACCCTTGACTGCTTCTGCCTCCAATAGATTTCCTAAGCACTAGTGTTTTAAGGAATAGCTTAAAAAGAGAATCCTAATGTGATTTCTTTATAATGTGTGTGTTCCTTATATTATCTTAGTGTCTAAACTCTTCTTCATGGGTGGACCCCCAAATAATATTCCTTTACGTGCTAAGGTGTATCTAGAGAGTGGGATAGGTTTAATAAGAACCCTAACCCTAACCCCTACCCTAACCCTAACACGTACCCTAATCATAACCCGTACCCTAAACGGAGCCCTAACCCTAACACTAACCCAAACCCTAACCCTAACCCATACCCTACGCCGTACCTGAAGCCCTCTCCGAACCCGTACCGTAAGCCGTATCCTAATCCTAACCCTAAGCCTAACCCTAACCCTAGGCTACCTTGACTGCTTCTGCCTCCAATAGATTTCCTAAGCACTAGTGTTTTAAGGAACAGCTTAAAAAGAGAATCCTAATGTGATTTCTTTATAATGGGTGTGTTCCTTATCTTATCCTAGTGTCTAAACTCTTCTCCATTGCGGGACCCCCAAATAATATTCCTTTACGTGCTAAGGGGTATATAGAGTGGGATAGGTTTAATAACTACCCTAACCCTAACGCGTACCCTAACCCTAACGCGTACCCTAACCCTAACCCTTACCCTAACCCTAACATGTACCCTAATCCTAAACAATACCCTAAACCGAGCCCTAACCCTAACACTACCCCTAAGCCTAACCCTAACTCATACCCTACGCCGTACCCGAAGCCCTCCCCGAACCCGTAACCTAAGCCGTACCCTAAGCCTAACCCTAAGCCTAACCCTAACCCTAGGCTACCCTTGACTGCTTCTGCCTCCAATAGATTTCCTAAGCACTAGTGTTTTAAGGAACAGCGTAAAAAGAGAATCCTAATGTGATTTCTTTATAATGTGTGTGTTCCTTATATTATCTTAGTGTCTAAACTCTTCTTCATGGGTGGACCCCCAAATAATATTCCTTTACGTGCTAAGGGGTATCTAGAGAGTGGGATAGGTTTAATAACTACCCTAACCCTAACACGTACCCTAACCCTAACCCCTACCCTAACCCTAACACGTACCCTAAAATTAACCGTAACCTAAACCGAGCCCTAACCCTAACACTAACCCTAACCCTAACCCATACCCTACGCCGTACCCGAAGACCTCCCCGAACCCGTACCCTAAGCCGTACCCTTAGTCTAACCCTAAGCCTAACCCTAACACTAGGCTACCCTTGACTCCTTCTGCCTCCAATAGATTTCCTAAGCACTAGTGTTTTAAGGAACAGCTTAAAAAGAGAATCCTAATGTGATTTCTCTATAAAGGGTGTGTTCCTGATCTTAGCCTAGTGTCTAAACTCTTCTCCATGGCTGGACCCCCAAATAATATTCCTTTACGTGCTAAGGGGTATCTAGAGAGTGGGATAGGTGTAATAACTACCCTAACCCTAATGCGTACCATAACCCTAACCCCTACCCTAACCCTAACACGTACCCTAATCCTAAGCCGTACACTAAACCGAGCCCTAACATTAACACTAACCCTAACCCTAACCCTAACTCATACACTACACCGTACCCGAAGCCCTCCCCGAACCCGTACCCTAAGCCTTACCCTAAGCCTAACCCTAACCCTAGGCTACCCTTGACTGCTTCTGCCTCCAATAGATTTCCTAAGCACTAGTGTTTTAAGGAAGAGCTGAAAAAGAGAATCCTAATGTGATTTCTTTATAATGGGTGTGTTCCTTATCTTATCCTAGTGTCTAAACTCTTCTCCATGGCTGGACCACCAAATAATATTCCTTTACGTGCTAAGGGGTATCTAGAGAGTGGGATAGGTTTAATAACTACCCTAACCCTAACGCGTACCCTAACCTTAACCCCTACCCTAACCCTAACACGTACCCTAATCCTAAACAATACCCTAAACCGAGCCCTAACCCTAACACTAACCCTAACACTAAACCTAACCCATACCCTACGCCGTACCGGAAGCCCTCCCCGAACCCGTACCCTAAGCCGTACCCTAAGCCTAACCCTAAGCCTAACCCTAACCCTAGGCTACCCTTGACTGCTTCTGCCTCCAATAGATTTCCTAAGCACTAGTGTTTTAAGGAACAGCGTAAAAAGAGAATCCTAATGTGATTTCTTTATAATGGGTGTGTTCCGTATCTTATCCTAGTGTCTAAACTCTTCTCCATTGCTGGACCCCCAAATAATATTCCTTTACCTGCTAAGGGGTATATAGAGTGGGATAGGTTTAATAACTACCCTAACCCTAACGCGTACCCTAACCCTAACGCGTACCCTAACCCTAACCCTTACCCTAACCCTAACATGTACCCTAATCCTAAACAATACCCTAAACCGAGCCCTAACCCTAACACTACCCCTAAGCCTAACCCTAACCCATACCCTACGCCGTACCCGAAGCCCTCCCCGAACCCGTAACCTAAGCCGTACCCTAAGCCTAACCCTAAGCCTAACCCTAACCCTAGGCTACCCTTGACTGCTTCTGCCTCCAATAGATTTCCTAAGCACTAGTGTTTTAAGGAACAGCGTAAAAAGAGAATCCTAATGTGATTTCTTTATAATGTGTGTGTTCCTTATATTATCTTAGTGTCTAAACTCTTCTTCATGGTTGGACCTCCAAATAATATTCCCTTACGTGCTAAGGGGTATATAGAGAGTGGGATAGGTTTAATAACTACCCTAACCCTAACGCGTACCCTAACCCTAACCCCTACCCTAACCCTAACACGTACCCTAATCCTAAACAATACCCTAAACCGAGCCCTAACCCTAACACTACCCCTAAGCCTAACCCTAACCCATACCCTACGCCGTACCCGAAGCCCTCCCCGAACCCGTACCCTAAGCCGTACCCTAAGCCGTACCCTAAGTCTAACCCTAACCCTAGGCTACCCTTGTCTGCTTCTGCCTCCAATAGATTTCCTAAGCAGTAGTGTTTTAAGGAACAGCTTAAAAAGAGAATCCTAATGTGATTTCTTTATAATGGGTGTGTTCCTTATCTTATCCTAGTGTCTAAACTCTTCTCCATGGCTGTACCCCCAAATAATATTCCTTTACGTGTTAAGGGGTATATAGAGAGTGGGATAGGTTTAATAACTACCCTAACCCTAACGCGTACCCTAACCCTAACCCCTACCCTAACCCTAACACGTACCCTAATCCTAAACAATACCCTAAACCGAGCCCTAACCCTAACACTAACCCTAACCCTAAACCTAACCCATACCCTACGCCGTACCCGAATTCCTCCCCGAACCCGTAACCTAAGCCGTACCCTAAGCCTAACCCTAAGCCTAATCCTAACCCTAGGCTACCCTTGACTGCTTCTGCCTCCAATAGATTTCCTAAGCACTAGTGTTTTAAGGAACAGCTTAAAAAGGGAATCCTAATGTGATTTCTTTATAATGTGTGTGTTCCTTATATTATCTTAGTGTCTAAACTCTTCTTCATGGGTGGACCCCCAAATAATATTCCTTTACGTGCTAAGGTGTATCTGGAGAGTGGGATAGGTTTAATAAGAACCCTAACCCTAACCCCTACCCTAACCCTAACACGTACCCTAATCATAACCCGTACCCTAAACGGAGCCCTAACCCTAACACTAAACCAAACCCTAACCCTAACCCATACCCTACGCCGTACCTGAAGCCCTCTCCGAACCCGTACCGTAAGACGTATCCTAATCCTAACCCTAAGCCTAACCCTAACCCTAGGCTACCTTGACTGCTTCTGCCTCCAATAGATTTCCTAAGCACTAGTGTTTTAAGGAACAGCTTAAAAAGAGAATCCTAATGTGATTTCTTTATAATGGGTGTGTTCCTTATCTTATCCTAGTGTCTAAACTCTTCTCCATTGCTGGACCCCCAAATAATATTCCTTTACGTGCTAAGGGGTATATAGTGTGGGATAGGTTTAATAACTACCCTAACCCTAACGCGTACCCTAACCCTAACGCGTACCCTAACCCTAACCCCTACCCTAACCCTAACACGTACCCTAAAACTAAACCGTACCCTAAACCGAGCCCTAACCCTAACACTAACCCTAACCCTAACCCATACCCTACGCCGTACCCGAAGACCTCCCCGAACCCGTACCCTAAGCCGTACCCTTAGCCTAACCCTAAGCCTAACCCTAACACTAGGCTACCCTTGACTCCTTCTGCCTCCAATAGATTTCCTAAGCACTAGTGTTTTAAGGAACAGCTTAAAAAGAGAATCCTAATGTGATTTCTCTATAAAGGGTGTGTTCCTTATCTTAGCCTAGTGTCTAAACTCTTCTCCATGGCTGGACCCCCAAATAATATTCCTTTACGTGCTAAGGGGTATCTAGAGAGTGGGATAGGTTTAATAACTACCCTAACCCTAATGCGTACCCTAACCCTAACCCCTACCCTAACCCTAACACGTACCCTAATCCTAAGCCGTACACTAAACCGAGCCCTAACATTAACACTAACCCTAACCATAACCCTAACTCATACACTACACCGTACCCGAAGCCCTCCCCGAACCCGTACCCTAAGCGTTACCCTAAGCCTAACCCTAACCCTAGGCTACCCTTGACTGCTTCTGCCTCCAATAGATTTCCTAAGCACTAGTGTTTTAAGGAAGAGCTGAAAAAGAGAATCCTAATGTGATTTCTTTATAATGTGTGTGTTCCTTATCTTATCCTAGTGTCTAAACTCTTCTCCATGGCTGGATGCCCAAATAATATTCCTTTACGTGCTAAGGGGTATCTAGAGAGTGGGATAGGTTTAATAACTACCCTAACGCTAACGCGTACCCTAACCCTAACCCTTACCCTAACCCTAACATGTACCCTAATCCTAAACAATACCCTAAACCGAGCCCTAACCCTAACACTAACCCTAAGCCTAACCCTAACCCATACCCTACGCCGTACCCGAAGCCCTCCCCGAACCCGTAACCTAAGCCGTACCCTAAGCCGTACCCTAAGCCTAACCCTAACCCTAGGCTACCCTTGACTGCTTCTGCCTCCAATAGATTTCCTAAGCACTAGTGTTTTAAGGAACAGCTTAAAAAGAGAATCCTAATGTGATTTATTTATAATGGGTGTGTTCCTTATCTTATCCTAGTGTCTAAACTCTTCTCCATGGCTGGACCTCCAAATAATATTCCTTTACGTGCTAAGGGGTATCTAGAGAGTGGGATAGGTTTAATAACTACCCTAACCCTAACGCGTACCCTAACCCTAACCCCTACCCTAACCCTAACACGTACCCTAATCCTAACTCGTACCCTAAACGGAGCCCTAACCCTAAAACTAACTCAAACCCTAACCCTAACCCATACCCTACGCCGTACCTGAAGCCCTCTCCGAACCCGTACCGTAAGCCGTATCCTAATCCTAACCCTAAGCCTAAGCCTAACCCTAGGCTACCCTTGACTGCTTCAGCCTCCAATAGATTTCCTAAGCACTAGTGTTTTAAGGAACAGCTTAAAAAGAGAATCCTAATGTGATTTCTTTATAATGGGTGTGTTCCTTATCTTATCCTAGTGTCTAAAGTCTTCTTCATTGCTGGACCCCCAAATAATATTCCTTTACGTGCTAAGGGGTATATAGAGAGTGGGATAGGTTTAATAACTACCCTATCCCTAACGCGTACCCTAACCCTAACCCCTACCCTAACCCTAACACGTACCCTAATCCTAAACAATACCTTAAACCGAGCCCTAACCCTAACACTAACCCTAACCCTAACCCTAACCCATACCCTACGCCGTACCCAAAGTCCTCCCCGAACCCGTAACCTAAGCCGTACCTTAAGCCTAACCCTAAGCCTAAACCTAACCCTAGGCTACCCTTGACTGCTTCTGCCTCCAATAGATTTCCTAAGCACTAGTGTTTTAAGGAACAGCGTAAAAAGAGAATCCTAATGTGATTTCTCTATAAAGGGTGTGTTCCTTATCTTAGCCTAGTGTCTAAACTCTTCTCCATGGCTGGACCCCCAAATAATATTCCTTTACGTGCTAAGGGGTTTCTAGAGAGTGGGATAGGTTTAATAACTACCCTAACCCTAATGCGTACCCTAACCCTAACCCCTACCCTAACCCTAACACGTACCCTAATCCTAAGCCGTACACTAAACCGAGCCCTAACATTAACACTAACCCTAACCCTAACCCTAACTCATACACTACACCGTACCCGAAGCCCTCCCCGAACCCGTACCCTAAGCGTTACCCTAAGCCTAACCCTAACCCTAGGCTACCCTTGACTGCTTCTGCCTCCAATAGATTTCCTAAGCACTAGTGTTTTAAGGAAGAGCTGAAAAAGAGAATCCTAATGTGATTTCTTTATAATGTGTGTGTTCCTTATCTTATCCTAGTGTCTAAACTCTTCTCCATGGCTGGATGCCCAAATAATATTCCTTTACGTGCTAAGGGGTATCTAGAGAGTGGGATAGGTTTAATAACTACCCTAACGCTAACGCGTACCCTAACCCTAACCCTTACCCTAACCCTAACATGTACCCTAATCCTAAACAATACCCTAAACCGAGCCCTAACCCTAACACTAACCCTAAGCCTAACCCTAACCCATACCCTACGCCGTACCCGAAGCCCTCCCCGAACCCGTAACCTAAGCCGTACCCTAAGCTGTACCCTAAGCCTAACCCTAACCCTAGGCTACCCTTGACTGCTTCTGCCTCCAATAGATTTCCTAAGCAATAGTGTTTTAAGGAACAGCTTAAAAAGAGAATCCTAATGTGATTTCTTTATAATGGGTGTGTTCCTTATCTTATCCTAGTGTCTAAAGTCTTCTCCATTGCTGGACCCCCAAATAATATTCCTTTACGTGCTAAGGGGTATATAGAGAGTGGGATAGGTTTAATAACTACCCTAACCCTAAGGCGTACCCTAACCCTAACCCCTACCCTAACCCTAACACGTACCCTAATCCTAAACAATACCCTAAACCGAGCCCTAACCCTAACACTAACCCTAACCCTAACCTTAACCCATACCCTACGCCGTACCCGAAGTTCTCCCCGAACCCGTAACCTAAGCCGTACCCTAAGCTGTACCCTAAGCCTAACCCTAACCCTAGGCTACCCTTGACTGCTTCTGCCTCCAATAGATTTCCTAAGCACTAGTGTTTTAAGGAACAGCTTAAAAAGAGAATCCTAATGTGATTTCTTTATAATGTGTGTGTTCCTTATATTATCTTAGTGTCTAAACTCTTCTTCATGGGTGGACCCCCAAATAATATTCCTTTACGTGCTAAGGTGTATCTAGAGAGTGGGATAGGTTTAATAAGAACCCTAACCCTAACCCCTACCCTAACCCTAACACGTACCCTAATCATAACCCGTACCCTAAACGGAGTCCTAACCCTAACACTAACCCAAACCCTAACCCTAACCCATACCTTACGCCGTACCTGAAGCCCTCACCGAACCCGTACCGTAAGCCGTATCCTAATCCTAACCCTAAGCCTAACCCTAACCCTAGGCTACCCTTGACTGCTTCTGCCTCCAATAGATTTCCTAAGCACTAGTGTTTTAAGGAACAGCTTAAAAAGAGAATCCTAATGTGATTTCTTTATAATGGGTGTGTTCCTTATCTTATCCTAGTGTCTAAACTCTTCTCCATTGCTGGACCCCCAAATAATATTCCTTTACGTGCTAAGGGGTATCTAGAGAGTGGGATAGGTTTAATAACTACCCTAACCCTAACACGTACCCTAACCCTAACCCCTACCCTAACCCTAACACGTACCCTAAAACTAAACCGTACCCTAAACCGAGCCCTAACCCTAACACTAACCCTAACCCTAACCCATACCCTACACCGTACCCGAAGACCTCCCCGAACCCGTACCCTAAGCCGTACCCTTAGCCTAACCCTAAGCCTAACCCTAACACTAGGCTACCCTTGACTCCTTCTGCCTCCAATAGATTTCCTAAGCACTAGTGTTTTAAGGAACAGCATAAAAAGAGAATCCTAATGTGATTTCTCTATAAAGGGTGTGTTCCTTATCTTAGCCTAGTGTCTAAACTCTTCTGCATGGCTGGACCCCCAAATAATATTCCTTTACGTGCTAAGGGGTATCTAGAGAGTGGGATAGGTTTAATAACTACCCTAACCCTAATGCGTACCCTAACCCTAACCCCTACCCTAACCCTAACACGTACCCTAATCCTAAGCCGTACACTAAACCGAGCCCTAACATTAACACTAACACTAACCCTAACCCTAACTCATACACTACACTGTACCCGAAGCCCTCCCCGAACCCGTACCCTAAGCCTTACCCTAAGCCTAACCCTAACCCTAGGCTACCCTTGACTGCTTCTGCCTCCAATAGATTTCCTAAGCACTAGTGTTTTAAGGAAGAGCTGAAAAAGAGAATCCTAATGTGATTTCTTTATAATGTGTGTGTTCCTTATCTTATCCTAGTGTCTAAACTCTTCTCCATGACTGGATACCCAAATAGTATTCCTTTACGTGCTAAGGAGTATCTAGAGAGTGGGATAGGTTTCATAACCCTAACCCTAACACGTACCCTAACCCTAACCCCTACCCTAACCCTAACACGTACCCTAATCCTAAACCGTACCCTAAACCGAGCCCTAACCCTAACACTAACCCTAACCCTTACCCTAACCCATACACTACACCGTACCCGAAGCCCTCCCCGAACCCGTACCCTAAGCCTTACCCTAAGCCTAACCCTAACCCTAGGCTACCCTTGACTGCTTCTGCCTCCAATAGAGTTTCTAAGCACTAGTGTTTTAAGGAACAGCTTAAAAAGAGAATCCTAATGTGATTTATTTATAATGGGTGTGTTCCTTATCTTATCCTAGTGTCTAAACTCTTCTCCATGGCTGGACCTCCAAATAATATTCCTTTACGTGCTAAGGGGTATCTAGAGAGTGGGATAGGTTTAATAACTACCCTAACACTAACGCGTACCCTAACCCTAACCCCTACCCTAACCCTAACACGTACCCTAATCCTAACCCGTACCCTAAACGGAGCCCTAACCCTAAAACTAACTCAAACCCTAACCCTAACCCATACCCTACGCCGTACCTGAAGCCCTCTCCGAACCCTTACCATAAGCCGTATCCTAATCCTAACCCTAAGCCTAACCCTAACCCTAGGCTACCCTTGACTGCTTCAGCCTCCAATAGATTTCCTAAGCACTAGTGTTTTAAGGAACAGCTTAAAAAGAGAATCCTAATGTGATTTCTTTATAATGGGTGGGTTCCTTATCTTATCCTAGTGTCTAAAGTCTTCTGCATTGCTGGACCCCCAAATAATATTCCTTTACGTGCTAAGGGGTATATAGAGAGTGGGATAGGTTTAATAACTACCCTATCCCTAACGCGTACCCTAACCCTAACCCCTACCCTAACCCTAACACGTACCCTAATCCTAAACAATACCCTAAACCGAGCCCTAACCCTAACACTAACCCTAACCCTAACCCTAACCCATACCCTACGCCGTACCCGAAGCCCTCCCCGAACCCGTAACCTAAGCCGTACCCTAAGCCTAACCCTAAGCCTAAACCTAACCCTAGGCTACCCTTGACTGCTTCTGCCTCCAATAGATTTCCTAAGCAGTAGTGTTTTAAGGAACACCAAAAAAGAGAATCCTAATGTGATTTCTTTATAATGGGTGTGTTCCGTATCTTATCCTAGTGTTTAAACTCTTCTCCATGGTTGAACCCCCAAATAATATTCCTTTACGTGCTAAGGGGTATTTAGAGAGTGGGATAGGTTTAATAACTACCCTAACCCTAACGCGTACCCTAACCCTAACCCCTACCCTAACCCTAACACGTACCCTAATCCTAACCCGTACCCTAAACGGAGCCCTAAACCTAACACTAACCCAAAACCTAACCCTAACCCATACCCTACGCCGTACCTGAAGCCCTCTCTGAACCCGTACCGTAAGCCGTATCCTAATCCTAACCCTAAGCCTAACCCTAACCCTAGGCTACCCTTGACTGCTTCTGCCTCCAATAGATTTCCTAAGCACTAGTGTTTTAAGGAACAGCTTAAAAAGAGAATCCTAATGCGATTTCTTTATAATGGGTGTGTTCCTTATCTTATCCTAGTGTCTAAAGTCTTCTCCATTGCTGGACCCCCAAATAATATTCCTTTACGTGCTAAGGGGTATATAGACAGTGGGATAGCTTTAATAACTACCCTAACCCTAACGCGTACCCTAACCCTAACCCCAACACTAACCCTAACACGTACCCTAATCCTAAACAATACCCTAAACCGAGCCCTAACCCTAACACTAACCCTAACCCTAACCCTAACACATACCCTACGCCGTACCCGAAGTCCTCCCCGAACCCATAACCTAAGCCGTACCTTAAGCCTAACCCTAAGCCTAAACCTAACCCTAGGCTACCCTTGACTGCTTCTGCCTCCAATAGATTTCCTAAGCACTAGTGTTTTAAGGAACAGCGTAAAAAGAGAATCCTAATGTGATTTCTTTATAATGTGTGTGTTCCTTATATTATCTTAGTGTCTAAACTCTTCTTCATGGGTGGACCCCCAAATAATATTCCTTTACGTGCTAAGGGGTATCTAGAGAGTGGGATAGGTTTAATAACTACCCTAACCCTAACACGTACCCTAACCCTAACCCCTACCCTAACCCTAACACGTACCCGAAAACTAAACCGTACCCTAAACCGAGCCCTAACCCTAACACTAACCCTAACCCTAACCCATACCCTACGCCGTACCCGAAGACCTCCCCGAACCCGTACCCTAAGCCGTACCCTTAGCCTAACCCTAAGCCTAACCCTAACACTAGGCTACCCTTGACTCCTTCTGCCTCCAATAGATTTCCTAAGCACTAGTGTTTTAAGGAACAGCTTAAAAAGAGAATCCTAATGTGATTTCTCTATAAAGGGTGTGTTCCTTATCTTAGCCTAGTGTCTAAACTCTTCTCCATGGCTGGACCCCCAAATAATATTCCTTTACGTGCTAAGGGGTATCTAGAGAGTGGGATAGGTTTAATAACTACCCTAACCCTAATGCGTACCCTAACCCTAACCCCTACCCTAACCCTAACACGTACCCTAATCCTAAGCCGTACACTAAAGCGAGCCCTAACATTAACACTAACCCTAACACTAACCCTAACTCATACACTACAGCGTACCCGAAGCCCTCCCCGAACCCGTACCCTAAGCGTTACCCTAAGCCTAACCCTAACCCTAGGATACCCTTGACTGCTTCTGCCTCCAATAGATTTCCTAAGCACTAGTGTTTTAAGGAAGAGCTGAAAAAGAGAATCCTAATGTGATTTCTTTATAATGTGTGTGTTCCTTATCTTATCCTAGTGTCTAAACTCTTCTCCATGGCTGGATGCCCAAATAATATTCCTTTACGTGCTAAGGGGTATCTAGAGAGTGGGATAGGTTTAATAACTACCCTAACCCTAACGCGTACCCTAACCCTAACCCTTACCCTAACCCTAACATGTACCCTAATCCTAAACAATACCCTAAACCGAGCCCTAACCCTAACACTAACCCTAACCGTAACCCTAACCCATACCCTACGCCTTACCCGAACCCCTCCCCGAGCCCGTACCCTAAGCCGTACCCTAAGCCTAACCCTAACCCTAACCCTAACCCTAGGCTACCCTTGACTGCTTCTGCCTCCAATAGATTTCCTAAGCACTAGTGGTTTAAGGAACAGCTTAAAAAGAGAATCCTAATGTGATTTCTTTATAATGTGTGTGTTCCTTATATTATCTTAGTGTCTAAACTCTTCTCCATGGCTGAACCCCCAAATAATATTCCTTTACGTGCTAATGGGTATCTAGAGAGTGGGATAGGTTTAATAACTACCCTAACCCTAACGCGTACCCTAACCCTAACCCCTACCCTAACCCTAACACGTACCCTAATCCTAACCCGTACCCTAAACCGAGCCCTAACCCTAACACTAAACCTAACCCTAACCCTAACCCATACCCTACGCCGTACGCGAAGCCCTCTCCGAACCCGTACCCTAAGCCGTACCCTAAGCCTAACCCTAAGCCTAACCCTAACCCTAGGCTACCCTTGACTGCTTCAGCCTCAAATAGATTTCCTAAGCACTAGTGTTTTAAGGAACAGCTTTAAAAGAGAATCCTAATGTGATTTCTTTATAATGGGTGTGTTCCTTATCTTATCCTAGTGTCTAAACTCTTCTCCATGGCTGGACCACCAAATAATATTCCTTTACGTGCTAAGGGGTATCTAGAGAGTGGGATAGGTTTAATAACTACCCTAACCCTAACGCGTACCCTAACCTTAAACCCTACCCTAACCCTAACACGTACCCTAATCCTAAACAATACCCTAAACCGAGCCCTAACCCTAACACTAACCCTAACCCTAACCTTAACCCATACCCTACGCCGTACCCGAAGTTCTCCCCGAACCCGTAACCTAAGCCGTACCCTAAGCCTAACCCTAAGCCTAAACCTAACCCTAGGCTACCCTTGACTGCTTCTGCCTCCAATAGATTTCCTAAGCACTAGTGTTTTAAGGAACAGCTTAAAAAGAGAATCCTAATGTGATTTCTTTATAATGTGTGTGTTCCTTATATTATCTTAGTGTCTAAACTCTTCTTCATGGGTGGACCCCCAAATAATATTTCTTTACGTGCTAAGGTGTATCTAGAGAGTGGGATAGGTTTAATAAGAACCCTAACCCTAACCCCTACCCTAACCCTAACACGTACCCTAATCATAACCCGTACCCTAAACGGAGCCCTAACCCTAACACTAACCCAAACCCTAACCCTAACCCATACCTTACGCCGTACCTGAAGCCCACTCCGAACCCGTACCGTAAGCCGTATCCTAATCCTAACCCTAAGCCTAACACTAACCCTAGGCTACCCTTGACTGCTTCTGCCTCCAATAGATTTCCTAAGCACTAGTGTTTTAAGGAACAGCTTAAAAAGAGAATCCTAATGTGATTTCTTTATAATGGGTGTGTTCCTTATCTTATCCTACTGTCTAAACTCTTCTCCATTGCTGGACCCCCAAATAATATTCCTTTACGTGCTAAGGGGTATCTAGAGAGTGGGATAGGTTTAATAACTACCCTAACCCTAACACGTACCCTAACCCTAACCCCTACCCTAACCCTAACACGTACCCTAAAACTAAACCGTACCCTAAACCGAGCCCTAACCCTAACACTAACCCTAACCCTAACCCATACCCTACACCGTACACGAAGACCTCCCCGAACCCGTACCCTAAGCCGTACCCTTAGCCTAACCCTAAGCCTAACCCTAACACTAGGCTACCCTTGACTCCTTCTGCCTCCAATAGATTTCCTAAGCACTAGTGTTTTAAGGAACAGCTTAAAAAGAGGATCCTAATGTGATTTCTCTATAAAGGGTGTGTTCCTTATCTTAGCCTAGTGTCTAAAGTCTTCTCCATTGCTGGACCCCCAAATAATATTCCTTTACGTGCTAAGGGGTATCTAGAGAGTGGGATAGGTTTAATAACTACCCTAACCCTAATGCGTACCCTAACCCTAACCCCTACCCTAACCCTAACACGTACCCTAATCCTAAGCCGTACACTAAACCGAGCCCTAACATTAACACTAACCCTAACCCTAACCCTAACTCATACACTACACCGTACCCGAAGCCCTCCCCGAACCTGTACCCTAAGCCTTACCCTAAGCCTAACCGTAACCCTAGGCTACCCTTGACTGCTTCTGCCTCCAATAGATTTCCTAAGCACTAGTGTTTTAAGGAAGAGCTGAAAAAGAGAATCCTAATGTGATTTCTTTATAATGTGTGTGTTCCTTATCTTATCCTAGTGTCTAAACTCTTCTCCATGGCTGGATACCCAAATAATATTCCTTTACGTGCTAAGGAGTATCTAGAGAGTGGGATAGGTTTAATAACCCTAAACCTAACACGTACCCTAACCCTAACCCCTACCCTAACCCTAACACGTACCCTAATCCTAAACCGTACCCTAAACCGAGCCCTAACCCTAACACTAACCCTAACCCTAACCCTAACCCATACCCTACGCCGTACCCGAAGCCCTCCCCGAACCCGTAACCTAAGCCGTACCCTAAGCCTAACCCTAAGCCTAAACCTAACCCTAGGCTACCCTTGACTGCTTCTGCCTCCAATAGATTTCCTAAGCACTAGTGTTTTAAAGAACAGCTTAAAAAGAGAATCCTAATGTGATTTCTTTATAATGTGTGTGTTCCTTATATTATCTTAGTGTCTAAACTCTTCTTCATGGGTGGACCCCCAAATAATATTCCTTTACGTGCTAAGGTGTATCTAGAGAGTGGGATAGGTTTAATAAGTACCCTAACTCTAACGCGTTCCCTAACCCTAACCCCTACCCTAACCCTAACACGTACCCTAATCCTAACCCATAACCTAACCCGAGACCTACCCTAACCCTAACCCCTACCCTAACCCTAACACGTACCCTAATCCTAACTCATAACCTAACCCGAGACCTACCCTAACACTAACCCTAACCCTAACTCTAACCCACACCCTATGCCGTACACGAAGCCCTCCCCGAACCCGTACCGTAAGCCGTATCCTAAGCCTAACCCTAAGCCTAACCCTAACCCTAGGCTACCCTTGACTGCTTCTGACTCCAATAGATTTCCTAAGCACTAGTGTTTTAAGGAACAGCTTAAAAAGACAATCCTAATGTGATTTCTTTATAATGGGTGTGTTCCTTATTTATCCTAGTGTCTAAACTCTTCTCCATGGCTGGACCCCCAAATAATATTCCTTTACGAGCTAAGGTGTATCTAGAGAGTGGGATAGGTTTAATAACTACCCTAACCCTAACACGTACCCTAACCCTAACCCCTACCCTAAACCTAACACGTACCGTAATCCTAAACAATACCCTAAACCGAGCCCTAACCCTAACACTAACCCTAACCCTAACCCTAACCCATACCCTACGCCGTACCCGAAGCCCTCCCCAAACCCGTACCCTAAGCCGTACCCTAAGCCTAACCCTAAGCCGAACCCTAACCCTAGGCTACCCTTGACTGCTTCTGCCTCCAATAGATTTCCTACGCACTAGTGTTTTAAGGAACAGCTTAAAAAGAGAATCCTAATGTGATTTCTTTATAATGTGTGTGTTCCTTATATTATCTTAGTGTCTAAACTCTTCTCCATGGGTGGACCCCAAAATAATATTCCTTTACTTGCTAAGGTGTATCTAGAGAGTGGGATAGGTTTAATAACTACCCTAACTCTAACGTGTACCCTAACCCTAACCCCTACCCTAACACTAACACGTACCCTAATCCTAACCCGTAGCCTAAACCGAGCCCTAAACCTAACACTAACCCTAATCCTAACCCTAACCCATACCCTACGCCGTACCCGAAGCCCTCCCCGAAACCGTACCCTAAGCCGTACCCTAAGCCTAACCCTAAGCCTAACCCTAACCCTAGGCTACCCTTGACTGCTTCTGCCTCCAATAGATTTCCTAAGCACTAGTGTTTTAAGGAACAGCATAAAAAGAGAATCCTAATGTGATTTCTTTATAATGGGTGTGTTCCTTATCTTATCCTAGTGTTTAACTCTTCTCCATGGCTGGACCCCCAAATAATATTCTTTACGTGCTAAGGGGTATCTAGAGAGTGGGATAGGTTTAATAACTACGCTAACCCTAACACGTACCCTAAGCCTAACCCCTACCCTAACCCTAACACGTAACCTAATCCGAAACCGTACCCTAAACCGAGCCCTAACCCTAACACTAACCCTAACACTAACCGTAACCCATACCCTACGCCGTACCCGAAGCCCTCCCCGAACCCGTACCCTAAGCCGTGCCCTAAGCCTAACCCTAAGCCTAACCCTAACCCTAGGCTACCCTTGACTGCTTCTGCCTCCAATAGATTTCCTAAGCACTAGTGTTTTAAGGAACAGGTTAAAAAGAGAATCCTAATGTGATTTCTTTATAATGGGTGTGTTCCTTATCTTATCCTAGTGTCTAAACTCTTCTCCATGGCTGGACCCCCAAATAATATTCCTTAACGTGCTAAGGGGTATCTAGAGAGTGGGATAGGTTTAATAACAACCCTAACCCTAACACGTACCCTAACCCTAACCCCTACCCTAACCCTAACACGTACCCTAAACCTAAACCGTACCCTAAACCGAGCCCTAACCCTAACACTAACACTAACCCTAACCCATACCCTACGTCGTACCCGATGCCCTCCCCGAACCCGAACCCTAAGCCGTACCCTTAGCCTAACCCTATGCCTAACCCTAACACTAGGCTACCCTTGACTGCTTCTGCCTCCAATAGATTTCCTAAGCACTAGTGTTTTAAGGAACAGCTTAAAAAGAGAATCCTAATGTGATTTCTCTATAAAGGGTGTGTTCCTTATCTTAGCCTAGTGTCTAAACTCTTCTCCATGGCTGGACCCCCAAATAATATTCCTTTACGTGCTAAGGGGTATCTAGAGAGTGGGATAGGTTTAATAACCCTAACCCTAACACGTACCCTAACCCTAACCCCTACCCTAACCCTAACACGTACCCTAATCCTAAACCGTACCCTAAACCGAGCCCTAACCCTAACACTAACCCTAACCCTAACCCTAACCCATACACTACACCGTACCCGAAGCCCTCCCCGAACCCGTACCCTAAGCCTTACCCTAAGCCTAACCCTAACCCTAGGCTACCCTTGACTGCTTCTGCCTCCAATAGATTTCCTAAGCACTAGTGGTTTAAGGAACAGCTTAAAAAGAGAATCCTAATGTGATTTCTTTATAATGTGTGTGTTCCTTATATTATCTTAGTGTCTAAACTCTTCTCCATGGCTGGACCCCGAAATAATATTCCTTTACGTGCTAAGGGGTATCTAGAGAGTGGGATAGGTTTAATAACTACCCTAACCCTAACGCGTGCCCTAACCCTAACCCCTACCCTAACCCTAACACGTACCCTAATCCTAACCCGTACCCTAAACCGAGCCCTAACCCTAACACTAACCCTAACACTAACCCTAACCCATACCCTACGCCGTAACCGAAGCCCTCCCCGAACCCGTACCGTAAGCCGTACCCTAAGCGTAACCCTAAGCCTAACCCTAACCCTAGGCTACCCTTGACTGCTTCTGCCTCCAATAGATTTCCTAAGCACTAGTGTTTTAAGGAACAGCTTAAAAAAGAATCCTAATGTGATTTCTTTATAATGGGTGTGTTCCGTATCTTATCCTAGTGTCTAAACTCTTCTCCATGGTTGGACCCCCAAATAATATTCCTTTACGTGCTAAGGGGTATTTAGAGAGTGGGATAGGTTTAATAACTACCCTAACCCTAACGCGTACCCTAACCCTAACCCCTACCCTAACCCTAACACGTACCCTAATCCTAACCCGTACCCTAAACGGAGCCCTAACCCTAACACTAACCCAAACCCTAACCCTAACCCATACCCTACGCCGTACCTGAAGCCCTCTCCGAACCCGTACCGTAAGCCGTATCCTAATCCTAACCCTAAGCCTAACCCTAACCCTAGGCTACCCTTGACTGCTTCTGCCTCCAATAGATTTCCTAAGCACTAGTGTTTTAAGGAACATCTTAAAAAGAGAATCCTAATGTGATTTCTTTATAATGGGTGTGTTCCTTATTTTATCCTAGTGTCTAAACTCTCCTCCATGGCTGGACCTCCAAATAATATTCCTTTACGTGCTAAGGGGTATCTAGAGAGTGGGATAGGTTTAATAAGTACCCTAACTCTAACGCGTACCCTAAACCTAACCCCTACCCTAACCCTAACAAGTACCCTAATCCTAACCCATAACCTAACCCGAGACCTACCCTAACCCTAACCCCTACCCTAACCCTAACACGTACCCTAATCCTAACTCATAACCTAACCCGAGACCTACCCTAACACTAACCCTAACCCTAACTCTAACCCATACCTTACGCCGTACCCGAAGCCCTCCCCGAACCCGTACCGTAAGCCGTATCCTAAGCCTAACCGTAAGCCTAACCCTAACCCTAGGCTACCCTTGAATGCTTCTGCCTCCAATAGATTTCCTAAGCACTAGTGTTTTAAGGAACAGCTTAAAAAGAGAATCCTAATGTGATTTCTTTATAATGGGTGTGTTCCTTATTTATCCTAGTGTCTAAACTCTTCTCCATGGCTGGACCCCCAAATAATATTCCTTTACGTGCTAAGGTGTATCTAGAGAGTGGGATAGGTTTAATAACTACCCTAACCCTAACACGTACCCTAACCCTAACCCCTACCCTAACCCTAACACGTACCCTAATCCTAACCAATACCCTAAACCGAGACCTAACCCTAACACTAACCCCAACCCTAACCCTAACCCATACCCTACGCCGTACCCGAAGCCCTCCCCAAACCCGTACCCTAAGCCGTATCCTAAGCCTAACCCTAAGCCTAACCCTAACCCTAGGCTACCCTTGACATCTTCTGCCGCCAATAGATTTCCTAAGCACTAGTGTTTTAAGGAACAGCTTAAAAAGAGAATCCTAAAGTGATTTCTTTATAATGTGTGTGTTCCTTATCTTATCCTAGTGTCTAAACTCTTCTCCATGGCTGGACCTCCAAATAATATTCCTTTATGTTCTAAGGGGTATCTAGAGAGTGGGATAGGTTTAATAACTACCTTAACCCTAACGCGTACCGTAACCCTAACCCCTACCCTAACCCTAACACGTACCCTAATCCTAACCAATACCCTAAACCGAGCCCTAACCCTAACACTAACCCTAACCCTAACCCTAACCCATACACTACGCCGTACCCAAAGCCCTCCCCGAAACCGTACCCTAAGCCGTACCCTAAGCCTAACCCTAAGCCTAACCCTAACTCTAGGCTACCCTTGACTGCTTCTGCCTCCAATAGATTTCCTAAGCACTAGTGTTTTAAGGAACAGCTTAAAAAGAGAATCCTAATGTGATTTCTTTATAATGTGTGTGTTCCTTATCTTATCCTAGTGTCTAAACTCTTCTCCATGGCTGGACCTCCAAATAATATTCCTTTACGTGCTAAGGGGTATCTAGAGAGTGGGATAGGTTTAATAAGTACCCTAACTCTAACGCGTACCCTAACCCTAACCCCTACCCTAACCCTAACAAGTACCCTAATCCTAACCCATAACCTAACCCGAGACCTACCCTAACCCTAACCCCTACCCTAACCCTAACACGTACCCTAATCCTAACTCATAACCTAACCCGAGACCTACCCTAACACTAACCCTAACCCTAACTCTAACCCATACCCTACGCCATACCCAAAGCCCTCCCCGAACCCGTACCGTAAGCCGTATCCTAAGCCTAACCCTAAGCCTAAACCTAACCCTAGGCTACCCTTGACTTCTTCTGACTCCAATAGATTTCCTAAGCACTAGTGTTTTAAGGAACAGCTTAAAAAGAGAATCCTAATGTGATTTCTTTATAATGGGTGTGTTCCTTATTTATCCTAGTGTCTAAACTCTTCTCCATGGCTGGACCCCCAAATAATATTCCTTTACGTGCTAAGGTGTATCTAGAGAGTGGGATAGGTTTAATAACTACCCTAACCCTAACACGTACCCTAACCCTAACCCCTACCCTAACCCTAACACGTACCCTAATCCTAAACAATACCCTAAACCGAGCCCTAACCCTAACACTAACCCTAACCCTAACCCTAACCCATACCCTACGCCGTACCCGAAGCCCTCCCCAAACCCGTACCGTAAGCCTAACCCTAAGCCTAACCCTAAGCCTAACCCTAACCCTAGGCTACCCTTGACTGCTTCTGCCTCCAATAGATTTCCTAAGCACTAGTGTTTTAAGGAACAGGTTAAAAAGAGAATCCTAATGTGATTTCTTTATAATGTGTGTGTTCCTTATATTTTCTTAGTGTCTAAACTCTTCTTCATGGGTGGACCCCCAAATAATATTCCTTTACGTGCTAAGGTGTATCTAGAGAGTGGGATAGGTTTAATAAGTACCCTATCTCTAACGCGTACCCTAACCCTAACCCCTACCCTAACCCTAACCCGTACCCTAATCCTAACCCATAACCTAACCCGAGACATACCCTAACCCTAACCCCTAGCCTATCCCTAACACGTACCCTAATCCTAACTCATAACCTAACCCGAGACCTACCCTAACACTAACCCTAACCCTAACTCTAACCCACACCCTACGCCGTACCCGAAGCCCTCCCCGAACCCGTACCGTAAGCCGTATCCTAAGCCTAACCCTAAGCCTAACCCTAACCCTAGGCTACCCTTGACTGCTTCTGACTCCAATAGATTTCCTAAGCACTAGTGTTTTAAGGAACAGCTGAAAAAGAGAATCCTAATGTGATATCTTTATAATGTGTGTGTTCCTTATATTATCTTAGTGTCTAAACTCTTCTCCATGGGTGGACCCCCAAATAATATTCCTTTACGTGCTAAGGTGTATCGAGAGAGTGGGATAGGTTTAATAACTACCCTAACTCTAACGTGTACCCTAACCCTAACCCCTACCCTAACCCTAACACGTACCCTAATCCTAACCCGTACCCTAAACCGAGACCTAACCCTAACACTAACCCCAACCCTAACCCTAACCCATACCCTACGCCGTACCCGAAGCCCTCCCCAAACCCGTACCCTAAGCCGTATCCTAAGCCTAACCCTAAGCCTAACCCTAACCCTAGGCTACCCTTGACTTCTTCTGCCGCCAATAGATTTCCTAAGCACTATTGTTTTAAGGAACAGCTTAAAAAGAGAATCCTAAAGTGATTTCTTTATAATGTGTGTGTTCCTTATCTTATCCTAGTGTCTAAACTCTTCTCCATGGCTGGACCTCCAAATAATATTCCTTTATGTTCTAAGGGGTATCTAGAGAGTGGGATAGGTTTAATAACTACCTTAACCCTAACGCGTACCGTAACCCTAACCCCTACCCTAACCCTAACACGTACCCTAATCCTAACCAATACCCTAAACCGAGCCCTAACCCTAACACTAACCCTAACCCTAACCCTAACCCATACACTACGCCGTACCCAAAGCCCTCCCCGAAACCGTACCCTAAGCCGTACCCTAAGCCTAACCCTAAGCCTAACCCTAACTCTAGGCTACCCTTGACTGCTTCTGCCTCCAATAGATTTCCTCAGCACTAGTGTTTTAAGGAACAGCATAAAAAGAGAATCCCAATGTGATTTCTTTATAATGGGTGTGTTCCTTATCTTATCCTAGTGTCTAAACTCTTCTCCATGGCTGGACCACCAAATAATATTCCTTTACGTGCTAAGGGGTATCTAGAGAGTGGGATAGGTTTAATAACTACCCTAACCCTAGCACGTACCCTAACCCTAACCCCTACCCTAACCCTAACACGTACCCTAATCCTAAACCGTACCCTAAATCGAGCCCTAACCCTAGCACTAACCCTAACCCTAACCCAAACCCATACCCTACGCCGTACCCAAAGCCCTCCCCAAACCCGTACCCTAAGCCGTACCCTTAGCCTAACCCTAAGCCTAACCCTAACACTAGGCTACCCTTGACTGCTTCTGCCTCCAATAGAGTTCCTAAGCACTAGTGTTTTAAGGAAGAGCTGAAAAAGAGAATCCTAATGTGATTTCTTTATAATGTGTGTGTTCCTTATCTTATCCTAGTGTCTAAACTCTTCTCCATGGCTGGATGCCCAAATAATATTCTTTACGTGCTAAGGGGTATCTAGAGAGTGGGATAGGTTTAATAACTACCCTAACCCTAACGCGTACCCTAACCCTAACCCTTACCCTAACCCTAACATGTACCCTAATCCTAAACAATACCCTAAACCGAGCCCTAACCCTAACACTAACCCTAACCGTAACCCTAACCCATACCCTACGCCTTACCCGAACCCCTCCCCGAGCCCGTACCCTAAGCCGTACCCTAAGCCTAACCCTAACCCTAACCCTAACCCTAGGCTACCCTTGACTGCTTCTGCCTCCAATAGATTTCCTAAGCACTAGTGGTTTAAGGAACAGCTTAAAAAGAGAATCCTAATGTGATTTCTTTATAATGTGTGTGTTCCTTATATTATCTTAGTGTCTAAACTCTTCTCCATGGCTGGACCCCCAAATAATATTCCTTTACGTGCTAATGGGTATCTAGAGAGTGGGATAGGTTTAATAACTACCCTAACCCTAACGCGTACCCTAACCCTAACCCCTACCCTAACCCTAACACGTACCCTAATCCTAACCCGTACCCTAAACCGAGCCCTAACCCTAACACTAAACCTAACCCTAACCCTAACCCATACCCTACGCCGTACGCGAAGCCCTCTCCGAACCCGTACCCTAAGCCGTACCCTAAGCCTAACCCTAAGCCTAACCCTAACCCTAGGCTACCCTTGACTGCTTCAGCCTCAAATAGATTTCCTAAGCACTAGTGTTTTAAGGAACAGCTTTAAAAGAGAATCCTAATGTGATTTCTTTATAATGGGTGTGTTCCTTATCTTATCCTAGTGTCTAAACTCTTCTCCATGGCTGGACCACCAAATAATATTCCTTTACGTGCTAAGGGGTATTTAGAGAGTGGGATAGGTTTAATAACTACCCGAACCCTAACGCGTACCCTAACCCTAACCCCTACCCTAACCCTAACACGTACCCTAATCCTAACCCGTACCCTAAACGGAGCCCTAATCCTAACACTAACCCAAACACTAACCCTAACCCATACCCTACGCCGTACCTGAAGCCCTCTCTGAACCCGTACCGTAAGCCGTATCCTAATCCTTACCCTAAGCCTAACCCTAACCCTAGGCTACCCTTGACTGCTTCTGCCTCCAATAGATTTCCTAAGCACTAGTGTTTTAAGGAACAGCTTAAAAAGAGAATCCTAATGTGATTTCCTTATAATGGGTGTGTTCCTTATCTTATCCTAGTGTCTAAAGTCTTCTCCATTGCTGGACCCCCAAATAATATTCCTTTACGTGCTAAGGGGTATATAGAGAGTGGGATAGGTTTAATAACTACCCTAACCCTAACGCGTACCCTAACCCTAACCCCTACCCTAACCCTAACACGTACCCTAATCCTAAACAATACCCTAAACCGAGCCCTAACCCTAACACTAACCCTAACCCTAACCTAAACCCATACCCTACGCCGTACCCGAAGTTCTCCCCGAACCCGTAACCTAAGCCGTACCCTAAGCCTAACCCTAAGCCTAAACCTAACCCTAGGCTACCCTTGACTGCTTCTGCCTCCAATAGATTTCCTAAGCACTAGTGTTTTAAGGAACAGCTTAAAAAGAGAATCCTAATGTGATTTCTTTATAATGTGTGTGTTCCTTATATTATCTTAGTGTCTAAACTCTTCTTCATGGGTGGACCCCCAAATAATATTTCTTTACGTGCTAAGGTGTATCTAGAGAGTGGGATAGGTTTAATAAGAACCCTAACCCTAACCACTACCCTAACCCTAACACGTACCCTAATCATAACCCGTACCCTAAACGGAGCCCTAACTCTAACACTAACCCAAACCCTAACCCTAACCCATACCTTACGCCGTACCTGAAGCCCTCTCCGAACCCGTACCGTAAGCCGTATCCTAATCCTAACCCTAAGCCTAACCCTAACCCTAGGCTACCCTTGACTGCTTCTGCCTCCAATAGATTTCCTAAGCACTAGTGTTTTAAGGAACAGCTTAAAAAGAGAATCCTAATGTGATTTCTTTATAATGGGTGTGTTCCTTATCTTATCCTACTGTCTAAACTCTTCTCCATTGCTGGACCCCCAAATAATATTCCTTTACGTGCTAAGGGGTATCTAGAGAGTGGGATAGGTTTAATAACTACCCTAACCCTAACACGTACCCTAACCCTAACCCCTACCCTAACCCTAACACGTACCCTAAAACTAAACCGTACCCTAAACCGAGCCCTAACCCTAACACTAACCCTAACCCTAACCCATACCCTACACCGTACATGAAGACCTCCCCGAACCCGTACCCTAAGCCGTACCCTTAGCCTAACCCTAAGCCTAACCCTAACACTAGGCTACCCTTGACTCCTTCTGCCTCCAATAGATTTCCTAAGCACTAGTGTTTTAAGGAACAGCTTAAAAAGAGGATCCTAATGTGATTTCTCTATAAAGGGTGTGTTCCTTATCTTAGCCTAGTGTCTAAAGTCTTCTCCATTGCTGGACCCCCAAATAATATTCCTTTACGTGCTAAGGGGTATCTAGAGAGTGGGATAGGTTTAATAACTACCCTAACCCTAATGCGTACCCTAACCCTAACCCCTACCCTAACCCTAACACGTACCCTAATCCTAAGCCGTACACTAAACCGAGCCCTAACATTAACACTAACCCTAACCCTAACCCTAACTCATACACTACACCGTACCCGAAGCCCTCCCCGAACCTGTACCCTAAGCCTTACCCTAAGCCTAACCGTAACCCTAGGCTACCCTTGACTGCTTCTGCCTCCAATAGATTTCCTAAGCACTAGTGTTTTAAGGAAGAGCTGAAAAAGAGAATCCTAATGTGATTTCTTTATAATGTGTGTGTTCCTTATCTTATCCTAGTGTCTAAACTCTTCTCCATGGCTGGATACCCAAATAATATTCCTTTACGTGCTAAGGAGTATCTAGAGAGTGGGATAGGTTTAATAACCCTAACCGTAACACGTACCCTAACCCTAACCCCTACCCTAACCCTAACACGTACCCTAATCCTAAACCGTACCCTAAACCGAGCCCTAACCCTAACACTAACCCTAACCCTAACCCATACCCTACGCCGTACCCGAAGCCCTCCCCGAACCCGTAACCTAAGCCGTACCCTAAGCCTAACCCTAAGCCTAAACCTAACCCTAGGCTACCCTTGACTGCTTCTGCCTCCAATAGATTTCCTAAGCACTAGTGTTTTAAGGAACAGCTTAAAAAGAGAATCCTAATGTGATTTCTTTATAATGTGTGTGTTCCTTATATTATCTTAGTGTCTAAACTCTTCTTCATGGGTGGACCCCCAAATAATATTCCTTTACGTGCTAAGGTGTATCTAGAGAGTGGGATAGGTTTAATAAGTACCCTAACTCTAACGCGTACCCTAAACCTAACCCCTACCCTAACCCTAACACGTACCCTAATCCTAACCCATAACCTAACCCGAGACCTACCCTAACCCTAACCCCTACCCTAACCCTAACACGTACCCTAATCCTAACTCATAACCTAACCCGAGACCTACCCTAACACTAACCCTAACCCTAACTCTAACCCACACCCTACGCCGTACACGAAGCCCTCCCCGAACCCGTACCGTAAGCCGTATCCTAAGCCTAACCCTAAGCCTAACCCTAACCCTAGGCTAACCTTGACTGCTTCTGACTCCAATAGATTTCCTAAGCAATAGTGTTTTAAGGAACAGCTTAAAAAGACAATCCTAATGTGATTTCTTTATAATGGGTGTGTTCCTTATTTATCCTAGTGTCTAAACTCTTCTCCATGGCTGGACCCCCAAATAATATTCCTTTACGAGCTAAGGTGTATCTAGAGAGTGGGATAGGTTTAATAACTACGCTAACCCTAACACGTACCCTAACCCTAACCCCTACCCTAACCCTAACACGTACCCTAATCCTAAACAATACCCTAAACCGAGCCCTAACCCTAACACTAACCCTAACCCTAACCCTAACCCATACCCTACGCCGTACCCGAAGCCCTCCCCAAACCCGTACCCTAAGCCGTACCCTAAGCCTAACCCTAAGCCGAACCCTAACCCTAGGCTACCCTTGACTGCTTCTGCCTCCAATAGATTTCCTACGCACTAGTGTTTTAAGGAACAGCTTAAAAAGAGAATCCTAATGTGATTTCTTTATAATGTGTGTGTTCCTTATATTATCTTAGTGTCTAAACTCTTCTCCATAGGTGGACCCCCAAATAATATTCCTTTACGTGCTAAGGTGTATCCAGAGAGTGGGATAGGTTTAATAACTACCCTAACTCTAACGTGTACCCTAACCCTAACCCCTACCCTAACCCTAACACGTACCCTAATCCTAACCCGTACCCTAAACCGAGACCTAACCCTAACACTAACCCCAACCCTAACCCTAACCCATACCCTACGCCGTACCCGAAGCCCTCCCCAAACCCGTACCCTAAGCCGTACCCTAAGCCTAACCCTAAGCCTAACCCTAACCCTAGGCTACCCTTGACTGCTTCTGCCTCCAATAGATTTCCTACGCACTAGTGTTTTAAGGAACAGCTTAAAAAGAGAATCCTAATGTGATTTCTTTATAATGTGTGTGTTCCTTATATTATCTTAGTGTCTAAACTCTTCTCCATGGGTGGACCCCAAATTAATATTCCTTTACTTGCTAAGGTGTATCTAGAGAGTGGGATAGGTTTAATAACTACCCTAACTCTAACGTGTACCCTAACCCTAACCCCTACCCTAACCCTAACACGTACCCTAATCCTAACCCGTAGCCTAAACCGAGCCCTAAACCTAACACTAACCCTAATCCTAACCCTAACCCATACCCTACGCCGTACCCGAAGCCCTCCCCGAAACCGTACCCTAAGCCGTACCCTAAGCCTAACCCTAAGCCTAACCCTAACCCTAGGCTACCCTTGACTGCTTCTGCCTCCAATAGATTTCCTAAGCACTAGTGTTTTAAGGAACAGCATAAAAAGAGAATCCTAATGTGATTTCTTTATAATGGGTGTGTTCCTTATCTTATCCTCGTGTTTAACTCTTCTCCATGGCTGGACCCCCAAATAATATTCTTTACGTGCTAAGGGGTATCTAGAGAGTGGGATAGGTTTAATAACTACGCTAACCCTAACACGTACCCTAAGCCTAACCCCTACCCTAACCCTAACACGTAACCTAATCCGAAACCGTACCCTAAACCGAGCCCTAACCCTAACACTAACCCTAACACTAACCGTAACCCATACCCTACGCCGTACCCGAAGCCCTCCCCGAACCCGTACCCTAAGCCGTGCCCTAAGCCTAACCCTAAGCCTAACCCTAACCCTAGGCTACCCTTGACTGCTTCTGCCTCCAATAGATTTCCTAAGCACTAGTGTTTTAAGGAACAGGTTAAAAAGAGAATCCTAATGTGATTTCTTTATAATGGGTGTGTTCCTTATCTTATCCTAGTGTCTAAACTCTTCTCCATGGCTGGACCCCCAAATAATATTCCTTAACGTGCTAAGGGGTATCTAGAGAGTGGGATAGGTTTAATAACAACCCTAACCCTAACACGTACCCTAACCCTAACCCCTACCCTAACCCTAACACGTACCCTAAACCTAAACCGTACCCTAAACCGAGCCCTAACCCTAACACTAACACTAACCCTAACCCATACCCTACGCCGTACCCGAAGCCCTCCCCGAACCCGAACCCTAAGCCGTACCCTTAGCCTAACCCTATGCCTAACCCTAACACTAGGCTACCCTTGACTGCTTCTGCCTCCAATAGATTTCCTAAGCACTAGTGTTTTAAGGAACAGCATAAAAAGAGAATCCTAATGTGATTTCTTTATAATGGGTGTGTTCCTTATCTTATCCTAGTGTCTAAACTCTTCTCCATGGCTGGACCACCAAATAATATTCCTTTACGTGCTAAGGGGTATCTAGAGAGTGGGATAGGTTTAATAACTACCCTAACCCTAATGCGTACCCTAACCCTAACCCCTACCCTAACCCTAACACGTACCCTAATCCTAAGCCGTACACTAAACCGAGCCCTAACATTAACACTAACCCTAACCCTAACCCTAACTCATACACTACACCGTACCCGAAGCCCTCCCCGAACCTGTACCCTAAGCCTTACCCTAAGCCTAACCGTAACCCTAGGCTACCCTTGACTGCTTCTGCCTCCAATAGATTTCCTAAGCACTAGTGTTTTAAGGAAGAGCTGAAAAAGAGAATCCTAATGTGATTTCTTTATAATGTGTGTGTTCCTTATCTTATCCTAGTGTCTAAACTCTTCTCCATGGCTGGATACCCAAATAATATTCCTTTACGTGCTAAGGAGTATCTAGAGAGTGGGATAGGTTTAATAACCCTAAACCTAACACGTACCCTAACCCTAACCCCTACCCTAACCCTAACACGTACCCTAATCCTAAACCGTACCCTAAACCGAGCCCTAACCCTAACACTAACCCTAACCCTAACCCTAACCCATACCCTACGCCGTACCCGAAGCCCTCCCCGAACCCGTAACCTAAGCCGTACCCTAAGCCTAACCCTAAGCCTAAACCTAACCCTAGGCTACCCTTGACTGCTTCTGCCTCCAATAGATTTCCTAAGCACTAGTGTTTTAAAGAACAGCTTAAAAAGAGAATCCTAATGTGATTTCTTTATAATGTGTGTGTTCCTTATATTATCTTAGTGTCTAAACTCTTCTTCATGGGTGGACCCCCAAATAATATTCCTTTACGTGCTAAGGTGTATCTAGAGAGTGGGATAGGTTTAATAAGTACCCTAACTCTAACGCGTTCCCTAACCCTAACCCCTACCCT
Organism: Balaenoptera physalus; assembly: GCF_965194825.1. NCBI lineage: Eukaryota > Metazoa > Chordata > Mammalia > Artiodactyla > Balaenopteridae > Balaenoptera > Balaenoptera physalus. Next base: position 213,753 of record NW_028125939.1, on the reverse strand, counting down.
AACCCTAACACGTACCCTAATCCTAACCCATAACCTAACCCGAGACCTACCCTAACCCTAACCCCTACCCTAACCCTAACACGTACCCTAATCCTAACTCATAACCTAACCCGAGACCTACCCTAACACTAACCCTAACCCTAACTCTAACCCACACCCTATGCCGTACACGAAGCCCTCCCCGAACCCGTACCGTAAGCCGTATCCTAAGCCTAACCCTAAGCCTAACCCTAACCCTAGGCTACCCTTGACTGCTTCTGACTCCAATAGATTTCCTAAGCACTAGTGTTTTAAGGAACAGCTTAAAAAGACAATCCTAATGTGATTTCTTTATAATGGGTGTGTTCCTTATTTATCCTAGTGTCTAAACTCTTCTCCATGGCTGGACCCCCAAATAATATTCCTTTACGAGCTAAGGTGTATCTAGAGAGTGGGATAGGTTTAATAACTACCCTAACCCTAACACGTACCCTAACCCTAACCCCTACCCTAAACCTAACACGTACCGTAATCCTAAACAATACCCTAAACCGAGCCCTAACCCTAACACTAACCCTAACCCTAACCCTAACCCATACCCTACGCCGTACCCGAAGCCCTCCCCAAACCCGTACCCTAAGCCGTACCCTAAGCCTAACCCTAAGCCGAACCCTAACCCTAGGCTACCCTTGACTGCTTCTGCCTCCAATAGATTTCCTACGCACTAGTGTTTTAAGGAACAGCTTAAAAAGAGAATCCTAATGTGATTTCTTTATAATGTGTGTGTTCCTTATATTATCTTAGGGTCTAAACTCTTCTCCATGGGTGGACCCCCAAATAATATTCCTTTACGTGCTAAGGTGTATCCAGAGAGTGGGATAGGTTTAATAACTACCCTAACTCTAACGTGTACCCTAACCCTAACCCCTACCCTAACCCTAACACGTACCCTAATCCTAAACCGTACCCTAAACCGAGACCTAACCCTAACACTAACCCCAACCCTAACCCTAACCCATACCCTACGCCGTACCCGAAGCCCTCCCCAAACCCGTACCCTAAGCCGTACCCTAAGCCTAACCCTAAGCCTAACCCTAACCCTAGGCTACCCTTGACTGCTTCTGCCTCCAATAGATTTCCTACGCACTAGTGTTTTAAGGAACAGCTTAAAAAGAGAATCCTAATGTGATTTCTTTATAATGTGTGTGTTCCTTATATTATCTTAGTGTCTAAACTCTTCTCCATGGGTGGACCCCAAAATAATATTCCTTTACTTGCTAAGGTGTATCTAGAGAGTGGGATAGGTTTAATAACTACCCTAACTCTAACGTGTACCCTAACCCTAACCCCTACCCTAACCCTAACACGTACCCTAATCCTAACCCGTAGCCTAAACCGAGCCCTAAACCTAACACTAACCCTAATCCTAACCCTAACCCATACCCTACGCCGTACCCGAAGCCCTCCCCGAAACCGTACCCTAAGCCGTACCCTAAGCCTAACCCTAAGCCTAACCCTAACCCTAGGCTACCCTTGACTGCTTCTGCCTCCAATAGATTTCCTAAGCACTAGTGTTTTAAGGAACAGCATAAAAAGAGAATCCTAATGTGATTTCTTTATAATGGGTGTGTTCCTTATCTTATCCTAGTGTTTAACTCTTCTCCATGGCTGGACCCCCAAATAATATTCTTTACGTGCTAAGGGGTATCTAGAGAGTGGGATAGGTTTAATAACTACGCTAACCCTAACACGTACCCTAAGCCTAACCCCTACCCTAACCCTAACACGTAACCTAATCCGAAACCGTACCCTAAACCGAGCCCTAACCCTAACACTAACCCTAACACTAACCGTAACCCATACCCTACGCCGTACCCGAAGCCCTCCCCGAACCCGTACCCTAAGCCGTGCCCTAAGCCTAACCCTAAGCCTAACCCTAACCCTAGGCTACCCTTGACTGCTTCTGCCTCCAATAGATTTCCTAAGCACTAGTGTTTTAAGGAACAGGTTAAAAAGAGAATCCTAATGTGATTTCTTTATAATGGGTGTGTTCCTTATCTTATCCTAGTGTCTAAACTCTTCTCCATGGCTGGACCCCCAAATAATATTCCTTAACGTGCTAAGGGGTATCTAGAGAGTGGGATAGGTTTAATAACAACCCTAACCCTAACACGTACCCTAACCCTAACCCCTACCCTAACCCTAACACGTACCCTAAACCTAAACCGTACCCTAAACCGAGCCCTAACCCTAACACTAACACTAACCCTAACCCATACCCTACGTCGTACCCGATGCCCTCCCCGAACCCGAACACTAAGCCGTACCCTTAGCCTAACCCTATGCCTAACCCTAACACTAGGCTACCCTTGACTGCTTCTGCCTCCAATAGATTTCCTAAGCACTAGTGTTTTAAGGAACAGCTTAAAAAGAGAATCCTAATGTGATTTCTCTATAAAGGGTGTGTTCCTTATCTTAGCCTAGTGTCTAAACTCTTCTCCATGGCTGGACCCCCAAATAATATTCCTTTACGTGCTAAGGGGTATCTAGAGAGTGGGATAGGTTTAATAACCCTAACCCTAACACGTACCCTAACCCTAACCCCTACCCTAACCCTAACACGTACCCTAATCCTAAACCGTACCCTAAACCGAGCCCTAACCCTAACACTAACCCTAACCCTAACCCTAACCCATACACTACACCGTACCCGAAGCCCTCCCCGAACCCGTACCCTAAGCCTTACCCTAAGCCTAACCCTAACCCTAGGCTACCCTTGACTGCTTCTGCCTCCAATAGATTTCCTAAGCACTAGTGGTTTAAGGAACAGCTTAAAAAGAGAATCCTAATGTGATTTCTTTATAATGTGTGTGTTCCTTATATTATCTTAGTGTCTAAACTCTTCTCCATGGCTGGACCCCGAAATAATATTCCTTTACGTGCTAAGGGGTATCTAGAGAGTGGGATAGGTTTAATAACTACCCTAACCCTAACGCGTGCCCTAACCCTAACCCCTACCCTAACCCTAACACGTACCCTAATCCTAACCCGTACCCTAAACCGAGCCCTAACCCTAACACTAACCCTAACACTAACCCTAACCCATACCCTACGCCGTAACCGAAGCCCTCCCCGAACCCGTACCGTAAGCCGTACCCTAAGCGTAACCCTAAGCCTAACCCTAACCCTAGGCTACCCTTGACTGCTTCTGCCTCCAATAGATTTCCTAAGCACTAGTGTTTTAAGGAACAGCTTAAAAAAGAATCCTAATGTGATTTCTTTATAATGGGTGTGTTCCGTATCTTATCCTAGTGTCTAAACTCTTCTCCATGGTTGGACCCCCAAATAATATTCCTTTACGTGCTAAGGGGTATTTAGAGAGTGGGATAGGTTTAATAACTACCCTAACCCTAACGCGTACCCTAACCCTAACCCCTACCCTAACCCTAACACGTACCCTAATCCTAACCCGTACCCTAAACGGAGCCCTAACCCTAACACTAACCCAAACCCTAACCCTAACCCATACCCTACGCCGTACCTGAAGCCCTCTCCGAACCCGTACCGTAAGCCGTATCCTAATCCTAACCCTAAGCCTAACCCTAACCCTAGGCTACCCTTGACTGCTTCTGCCTCCAATAGATTTCCTAAGCACTAGTGTTTTAAGGAACATCTTAAAAAGAGAATCCTAATGTGATTTCTTTATAATGGGTGTGTTCCTTATTTTATCCTAGTGTCTAAACTCTCCTCCATGGCTGGACCTCCAAATAATATTCCTTTACGTGCTAAGGGGTATCTAGAGAGTGGGATAGGTTTAATAAGTACCCTAACTCTAACGCGTACCCTAAACCTAACCCCTACCCTAACCCTAACAAGTACCCTAATCCTAACCCATAACCTAACCCGAGACCTACCCTAACCCTAACCCCTACCCTAACCCTAACACGTACCCTAATCCTAACTCATAACCTAACCCGAGACCTACCCTAACACTAACCCTAACCCTAACTCTAACCCATACCTTACGCCGTACCCGAAGCCCTCCCCGAACCCGTACCGTAAGCCGTATCCTAAGCCTAACCGTAAGCCTAACCCTAACCCTAGGCTACCCTTGAATGCTTCTGCCTCCAATAGATTTCCTAAGCACTAGTGTTTTAAGGAACAGCTTAAAAAGAGAATCCTAATGTGATTTCTTTATAATGGGTGTGTTCCTTATTTATCCTAGTGTCTAAACTCTTCTCCATGGCTGGACCCCCAAATAATATTCCTTTACGTGCTAAGGTGTATCTAGAGAGTGGGATAGGTTTAATAACTACCCTAACCCTAACACGTACCCTAACCCTAACCCCTACCCTAACCCTAACACGTACCCTAATCCTAACCAATACCCTAAACCGAGACCTAACCCTAACACTAACCCCAACCCTAACCCTAACCCATACCCTACGCCGTACCCGAAGCCCTCCCCAAACCCGTACCCTAAGCCGTATCCTAAGCCTAACCCTAAGCCTAACCCTAACCCTAGGCTACCCTTGACATCTTCTGCCGCCAATAGATTTCCTAAGCACTAGTGTTTTAAGGAACAGCTTAAAAAGAGAATCCTAAAGTGATTTCTTTATAATGTGTGTGTTCCTTATCTTATCCTAGTGTCTAAACTCTTCTCCATGGCTGGACCTCCAAATAATATTCCTTTATGTTCTAAGGGGTATCTAGAGAGTGGGATAGGTTTAATAACTACCTTAACCCTAACGCGTACCGTAACCCTAACCCCTACCCTAACCCTAACACGTACCCTAATCCTAACCAATACCCAAAACCGAGCCCTAACCCTAACACTAACCCTAACCCTAACCCTAACCCATACACTACGCCGTACCCAAAGCCCTCCCCGAAACCGTACCCTAAGCCGTACCCTAAGCCTAACCCTAAGCCTAACCCTAACTCTAGGCTACCCTTGACTGCTTCTGCCTCCAATAGATTTCCTAAGCACTAGTGTTTTAAGGAACAGCTTAAAAAGAGAATCCTAATGTGATTTCTTTATAATGTGTGTGTTCCTTATCTTATCCTAGTGTCTAAACTCTTCTCCATGGCTGGACCTCCAAATAATATTCCTTTACGTGCTAAGGGGTATCTAGAGAGTGGGATAGGTTTAATAAGTACCCTAACTCTAACGCGTACCCTAACCCTAACCCCTACCCTAACCCTAACAAGTACCCTAATCCTAACCCATAACCTAACCCGAGACCTACCCTAACCCTAACCCCTACCCTAACCCTAACACGTACCCTAATCCTAACTCATAACCTAACCCGAGACCTACCCTAACACTAACCCTAACCCTAACTGTAACCCATACCCTACGCCATACCCAAAGCCCTCCCCGAACCCGTACCGTAAGCCGTATCCTAAGCCTAACCCTAAGCCTAAACCTAACCCTAGGCTACCCTTGACTTCTTCTGACTCCAATAGATTTCCTAAGCACTAGTGTTTTAAGGAACAGCTTAAAAAGAGAATCCTAATGTGATTTCTTTATAATGGGTGTGTTCCTTATTTATCCTAGTGTCTAAACTCTTCTCCATGGCTGGACCCCCAAATAATATTCCTTTACGTGCTAAGGTGTATCTAGAGAGTGGGATAGGTTTAATAACTACCCTAACCCTAACACGTACCCTAACCCTAACCCCTACCCTAACCCTAACACGTACCCTAATCCTAAACAATACCCTAAACCGAGCCCTAACCCTAACACTAACCCTAACCCTAACCCTAACCCATACCCTACGCCGTACCCGAAGCCCTCCCCAAACCCGTACCGTAAGCCTAACCCTAAGCCTAACCCTAAGCCTAACCCTAACCCTAGGCTACCCTTGACTGCTTCTGCCTCCAATAGATTTCCTAAGCACTAGTGTTTTAAGGAACAGGTTAAAAAGAGAATCCTAATGTGATTTCTTTATAATGTGTGTGTTCCTTATATTTTCTTAGTGTCTAAACTCTTCTTCATGGGTGGACCCCCAAATAATATTCCTTTACGTGCTAAGGTGTATCTAGAGAGTGGGATAGGTTTAATAAGTACCCTATCTCTAACGCGTACCCTAACCCTAACCCCTACCCTAACCCTAACCCGTACCCTAATCCTAACCCATAACCTAACCCGAGACATACCCTAACCCTAACCCCTAGCCTATCCCTAACACGTACCCTAATCCTAACTCATAACCTAACCCGAGACCTACCCTAACACTAACCCTAACCCTAACTCTAACCCACACCCTACGCCGTACCCGAAGCCCTCCCCGAACCCGTACCGTAAGCCGTATCCTAAGCCTAACCCTAAGCCTAACCCTAACCCTAGGCTACCCTTGACTGCTTCTGACTCAAATAGATTTCCTAAGCACTAGTGTTTTAAGGAACAGCTGAAAAAGAGAATCCTAATGTGATATCTTTATAATGTGTGTGTTCCTTATATTATCTTAGTGTCTAAACTCTTCTCCATGGGTGGACCCCCAAATAATATTCCTTTACGTGCTAAGGTGTATCGAGAGAGTGGGATAGGTTTAATAACTACCCTAACTCTAACGTGTACCCTAACCCTAACCCCTACCCTAACCCTAACACGTACCCTAATCCTAACCCGTACCCTAAACCGAGACCTAACCCTAACACTAACCCCAACCCTAACCCTAACCCATACCCTACGCCGTACCCGAAGCCCTCCCCAAACCCGTACCCTAAGCCGTATCCTAAGCCTAACCCTAAGCCTAACCCTAACCCTAGGCTACCCTTGACTTCTTCTGCCGCCAATAGATTTCCTAAGCACTATTGTTTTAAGGAACAGCTTAAAAAGAGAATCCTAAAGTGATTTCTTTATAATGTGTGTGTTCCTTATCTTATCCTAGTGTCTAAACTCTTCTCCATGGCTGGACCTCCAAATAATATTCCTTTATGTTCTAAGGGGTATCTAGAGAGTGGGATAGGTTTAATAACTACCTTAACCCTAACGCGTACCGTAAACCTAACCCCTACCCTAACCCTAACACGTACCCTAATCCTAACCAATACCCTAAACCGAGCCCTAACCCTAACACTAACCCTAACCCTAACCCTAACCCATACACTACGCCGTACCCAAAGCCCTCCCCGAAACCGTACCCTAAGCCGTACCCTAAGCCTAACCCTAAGCCTAACCCTAACTCTAGGCTACCCTTGACTGCTTCTGCCTCCAATAGATTTCCTCAGCACTAGTGTTTTAAGGAACAGCATAAAAAGAGAATCCCAATGTGATTTCTTTATAATGGGTGTGTTCCTTATCTTATCCTAGTGTCTAAACTCTTCTCCATGGCTGGACCACCAAATAATATTCCTTTACGTGCTAAGGGGTATCTAGAGAGTGGGATAGGTTTAATAACTACCCTAACCCTAGCACGTACCCTAACCCTAACCCCTACCCTAACCCTAACACGTACCCTAATCCTAAACCGTACCCTAAATCGAGCCCTAACCCTAGCACTAACCCTAACCCTAACCCAAACCCATACCCTACGCCGTACCCAAAGCCCTCCCCAAACCCGTACCCTAAGCCGTACCCTTAGCCTAACCCTAAGCCTAACCCTAACACTAGGCTACCCTTGACTGCTTCTGCCTCCAATAGAGTTCCTAAGCACTAGTGTTTTAAGGAAGAGCTGAAAAAGAGAATCCTAATGTGATTTCTTTATAATGTGTGTGTTCCTTATCTTATCCTAGTGTCTAAACTCTTCTCCATGGCTGGATGCCCAAATAATATTCTTTACGTGCTAAGGGGTATCTAGAGAGTGGGATAGGTTTAATAACTACCCTAACCCTAACGCGTACCCTAACCCTAACCCTTACCCTAACCCTAACATGTACCCTAATCCTAAACAATACCCTAAACCGAGCCCTAACCCTAACACTAACCCTAACCGTAACCCTAACCCATACCCTACGCCTTACCCGAACCCCTCCCCGAGCCCGTACCCTAAGCCGTACCCTAAGCCTAACCCTAACCCTAACCCTAACCCTAGGCTACCCTTGACTGCTTCTGCCTCCAATAGATTTCCTAAGCACTAGTGGTTTAAGGAACAGCTTAAAAAGAGAATCCTAATGTGATTTCTTTATAATGTGTGTGTTCCTTATATTATCTTAGTGTCTAAACTCTTCTCCATGGCTGGACCCCCAAATAATATTCCTTTACGTGCTAATGGGTATCTAGAGAGTGGGATAGGTTTAATAACTACCCTAACCCTAACGCGTACCCTAACCCTAACCCCTACCCTAACCCTAACACGTACCCTAATCCTAACCCGTACCCTAAACCGAGCCCTAACCCTAACACTAAACCTAACCCTAACCCTAACCCATACCCTACGCCGTACGCGAAGCCCTCTCCGAACCCGTACCCTAAGCCGTACCCTAAGCCTAACCCTAAGCCTAACCCTAACCCTAGGCTACCCTTGACTGCTTCAGCCTCAAATAGATTTCCTAAGCACTAGTGTTTTAAGGAACAGCTTTAAAAGAGAATCCTAATGTGATTTCTTTATAATGGGTGTGTTCCTTATCTTATCCTAGTGTCTAAACTCTTCTCCATGGCTGGACCACCAAATAATATTCCTTTACGTGCTAAGGGGTATTTAGAGAGTGGGATAGGTTTAATAACTACCCGAACCCTAACGCGTACCCTAACCCTAACCCCTACCCTAACCCTAACACGTACCCTAATCCTAACCCGTACCCTAAACGGAGCCCTAATCCTAACACTAACCCAAACACTAACCCTAACCCATACCCTACGCCGTACCTGAAGCCCTCTCTGAACCCGTACCGTAAGCCGTATCCTAATCCTTACCCTAAGCCTAACCCTAACCCTAGGCTACCCTTGACTGCTTCTGCCTCCAATAGATTTCCTAAGCACTAGTGTTTTAAGGAACAGCTTAAAAAGAGAATCCTAATGTGATTTCCTTATAATGGGTGTGTTCCTTATCTTATCCTAGTGTCTAAAGTCTTCTCCATTGCTGGACCCCCAAATAATATTCCTTTACGTGCTAAGGGGTATATAGAGAGTGGGATAGGTTTAATAACTACCTTAACCCTAACGCGTACCCTAACCCTAACCCCTACCCTAACCCTAACACGTACCCTAATCCTAAACAATACCCTAAACCGAGCCCTAACCCTAACACTAACCCTAACCCTAACCTAAACCCATACCCTACGCCGTACCCGAAGTTCTCCCCGAACCCGTAACCTAAGCCGTACCCTAAGCCTAACCCTAAGCCTAAACCTAACCCTAGGCTACCCTTGACTGCTTCTGCCTCCAATAGATTTCCTAAGCACTAGTGTTTTAAGGAACAGCTTAAAAAGAGAATCCTAATGTGATTTCTTTATAATGTGTGTGTTCCTTATATTATCTTAGTGTCTAAACTCTTCTTCATGGGTGGACCCCCAAATAATATTTCTTTACGTGCTAAGGTGTATCTAGAGAGTGGGATAGGTTTAATAAGAACCCTAACCCTAACCCCTACCCTAACCCTAACACGTACCCTAATCATAACCCGTACCCTAAACGGAGCCCTAACTCTAACACTAACCCAAACCCTAACCCTAACCCATACCTTACGCCGTACCTGAAGCCCTCTCCGAACCCGTACCGTAAGCCGTATCCTAATCCTAACCCTAAGCCTAACCCTAACCCTAGGCTACCCTTGACTGCTTCTGCCTCCAATAGATTTCCTAAGCACTAGTGTTTTAAGGAACAGCTTAAAAAGAGGATCCTAATGTGATTTCTCTATAAAGGGTGTGTTCCTTATCTTAGCCTAGTGTCTAAAGTCTTCTCCATTGCTGGACCCCCAAATAATATTCCTTTACGTGCTAAGGGGTATCTAGAGAGTGGGATAGGTTTAATAACTACCCTAACCCTAATGCGTACCCTAACCCTAACCCCTACCCTAACCCTAACACGTACCCTAATCCTAAGCCGTACACTAAACCGAGCCCTAACATTAACACTAACCCTAACCCTAACCCTAACTCATACACTACACCGTACCCGAAGCCCTCCCCGAACCTGTACCCTAAGCCTTACCCTAAGCCTAACCGTAACCCTAGGCTACCCTTGACTGCTTCTGCCTCCAATAGATTTCCTAAGCACTAGTGTTTTAAGGAAGAGCTGAAAAAGAGAATCCTAATGTGATTTCTTTATAATGTGTGTGTTCCTTATCTTATCCTAGTGTCTAAACTCTTCTCCATGGCTGGATACCCAAATAATATTCCTTTACGTGCTAAGGAGTATCTAGAGAGTGGGATAGGTTTAATAACCCTAACCGTAACACGTACCCTAACCCTAACCCCTACCCTAACCCTAACACGTACCCTAATCCTAAACCGTACCCTAAACCGAGCCCTAACCCTAACACTAACCCTAACCCTAACCCATACCCTACGCCGTACCCGAAGCCCTCCCCGAACCCGTAACCTAAGCCGTACCCTAAGCCTAACCCTAAGCCTAAACCTAACCCTAGGCTACCCTTGACTGCTTCTGCCTCCAATAGATTTCCTAAGCACTAGTGTTTTAAGGAACAGCTTAAAAAGAGAATCCTAATGTGATTTCTTTATAATGTGTGTGTTCCTTATATTATCTTAGTGTCTAAACTCTTCTTCATGGGTGGACCCCCAAATAATATTCCTTTACGTGCTAAGGTGTATCTAGAGAGTGGGATAGGTTTAATAAGTACCCTAACTCTAACGCGTACCCTAAACCTAACCCCTACCCTAACCCTAACACGTACCCTAATCCTAACCCATAACCTAACCCGAGACCTACCCTAACCCTAACCCCTACCCTAACCCTAACACGTACCCTAATCCTAACTCATAACCTAACCCGAGACCTACCCTAACACTAACCCTAACCCTAACTCTAACCCACACCCTACGCCGTACACGAAGCCCTCCCCGAACCCGTACCGTAAGCCGTATCCTAAGCCTAACCCTAAGCCTAACCCTAACCCTAGGCTAACCTTGACTGCTTCTGACTCCAATAGATTTCCTAAGCAATAGTGTTTTAAGGAACAGCTTAAAAAGACAATCCTAATGTGATTTCTTTATAATGGGTGTGTTCCTTATTTATCCTAGTGTCTAAACTCTTCTCCATGGCTGGACCCCCAAATAATATTCCTTTACGAGCTAAGGTGTATCTAGAGAGTGGGATAGGTTTAATAACTACGCTAACCCTAACACGTACCCTAACCCTAACCCCTATCCTAACCCTAACACGTACCCTAATCCTAAACAATACCCTAAACCGAGCCCTAACCCTAACACTAACCCTAACCCTAACCCTAACCCATACCCTACGCCGTACCCGAAGCCCTCCCCAAACCCGTACCCTAAGCCGTACCCTAAGCCTAACCCTAAGCCGAACCCTAACCCTAGGCTACCCTTGACTGCTTCTGCCTCCAATAGATTTCCTACGCACTAGTGTTTTAAGGAACAGCTTAAAAAGAGAATCCTAATGTGATTTCTTTATAATGTGTGTGTTCCTTATATTATCTTAGTGTCTAAACTCTTCTCCATAGGTGGACCCCCAAATAATATTCCTTTACGTGCTAAGGTGTATCCAGAGAGTGGGATAGGTTTAATAACTACCCTAACTCTAACGTGTACCCTAACCCTAACCCCTACCCTAACCCTAACACGTACCCTAATCCTAACCCGTACCCTAAACCGAGACCTAACCCTAACACTAACCCCAACCCTAACCCTAACCCATACCCTACGCCGTACCCGAAGCCCTCCCCAAACCCGTACCCTAAGCTGTACCCTAAGCCTAACCCTAAGCCTAACCCTAACCCTAGGCTACCCTTGACTGCTTCTGCCTCCAATAGATTTCCTACGCACTAGTGTTTTAAGGAACAGCTTAAAAAGAGAATCCTAATGTGATTTCTTTATAATGTGTGTGTTCCTTATATTATCTTAGTGTCTAAACTCTTCTCCATGGGTGGACCCCAAATTAATATTCCTTTACTTGCTAAGGTGTATCTAGAGAGTGGGATAGGTTTAATAACTACCCTAACTCTAACGTGTACCCTAACCCTAACCCCTACCCTAACCCTAACACGTACCCTAATCCTAACCCGTAGCCTAAACCGAGCCCTAAACCTAACACTAACCCTAATCCTAACCCTAACCCATACCCTACGCCGTACCCGAAGCCCTCCCCGAAACCGTACCCTAAGCCGTACCCTAAGCCTAACCCTAAGCCTAACCCTAACCCTAGGCTACCCTTGACTGCTTCTGCCTCCAATAGATTTCCTAAGCACTAGTGTTTTAAGGAACAGCATAAAAAGAGAATCCTAATGTGATTTCTTTATAATGGGTGTGTTCCTTATCTTATCCTCGTGTTTAACTCTTCTCCATGGCTGGACCCCCAAATAATATTCTTTACGTGCTAAGGGGTATCTAGAGAGTGGGATAGGTTTAATAACTACGCTAACCCTAACACGTACCCTAAGCCTAACCCCTACCCTAACCCTAACACGTAACCTAATCCGAAACCGTACCCTAAACCGAGCCCTAACCCTAACACTAACCCTAACACTAACCGTAACCCATACCCTACGCCGTACCCGAAGCCCTCCCCGAACCCGTACCCTAAGCCGTGCCCTAAGCCTAACCCTAAGCCTAACCCTAACCCTAGGCTACCCTTGACTGCTTCTGCCTCCAATAGATTTCCTAAGCACTAGTGTTTTAAGGAACAGGTTAAAAAGAGAATCCTAATGTGATTTCTTTATAATGGGTGTGTTCCTTATCTTATCCTAGTGTCTAAACTCTTCTCCATGGCTGGACCCCCAAATAATATTCCTTAACGTGCTAAGGGGTATCTAGAGAGTGGGATAGGTTTAATAACAACCCTAACCCTAACACGTACCCTAACCCTAACCCCTACCCTAACCCTAACACGTACCCTAAACCTAAACCGTACCCTAAACCGAGCCCTAACCCTAACACTAACACTAACCCTAACCCATACCCTACGCCGTACCCGAAGCCCTCCCCGAACCCGAACCCTAAGCCGTACCCTTAGCCTAACCCTATGCCTAACCCTAACACTAGGCTACCCTTGACTGCTTCTGCCTCCAATAGATTTCCTAAGCACTAGTGTTTTAAGGAACAGCATAAAAAGAGAATCCTAATGTGATTTCTTTATAATGGGTGTGTTCCTTATCTTATCCTAGTGTCTAAACTCTTCTCCATGGCTGGACCACCAAATAATATTCCTTTACGTGCTAAGGGGTATCTAGAGAGTGGGATAGGTTTAATAACTACCCTAACCCTAGCACGTACCCTAACCCTAACCCCTACCCTAACCCTAACACGTACCCTAATCCTAAACAATACCCTAAACCGAGCCCTAACCCTAACACTAACCCTAACACTAAACCTAACCCATACCCTACGCCGTACCCGAAGCCCTCCCCGAACCCGTACCCTAAGCCGTACCCTAAGCCTAACCCTAAGCCTAACCCTACCCCTAGGCTACCCTTGACTGCTTCTGCCTACAATAGATTTCCTAAGCACTAGTGTTTTAAGGAACAGCTTAAAAAGAGAATCCTAATGTGATTTCTTTATAATGGGTGTGTTCCGTATCTTATCCTAGTGTCTAAACTCTTCTCCATGGTTGGACCCCCAAATAATATTCCTTTACGTGCTAAGGGGTATTTAGAGAGTGGGATAGGTTTAATAACTACCCGAACCCTAACGCGTACCCTAACCCTAACCCCTACCCTAACCCTAACACGTACCCTAATCCTAAACAATACCCTAAACCGAGCCCTAACCCTAACACTAACCCTAACCCTAAACTAAACCCATACCCTACGCCGTACCCGAAGTTCTCCCCGAACCCGTAACCTAAGCCGTACCCTAAGCCTAACCCTAAGCCTAAACCTAACCCTAGGCTACCCTTGACTGCTTCTGCCTCCAATAGATTTCCTAAGCACTAGTGTTTTAAGGAACAGCTTAAAAAGAGAATCCTAATGTGATTTCTTTATAATGTGTGTGTTCCTTATATTATCTTAGTGTCTAAACTCTTCTTCATGGGTGGACCCCCAAATAATATTTCTTTACGTGCTAAGGTGTATCTAGAGAGTGGGATAGGTTTAATAAGAACCCTAACCCTAACCCCTACCCTAACCCTAACACGTACCCTAATCCTAAACCGTACCCTAAACCGAGCCCTAACCCTAACACTAACCCTAACCCTAACCCTATCCCATACACTACACCGTACCCGAAGCCCTCCCCGAACCCGTACCCTAAGCCTTACCCTAAGCCTAACCCTAACCCTAGGCTACGCTTGACTGCTTCTGCCTCCAATAGATTTCCTAAGCACTAGTGTTTTAAGGAACAGCTTAAAAAGAGAATCCTAATGTGATTTATTTATAATGGGTGTGTTCCTTATCTTATCCTAGTGTCTAAACTCTTCTCCATGGCTGGACCTCCAAATAATATTCCTTTACGTCCTAAGGGGTATCTAGAGAGTGGGATAGGTTTAATAACTACCCTAACACTAACGCGTACCCTAACCCTAACCCTTACCCTAACCCTAACACGTACCCTAATCCTAACCCGTACCCTAAACCGAGCCCTAACCCTAACACTAACCCTAACCGTAACCCTAACCCATACCCTACGCCTTACCCGAACCCCTCCCCGAGCCCGTACCCTAAGCCGTACCCTAAGCCTAACCCTAACCCTAACCCTAACCCTAGGCTACCCTTGACTGCTTCTGCCTCCAATAGATTTCCTAAGCACTAGTGGTTTAAGGAACAGCTTAAAAAGAGAATCCTAATGTGATTTCTTTATAATGTGTGTGTTCCTTATATTATCTTAGTGTCTAAACTCTTCTCCATGGCTGGACCCCCAAATAATATTCCTTTACGTGCTAATGGGTATCTAGAGAGTGGGATAGGTTTAATAACTACCCTAACCCTAACGCGTACCCTAACCCTAACCCCTACCCTAACCCTAACACGTACCCTAATCCTAACCCGTACCCTAAACCGAGCCCTAACCCTAACACTAAACCTAACCCTAACCCTAACCCATACCCTACGCCGTACGCGAAGCCCTCTCCGAACCCGTACCCTAAGCCGTACCCTAAGCCTAACCCTAAGCCTAACCCTAACCCTAGGCTACCCTTGACTGCTTCAGCCTCAAATAGATTTCCTAAGCACTAGTGTTTTAAGGAACAGCTTTAAAAGAGAATCCTAATGTGATTTCTTTATAATGGGTGTGTTCCTTATCTTATCCTAGTGTCTAAACTCTTCTCCATGGCTGGACCACCAAATAATATTCCTTTACGTGCTAAGGGGTATTTAGAGAGTGGGATAGGTTTAATAACTACCCGAACCCTAACGCGTACCCTAACCCTAACCCCTACCCTAACCCTAACACGTACCCTAATCCTAACCCGTACCCTAAACGGAGCCCTAATCCTAACACTAACCCAAACACTAACCCTAACCCATACCCTACGCCGTACCTGAAGCCCTCTCTGAACCCGTACCGTAAGCCGTATCCTAATCCTTACCCTAAGCCTAACCCTAACCCTAGGCTACCCTTGACTGCTTCTGCCTCCAATAGATTTCCTAAGCACTAGTGTTTTAAGGAACAGCTTAAAAAGAGAATCCTAATGTGATTTCCTTATAATGGGTGTGTTCCTTATCTTATCCTAGTGTCTAAAGTCTTCTCCATTGCTGGACCCCCAAATAATATTCCTTTACGTGCTAAGGGGTATATAGAGAGTGGGATAGGTTTAATAACTACCTTAACCCTAACGCGTACCCTAACCCTAACCCCTACCCTAACCCTAACACGTACCCTAATCCTAAACAATACCCTAAACCGAGCCCTAACCCTAACACTAACCCTAACCCTAACCTAAACCCATACCCTACGCCGTACCCGAAGTTCTCCCCGAACCCGTAACCTAAGCCGTACCCTAAGCCTAACCCTAAGCCTAAACCTAACCCTAGGCTACCCTTGACTGCTTCTGCCTCCAATAGATTTCCTAAGCACTAGTGTTTTAAGGAACAGCTTAAAAAGAGAATCCTAATGTGATTTCTTTATAATGTGTGTGTTCCTTATATTATCTTAGTGTCTAAACTCTTCTTCATGGGTGGACCCCCAAATAATATTTCTTTACGTGCTAAGGTGTATCTAGAGAGTGGGATAGGTTTAATAAGAACCCTAACCCTAACCCCTACCCTAACCCTAACACGTACCCTAATCATAACCCGTACCCTAAACGGAGCCCTAACTCTAACACTAACCCAAACCCTAACCCTAACCCATACCTTACGCCGTACCTGAAGCCCTCTCCGAACCCGTACCGTAAGCCGTATCCTAATCCTAACCCTAAGCCTAACCCTAACCCTAGGCTACCCTTGACTGCTTCTGCCTCCAATAGATTTCCTAAGCACTAGTGTTTTAAGGAACAGCTTAAAAAGAGGATCCTAATGTGATTTCTCTATAAAGGGTGTGTTCCTTATCTTAGCCTAGTGTCTAAAGTCTTCTCCATTGCTGGACCCCCAAATAATATTCCTTTACGTGCTAAGGGGTATCTAGAGAGTGGGATAGGTTTAATAACTACCCTAACCCTAATGCGTACCCTAACCCTAACCCCTACCCTAACCCTAACACGTACCCTAATCCTAAGCCGTACACTAAACCGAGCCCTAACATTAACACTAACCCTAACCCTAACCCTAACTCATACACTACACCGTACCCGAAGCCCTCCCCGAACCTGTACCCTAAGCCTTACCCTAAGCCTAACCGTAACCCTAGGCTACCCTTGACTGCTTCTGCCTCCAATAGATTTCCTAAGCACTAGTGTTTTAAGGAAGAGCTGAAAAAGAGAATCCTAATGTGATTTCTTTATAATGTGTGTGTTCCTTATCTTATCCTAGTGTCTAAACTCTTCTCCATGGCTGGATACCCAAATAATATTCCTTTACGTGCTAAGGAGTATCTAGAGAGTGGGATAGGTTTAATAACCCTATCCGTAACACGTACCCTAACCCTAACCCCTACCCTAACCCTAACACGTACCCTAATCCTAAACCGTACCCTAAACCGAGCCCTAACCCTAACACTAACCCTAACCCTAACCCATACCCTACGCCGTACCCGAAGCCCTCCCCGAACCCGTAACCTAAGCCGTACCCTAAGCCTAACCCTAAGCCTAAACCTAACCCTAGGCTACCCTTGACTGCTTCTGCCTCCAATAGATTTCCTAAGCACTAGTGTTTTAAGGAACAGCTTAAAAAGAGAATCCTAATGTGATTTCTTTATAATGTGTGTGTTCCTTATATTATCTTAGTGTCTAAACTCTTCTTCATGGGTGGACCCCCAAATAATATTCCTTTACGTGCTAAGGTGTATCTAGAGAGTGGGATAGGTTTAATAAGTACCCTAACTCTAACGCGTACCCTAAACCTAACCCCTACCCTAACCCTAACACGTACCCTAATCCTAACCCATAACCTAACCCGAGACCTACCCTAACCCTAACCCCTACCCTAACCCTAACACGTACCCTAATCCTAACTCATAACCTAACCCGAGACCTACCCTAACACTAACCCTAACCCTAACTCTAACCCACACCCTACGCCGTACACGAAGCCCTCCCCGAACCCGTACCGTAAGCCGTATCCTAAGCCTAACCCTAAGCCTAACCCTAACCCTAGGCTAACCTTGACTGCTTCTGACTCCAATAGATTTCCTAAGCAATAGTGTTTTAAGGAACAGCTTAAAAAGACAATCCTAATGTGATTTCTTTATAATGGGTGTGTTCCTTATTTATCCTAGTGTCTAAACTCTTCTCCATGGCTGGACCCCCAAATAATATTCCTTTACGAGCTAAGGTGTATCTAGAGAGTGGGATAGGTTTAATAACTACGCTAACCCTAACACGTACCCTAACCCTAACCCCTATCCTAACCCTAACACGTACCCTAATCCTAAACAATACCCTAAACCGAGCCCTAACCCTAACACTAACCCTAACCCTAACCCTAACCCATACCCTACGCCGTACCCGAAGCCCTCCCCAAACCCGTACCCTAAGCCGTACCCTAAGCCTAACCCTAAGCCGAACCCTAACCCTAGGCTACCCTTGACTGCTTCTGCCTCCAATAGATTTCCTACGCACTAGTGTTTTAAGGAACAGCTTAAAAAGAGAATCCTAATGTGATTTCTTTATAATGTGTGTGTTCCTTATATTATCTTAGTGTCTAAACTCTTCTCCATAGGTGGACCCCCAAATAATATTCCTTTACGTGCTAAGGTGTATCCAGAGAGTGGGATAGGTTTAATAACTACCCTAACTCTAACGTGTACCCTAACCCTAACCCCTACCCTAACCCTAACACGTACCCTAATCCTAACCCGTACCCTAAACCGAGACCTAACCCTAACACTAACCCCAACCCTAACCCTAACCCATACCCTACGCCGTACCCGAAGCCCTCCCCAAACCCGTACCCTAAGCTGTACCCTAAGCCTAACCCTAAGCCTAACCCTAACCCTAGGCTACCCTTGACTGCTTCTGCCTCCAATAGATTTCCTACGCACTAGTGTTTTAAGGAACAGCTTAAAAAGAGAATCCTAATGTGATTTCTTTATAATGTGTGTGTTCCTTATATTATCTTAGTGTCTAAACTCTTCTCCATGGGTGGACCCCAAATTAATATTCCTTTACTTGCTAAGGTGTATCTAGAGAGTGGGATAGGTTTAATAACTACCCTAACTCTAACGTGTACCCTAACCCTAACCCCTACCCTAACCCTAACACGTACCCTAATCCTAACCCGTAGCCTAAACCGAGCCCTAAACCTAACACTAACCCTAATCCTAACCCTAACCCATACCCTACGCCGTACCCGAAGCCCTCCCCGAAACCGTACCCTAAGCCGTACCCTAAGCCTAACCCTAAGCCTAACCCTAACCCTAGGCTACCCTTGACTGCTTCTGCCTCCAATAGATTTCCTAAGCACTAGTGTTTTAAGGAACAGCATAAAAAGAGAATCCTAATGTGATTTCTTTATAATGGGTGTGTTCCTTATCTTATCCTCGTGTTTAACTCTTCTCCATGGCTGGACCCCCAAATAATATTCTTTACGTGCTAAGGGGTATCTAGAGAGTGGGATAGGTTTAATAACTACGCTAACCCTAACACGTACCCTAAGCCTAACCCCTACCCTAACCCTAACACGTAACCTAATCCGAAACCGTACCCTAAACCGAGCCCTAACCCTAACACTAACCCTAACACTAACCGTAACCCATACCCTACGCCGTACCCGAAGCCCTCCCCGAACCCGTACCCTAAGCCGTGCCCTAAGCCTAACCCTAAGCCTAACCCTAACCCTAGGCTACCCTTGACTGCTTCTGCCTCCAATAGATTTCCTAAGCACTAGTGTTTTAAGGAACAGGTTAAAAAGAGAATCCTAATGTGATTTCTTTATAATGGGTGTGTTCCTTATCTTATCCTAGTGTCTAAACTCTTCTCCATGGCTGGACCCCCAAATAATATTCCTTAACGTGCTAAGGGGTATCTAGAGAGTGGGATAGGTTTAATAACAACCCTAACCCTAACACGTACCCTAACCCTAACCCCTACCCTAACCCTAACACGTACCCTAAACCTAAACCGTACCCTAAACCGAGCCCTAACCCTAACACTAACACTAACCCTAACCCATACCCTACGCCGTACCCGAAGCCCTCCCCGAACCCGAACCCTAAGCCGTACCCTTAGCCTAACCCTATGCCTAACCCTAACACTAGGCTACCCTTGACTGCTTCTGCCTCCAATAGATTTCCTAAGCACTAGTGTTTTAAGGAACAGCATAAAAAGAGAATCCTAATGTGATTTCTTTATAATGGGTGTGTTCCTTATCTTATCCTAGTGTCTAAACTCTTCTCCATGGCTGGACCACCAAATAATATTCCTTTACGTGCTAAGGGGTATCTAGAGAGTGGGATAGGTTTAATAACTACCCTAACCCTAGCACGTACCCTAACCCTAACCCCTACCCTAACCCTAACACGTACCCTAATCCTAAACAATACCCTAAACCGAGCCCTAACCCTAACACTAACCCTAACACTAAACCTAACCCATACCCTACGCCGTACCCGAAGCCCTCCCCGAACCCGTACCCTAAGCCGTACCCTAAGCCTAACCCTAAGCCTAACCCTACCCCTAGGCTACCCTTGACTGCTTCTGCCTACAATAGATTTCCTAAGCACTAGTGTTTTAAGGAACAGCTTAAAAAGAGAATCCTAATGTGATTTCTTTATAATGGGTGTGTTCCGTATCTTATCCTAGTGTCTAAACTCTTCTCCATGGTTGGACCCCCAAATAATATTCCTTTACGTGCTAAGGGGTATTTAGAGAGTGGGATAGGTTTAATAACTACCCGAACCCTAACGCGTACCCTAACCCTAACCCCTACCCTAACCCTAACACGTACCCTAATCCTAAACAATACCCTAAACCGAGCCCTAACCCTAACACTAACCCTAACCCTAAACTAAACCCATACCCTACGCCGTACCCGAAGTTCTCCCCGAACCCGTAACCTAAGCCGTACCCTAAGCCTAACCCTAAGCCTAAACCTAACCCTAGGCTACCCTTGACTGCTTCTGCCTCCAATAGATTTCCTAAGCACTAGTGTTTTAAGGAACAGCTTAAAAAGAGAATCCTAATGTGATTTCTTTATAATGTGTGTGTTCCTTATATTATCTTAGTGTCTAAACTCTTCTTCATGGGTGGACCCCCAAATAATATTTCTTTACGTGCTAAGGTGTATCTAGAGAGTGGGATAGGTTTAATAAGAACCCTAACCCTAACCCCTACCCTAACCCTAACACGTACCCTAATCCTAAACCGTACCCTAAACCGAGCCCTAACCCTAACACTAACCCTAACCCTAACCCTATCCCATACACTACACCGTACCCGAAGCCCTCCCCGAACCCGTACCCTAAGCCTTACCCTAAGCCTAACCCTAACCCTAGGCTACGCTTGACTGCTTCTGCCTCCAATAGATTTCCTAAGCACTAGTGTTTTAAGGAACAGCTTAAAAAGAGAATCCTAATGTGATTTATTTATAATGGGTGTGTTCCTTATCTTATCCTAGTGTCTAAACTCTTCTCCATGGCTGGACCTCCAAATAATATTCCTTTACGTCCTAAGGGGTATCTAGAGAGTGGGATAGGTTTAATAACTACCCTAACACTAACGCGTACCCTAACCCTAACCCTTACCCTAACCCTAACACGTACCCTAATCCTAACCCGTACCCTAAACCGAGCCCTAACCCTAACACTAACCCTAACCCTAACCCTTACCCTAACCCTAACATGTACCCTAATCCTAAACAATACCCTAAACCGGGCCCTAACCCTAACACTAACCCTAACCGTAACCCTAACCCATACCCTACGCCTTACCCGAACCCCTCCCCGAGCCCGTACCCTAAGCCGTACCCTAAGCCTAACCCTAACCCTAACCCTAAACCTAGGCTACCCTTGACTGCTTCTGCCTCCAATAGATTTCCTAAGCACTAGTGGTTTAAGGAACAGCTTAAAAAGAGAATCCTAATGTGATCTCTTTATAATGTGTGTGTTCCTTATATTATCTTAGTGTCTAAAGTCTTCTCCATGGCTGGACCCCCAAATAATATTCCTTTACGTGCTAATGGGTATCTAGAGAGTGGGATAGGTTTAATAACTACCCTAACCCTAACGCGTACCCTAACCCTAACCCCTACCCTAACCCTAACACGTACCCTAATCCTAACCCGTACCCTAAACCGAGCCCTAACCCTAACACTAAACCTAACCCTAACCCTAACCCATACCCTACGCCGTACGCGAAGCCCTCTCCGAACCCGTACCCTAAGCCGTACCCTAAGCCTAACCCTAAGCCTAACCCTAACCCTAGGCTACCCTTGACTGCTTCAGCCTCAAATAGATTTCCTAAGCACTAGTGTTTTAAGGAACAGCTTTAAAAGAGAATCCTAATGTGATTTCTTTATAATGGGTGTGTTCCTTATCTTATCCTAGTGTCTAAACTCTTCTCCATGGCTGGACCACCAAATAATATTCCTTTACGTGCTAAGGGGTATCTAGAGAGTGGGATAGGTTTAATAACTACCCTAACCCTAATGCGTACCCTAACCTTAAACCCTACCCTAACCCTAACACGTACCCTAATCCTAAACAATACCCTAAACCGAGCCCTAACCCTAACACTAACCCTAACACTAAACCTAACCCATACCCTACGCCGTGCCCGAAGCCCTCCCCGAACCCGTACACTAAGCCGTACCCTAAGCCTAACCCTAAGCCTAACCCTACCCCTAGGCTACCCTTGACTGCTTCTGCCTACAATAGATTTCCTAAGCACTAGTGTTTTAAGGAACAGCTTAAAAAGAGAATCCTAATGTGATTTCTTTATAATGGGTGTGTTCCGTATCTTATCCTAGTGTCTAAACTCTTCTCCATGGTTGGACCCCCAAATAATATTCCTTTACGTGCTAAGGGGTATTTAGAGAGTGGGATAGGTTTAATAACTACCCGAACCCTAACGCGTACCCTAACCCTAACCCCTACCCTAACCCTAACACGTACCCTAATCCTAAACAATACCCTAAACAGAGCCCTAACCCTAACACTAACCCTAACCCTAAACTAAACCCATACCCTACGCCGTACCCGAAGTTCTCCCCGAACCCGTAACCTAAGCCGTACCCTAAGCCTAACCCTAAGCCTAAACCTAACCCTAGGCTACCCTTGACTGCTTCTGCCTCCAATAGATTTCCTAAGCACTAGTGTTTTAAGGAACAGCTTAAAAAGAGAATCCTAATGTGATTTCTTTATAATGTGTGTGTTCCTTATATTATCTTAGTGTCTAAACTCTTCTTCATGGGTGGACCCCCAAATAATATTTCTTTACGTGCTAAGGTGTATCTAGAGAGTGGGATAGGTTTAATAAGAACCCTAACCCTAACCCCTACCCTAACCCTAACACGTACCCTAATCCTAAACCGTACCCTAAACCGAGCCCTAACCCTAACACTAACCCTAACCCTAACCCTATCCCATACACTACACCGTACCCGAAGCCCTCCCCGAACCCGTACCCTAAGCCTTACCCTAAGCCTAACCCTAACCCTAGGCTACGCTTGACTGCTTCTGCCTCCAATAGATTTCCTAAGCACTAGTGTTTTAAGGAACAGCTTAAAAAGAGAATCCTAATGTGATTTATTTATAATGGGTGTGTTCCTTATCTTATCCTAGTGTCTAAACTCTTCTCCATGGCTGGACCTCCAAATAATATTCCTTTACGTCCTAAGGGGTATCTAGAGAGTGGGATAGGTTTAATAACTACCCTAACACTAACGCGTACCCTAACCCTAACCCTTACCCTAACCCTAACACGTACCCTAATCCTAACCCGTACCCTAAACCGAGCCCTAACCCTAACACTAACCCTAACCCTAACCCTTACCCTAACCCTAACATGTACCCTAATCCTAAACAATAACCTAAACCGAGCCCTAACCCTAACACTAACCCTAACCGTAACCCTAACCCATACCCTACGCCTTACCCGAACCCCTCCCCGAGCCCGTACCCTAAGCCGTACCCTAAGCCTAACCCTAACCCTAACCCTAACCCTAGGCTACCCTTGACTGCTTCTGCCTCCAATAGATTTCCTAAGCACTAGTGGTTTAAGGAACAGCTTAAAAAGAGAATCCTAATGTGATCTCTTTATAATGTGTGTGTTCCTTATATTATCTTAGTGTCTAAAGTCTTCTCCATGGCTGGACCCCCAAATAATATTCCTTTACGTGCTAATGGGTATCTAGAGAGTGGGATAGGTTTAATAACTACCCTAACCCTAACGCGTACCCTAACCCTAACCCCTACCCTAACCCTAACACGTACCCTAATCCTAACCCGTACCCTAAACCGAGCCCTAACCCTAACACTAAACCTAACCCTAACCCTAACCCATACCCTACGCCGTACGCGAAGCCCTCTCCGAACCCGTACCCTAAGCCGTACCCTAAGCCTAACCCTAAGCCTAACCCTAACCCTAGGCTACCCTTGACTGCTTCAGCCTCAAATAGATTTCCTAAGCACTAGTGTTTTAAGGAACAGCTTTAAAAGAGAATCCTAATGTGATTTCTTTATAATGGGTGTGTTCCTTATCTTATCCTAGTGTCTAAACTCTTCTCCATGGCTGGACCACCAAATAATATTCCTTTACGTGCTAAGGGGTATCTAGAGAGTGGGATAGGTTTAATAACTACCCTAACCCTAACGCGTACCCTAACCTTAAACCCTACCCTAACCCTAACACGTACCCTAATCCTAAACAATACCCTAAACCGAGCCCTAACCCTAACACTAACCCTAACACTAAACCTAACCCATACCCTACGCCGTACCCGAAGCCCTCCCCGAACCCGTACACTAAGCCGTACCCTAAGCCTAACCCTAAGCCTAACCCTACCCCTAGGCTACCCTTGACTGCTTCTGCCTACAATAGATTTCCTAAGCACTAGTGTTTTAAGGAACAGCTTAAAAAGAGAATCCTAATGTGATTTCTTTATAATGGGTGTGTTCCGTATCTTATCCTAGTGTCTAAACTCTTCTCCATGGTTGGACCCCCAAATAATATTCCTTTACGTGCTAAGGGGTATTTAGAGAGTGGGATAGGTTTAATAACTACCCGAACCCTAACGCGTACCCTAACCCTAACCCCTACCCTAACCCTAACACGTACCCTAATCCTAAACAATACCCTAAACAGAGCCCTAACCCTAACACTAACCCTAACCCTAAACTAAACCCATACCCTACGCCGTACCCGAAGTTCTCCCCGAACCCGTAACCTAAGCCGTACCCTAAGCCTAACCCTAAGCCTAAACCTAACCCTAGGCTACCCTTGACTGCTTCTGCCTCCAATAGATTTCCTAAGCACTAGTGTTTTAAGGAACAGCTTAAAAAGAGAATCCTAATGTGATTTCTTTATAATGTGTGTGTTCCTTATATTATCTTAGTGTCTAAACTCTTCTTCATGGGTGGACCCCCAAATAATATTTCTTTACGTGCTAAGGTGTATCTAGAGAGTGGGATAGGTTTAATAAGAACCCTAACCCTAACCCCTACCCTAACCCTAACACGTACCCTAATCCTAAACCGTACCCTAAACCGAGCCCTAACCCTAACACTAACCCTAACCCTAACCCTATCCCATACACTACACCGTACCCGAAGCCCTCCCCGAACCCGTACCCTAAGCCTTACCCTAAGCCTAACCCTAACCCTAGGCTACGCTTGACTGCTTCTGCCTCCAATAGATTTCCTAAGCACTAGTGTTTTAAGGAACAGCTTAAAAAGAGAATCCTAATGTGATTTATTTATAATGGGTGTGTTCCTTATCTTATCCTAGTGTCTAAACTCTTCTCCATGGCTGGACCTCCAAATAATATTCCTTTACGTCCTAAGGGGTATCTAGAGAGTGGGATAGGTTTAATAACTACCCTAACACTAACGCGTACCCTAACCCTAACCCTTACCCTAACCCTAACACGTACCCTAATCCTAACCCGTACCCTAAACCGAGCCCTAACCCTAACACTAACCCTAACCCTAACCCTAACCGATACCCTACGCCTTACCCGAACCACTCCCCGAGCCCGTACCCTAAGCCGTACCCTAAGCCTAACCCTAACCCTAACCCTAACCCTAGGCTACCCTTGACTGCTTCTGCCTCCAATAGATTTCCTAAGCACTAGTGGTTTAAGGAACAGCTTAAAAAGAGAATCCTAATGTGATTTCTTTATAATGTGTGTGTTCCTTATATTATCTTAGTGTCTAAACACTTCTCCATGGCTGGACCCCCAAATAATATTCCTTTACGTGCTAAGGGGTATCTAGAGAGTGGGATAGGTTTAATAACTACCCTAACCCTAACCCCTACCCTAACCCTAACACGTACCCTAATCCTAACCCGTACCCTAAACCGAGCCCTAACCCTAACACTAACCCTAACCCTAACCCTAACACATACCCTACGCCGTACGCGAAGCCCTCTCCGAACCCGTACCCTAAGCCTAACCCTAAGCCTAACCCTAACCCTAGGCTACCCTTGACTGCTTCAGCCTCAAATAGATTTCCTAAGCACTAGTGTTTTAAGGAACAGCTTTAAAAGAGAATCCTAATGTGATTTCTTTATAATGGGTGTGTTCCTTATCTTATCCTAGGGTCTAAACTCTTCTCCATGGCTGGACCACCAAATAATATTCCTTTACGTGCTAACGGGTATCTAGAGAGTGGGATAGGTTTAATAACTAACCTAACCCTAACACGTACCCTAACCGTAACCCCTACCCTAACCCTAACACGTACCCTAATCCTAAACAATACACTAAACCGAGCCCTAACCCTAACACTAACCCTAACACTAACCCTAACCCATACCCTACGCCGTAACCGAAGCCCTCCCCGAACCCGTACCGTAAGCCGTACCCTAAGCCTAACCCTAAGCCTAACCCTAACCCTAGGCTACCCTTGACTGCTTCTGCCTCCAATAGATTTCCTAAGCACTAGTGTTTTAAGGAACAGCTTAAAAAAGAATCCTAAGGTGATTTCTTTATAATGGGTGTGTTCCGTATCTTATCCTAGTGTCTAAACTCTTCTCCATGGTTGGACCCCCAAATAATATTCCTTTACGTGCTAAGGGGTATTTAGAGAGTGGGATAGGTTTAATAACTACCCTAACCCTAACGCGTACCCTAATCCTAACCCCTACCCTAACCCTAACACGTACCCTAATCCTAACCCGTACCCTAAACGGAGCCCTAACCCTAACACTAACCCAAACCCTAACCCTAACCCATACCCTACGCCGTACCTGAAGCCCTCTCCGAACCCGTACCGTAAGCCGTATCCTAATCCTAACCCTAAGCCTAACCCTAACCCTAGGCTACCCTTGACTGCTTCTGCCTCCAATAGATTTCCTAAGCACTAGTGTTTTAAGGAACAGCTTAAAAAGAGAATCCTAATGTGATTTCTTTATAATGGGTGTGTTCCTTATTTTATCCTAGTGTCTAAACTCTTCTCCATGGCTGGACCTCCAAATAATATTCCTTTACGTGCTAAGGGGTATCTAGAGAGTGGGATAGGTTTAATAAGTACCCTAACTCTAACGCGTACCCTAACCCTAACCCCTACCCTAACCCTAACAAGTACCCTAATCCTAACCCATAACCTAACCCGAGACCTACCCTAACCCTAACCCCTACCCTAACCCTAACACGTACCCTAATCCGAACTCATAACCTAACCCGAGACCTACCCTAACACTATCCCTAACCCTAACTCTAACCCATTCCTTACGCCGTACCCGAAGCCCTCCCCGAACCCGTACCGTAAGCCGTATCCTAAGCCTAACCGTAAGCCTAACCCTAACCCTAGGCTACCCTTGACGGCTTCTGACTCCAATAGATTTCCTAAGCACTAGTGTTTTAAGGAACAGCTTAAAAAGAGAATCCTAATGTGATTTCTTTATAATGGGTGTGTTCCTTATCTTATCCTACTGTCTAAACTCTTCTCCATTGCTGGACCCCCAAATAATATTCCTTTACGTGCTAAGGGGTATCTAGAGAGTGGGATAGGTTTAATAACTACCCTAACCCTAACACGTACCCTAACCCTAACCCCTACCCTAACCCTAACACGTACCCTAAAACTAAACCGTACCCTAAACCGAGCCCTAACCCTAACACTAACCCTAACCCTAACCCATACCCTACACCGTACACGAAGACCTCCCCGAACCCGTACCCTAAGCCGTACCCTTAGCCTAACCCTAACACTAGGCTACCCTTGACTCCTCCTGCCTCCAATAGATTTCCTAAGCACTAGTGTTTTAAGGAACAGCTTAAAAAGAGGATCCTAATGTGATTTCTCTATAAAGGGTGTGTTCCTTATCTTAGCCTAGTGTCTAAAGTCTTCTCCATTGCTGGACCCCCAAATAATATTCCTTTACGTGCTAAGGGGTATCTAGAGAGTGGGATAGGTTTAATAACTACCCTAACCCTAATGCGTACCCTAACCCTAACCCCTACCCTAACCCTAACACGTACCCTAATCCTAAACCGTACACTAAACCGAGCCCTAACATTAACACTAACCCTAACCCTAACCCTAACTCATACACTACACCGTACCCGAAGCCCTCCCCGAACCTGTACCCTAAGCCTTACCCTAAGCCTAACCGTAACCCTAGGCTACCCTTGACTGCTTCTGCCTCCAATAGATTTCCTAAGCACTAGTGTTTTAAGGAAGAGCTGAAAAAGAGAATCCTAATGTGATTTCTTTATAATGTGTGTGTTCCTTATCTTATCCTAGTGTCTAAACTCTTCTCCATGGCTGGATACCCAAATAATATTCCTTTACGTGCTAAGGAGTATCTAGAGAGTGGGATAGGTTTAATAACCCTAAACCTAACACGTACCCTAACCCTAACCCCTACCCTAACCCTAACACGTACCCTAATCCTAAACCGTACCCTAAACCGAGCCCTAACCCTAACACTAACACTAACCCTAACCCTAACCCATACCCTACGCCGTACCCGAAGCCCTCCCCGAACCCGTAACCTAAGCCGTACCCTAAGCCTAACCCTAAGCCTAAACCTAACCCTAGGCTACCCTTGACTGCTTCTGCCTCCAATAGATTTCCTAAGCACTAGTGTTTTAAGGAACAGCTTAAAAAGAGAATCCTAATGTGATTTCTTTATAATGTGTGTGTTCCTTATATTATCTTAGTGTCTAAACTCTTCTTCATGGGTGGACCCCCAAATAATATTCCTTTACGTGCTAAGGTGTATCTAGAGAGTGCGATAGGTTTAATAAGTACCCTAACTCTAACGCGTTCCCTAACCCTAACCCCTACCCTAACCCTAACACGTACCCTAATCCTAACCCATAACCTAACCCGAGACCTACCCTAACCCTAACCCCTACCCTAACCCTAACACGTACCCTAATCCTAACTCATAACCTAACCCGAGACCTACCCTAACACTAACCCTAACCCTAACTCTAACCCACACCCTACGCCGTACACGAAGCCCTCCCCGAACCCGTACCGTAAGCCGTATCCTAAGCCTAACCCTAAGCCTAACCCTAACCCTAGGCTACCCTTGACTGCTTCTGACTCCAATAGATTTCCTAAGCACTAGTGTTTTAAGGAACAGCTTAAAAAGACAATCCTAATGTGATTTCTTTATAATGGGTGTGTTCCTTATTTATCCTAGTGTCTAAACTCTTCTCCATGGCTGGACCCCCAAATAATATTCCTTTACGAGCTAAGGTGTATCTAGAGAGTGGGATAGGTTTAATAACTACCCTAACCCTAACACGTACCCTAACCCTAACCCCTACCCTAACCCTAACACGTACCGTAATCCTAAACAATACCCTAAACCGAGCCCTAACCCTAACACTAACCCTAACCCTAACCCTAACCCATACCCTACGCCGTACCCGAAGCCCTCCCCAAACCCGTACCCTAAGCCGTACCCTAAGCCTAACCCTAAGCCGAACCCTAACCCTAGGCTACCCTTGACTGCTTCTGCCTCCAATAGATTTCCTACGCACTAGTGTTTTAAGGAACAGCTTAAAAAGAGAATCCTAATGTGATTTCTTTATAATGTGTGTGTTCCTTATATTATCTTAGGGTCTAAACTCTTCTCCATGGGTGGACCCCCAAATAATATTCCTTTACGTGCTAAGGTGTATCCAGAGAGTGGGATAGGTTTAATAACTACCCTAACTCTAACGTGTACCCTAACCCTAACCCCTACCCTAACCCTAACACGTACCCTAATCCTAAACCGTACCCTAAACCGAGACCTAACCCTAACACTAAACCCAACCCTAACCCTAACCCATACCCTACGCCGTACCCGAAGCACTCCCCAAACCCGTACCCTAAGCCGTACCCTAAGCCTAACCCTAAGCCTAACCCTAACCCTAGGCTACCCTTGACTGCTTCTGCCTCCAATAGATTTCCTACGCACTAGTGTTTTAAGGAACAGCTTAAAAAGAGAATCCTAATGTGATTTCTTTATAATGTGTGTGTTCCTTATATTATCTTAGTGTCTAAACTCTTCTCCATGGGTGGACCCCAAAATAATATTCCTTTACTTGCTAAGGTGTATCTAGAGAGTGGGATAGGTTTAATAACTACCCTAACTCTAACGTGTACCCTAACCCTAACCCCTACCCTAACCCTAACACGTACCCTAATCCTAACCCGTAGCCTAAACCGAGCCCTAAACCTAACACTAACCCTAATCCTAACCCTAACCCATACCCTACGCCGTACCCGAAGCCCTCCCCGAAACCGTACCCTAAGCCGTACCCTAAGCCTAACCCTAAGCCTAACCCTAACCCTAGGCTACCCTTGACTGCTTCTGCCTCCAATAGATTTCCTAAGCACTAGTGTTTTAAGGAACAGCATAAAAAGAGAATCCTAATGTGATTTCTTTATAATGGGTGTGTTCCTTATCTTATCCTAGTGTTTAACTCTTCTCCATGGCTGGACCCCCAAATAATATTCTTTACGTGCTAAGGGGTATCTAGAGAGTGGGATAGGTTTAATAACTACGCTAACCCTAACACGTACCCTAAGCCTAACCCCTACCCTAACCCTAACACGTAACCTAATCCGAAACCGTACCCTAAACCGAGCCCTAACCCTAACACTAACCCTAACACTAACCGTAACCCATACCCTACGCCGTACCCGAAGCCCTCCCCGAACCCGTACCCTAAGCCGTGCCCTAAGCCTAACCCTAAGCCTAACCCTAACCCTAGGCTACCCTTGACTGCTTCTGCCTCCTATAGATTTCCTAAGCACTAGTGTTTTAAGGAACAGGTTAAAAAGAGAATCCTAATGTGATTTCTTTATAATGGGTGTGTTCCTTATCTTATCCTAGTGTCTAAACTCTTCTCCATGGCTGGACCCCCAAATAATATTCCTTAACGTGCTAAGGGGTATCTAGAGAGTGGGATAGGTTTAATAACAACCCTAACCCTAACACGTACCCTAACCCTAACCCCTACCCTAACCCTAACACGTACCCTAAACCTAAACCGTACCCTAAACCGAGCCCTAACCCTAACACTAACACTAACCCTAACCCATACCCTACGCCGTACCCGATGCCCTCCCCGAACCCGAACCCTAAGCCGTACCCTTAGCCTAATCCTATGCCTAACCCTAACACTAGGCTACCCTTGACTGCTTCTGCCTCCAATAGATTTCCTAAGCACTAGTGTTTTAAGGAACAGCTTAAAAAGAGAATCCTAATGTGATTTCTCTATAAAGGGTGTGTTCCTTATCTTAGCCTAGTGTCTAAACTCTTCTCCATGGCTGGAACCCCAAATAATATTCCTTTACGTGCTAAGGGGTATCTAGAGAGTGGGATAGGTTTAATAACCCTAACCCTAACACGTACCCTAACCCTAACCCCTACCCTAACCCTAACACGTACCCTAATCCTAAACCGTACCCTAAACCGAGCCCTAACCCTAACACTAACCCTAACCCTAACCCTAACCCATACACTACACCGTACCCGAAGCCCTCCCCGAACCCGTACCCTAAGCCTTACCCTAAGCCTAACCCTAACCCTAGGCTACGCTTGACTGCTTCTGCCTCCAATAGATTTCCTAAGCACTAGTGTTTTAAGGAACAGCTTAAAAAGAGAATCCTAATGTGATTTATTTATAATGGGTGTGTTCCTTATCTTATCCTAGTGTCTAAACTCTTCTCCATGGCTGGACCTCCAAATAATATTCCTTTACGTGCTAAGGGGTATCTAGAGAGTGGGATAGGTTTAATAACTACCCTAACACTAACGCGTACCCTAACCCTAAACCTTACCCTAACCCTAACACGTACCCTAATCCTAACCCGTACCCTAAACCGAGCCCTAACCCTAACACTAACCCTAACCCTAACCCTAACCGATACCCTACGCCTTACCCGAACCACTCCCCGAGCCCGTACCCTAAGCCGTACCCTAAGCCTAACCCTAACCCTAACCCTAACCCTAGGCTACCCTTGACTGCTTCTGCCTCCAATAGATTTCCTAAGCACTAGTGGTTTAAGGAACAGCTTAAAAAGAGAATCCTAATGTGATTTCTTTATAATGTGTGTGTTCCTTATATTATCTTAGTGTCTAAACTCTTCTCCATGGCTGGACCCCCAAATAATATTCCTTTACGTGCTAAGGGGTATCTAGAGAGTGGGATAGGTTTAATAACTACCATAACCCTAACGCGTGCCCTAACCCTAACCCCTACCCTAACCCTAACACGTACCCTAATCCTAACCCGTACCCTAAACCGAGCCCTAACCCTAACACTAACCCTAACACTAACCCTAACCCATACCCTACGCCGTAACCGAAGCCCTCCCCGAACCCGTACCGTAAGCCGTACCCTAAGCCTAACCCTAAGCCTAACCCTAACCCTAGGCTACCCTTGACTGCTTCTGCCTCCAATAGATTTCCTAAGCCCTAGTGTTTTAAGGAACAGCTTAAAAAAGAATCCTAATGTGATTTCTTTATAATGGGTGTGTTCCGTATCTTATCCTAGTGTCTAAACTCTTCTCCATGGTTGGACCCCCAAATAATATTCCTTTACGTGCTAAGGGGTATTTAGAGAGTGGGATAGGTTTAATAACTACCCTAACCCTAACGCGTACCCTAACCCTAACCCCTACCCTAACCCTAACACGTACCCTAATCCTAACCCGTACCCTAAACGGAGCCCTAACCCTAACACTAACCCAAACCCTAACCCTAACCCATACCCTACGCCGTACCTGAAGCCCTCTCCGAACCCGTACCGTAAGCCGTATCCTAATCCTAACCCTAAGCCTAACCCTAACCCTAGGCTACCCTTGACTGCTTCTGCCTCCAATAGATTTCCTAAGCACTAGTGTTTTAAGGAACATCTTAAAAAGAGAATCCTAATGTGATTTCTTTATAATGGGTGTGTTCCTTATTTTATCCTAGTGTCTAAACTCTCCTCCATGGCTGGACCTCCAAATAATATTCCTTTACGTGCTAAGGGGTATCTAGAGAGTGGGATAGGTTTAATAAGTACCCTAACTCTAACGCGTACCCTAACCCTAACCCCTACCCTAACCCTAACAAGTACCCTAATCCTAACCCATAACCTAACCCGAGACCTACCCTAACCCTAACCCCTACCCTAACCCTAACACGTACCCTAATCCTAACTCATAACCTAACCCGAGACCTACCCTAACACTAACCCTAACCCTAACTCTAACCCATACCTTACGCCGTACCCGAAGCCCTCCCCGAACCCGTACCGTAAGCCGTATCCTAAGCCTAACCGTAAGCCTAACCCTAACCCTAGGCTACCCTTGAATGCTTCTGCCTCCAATAGATTTCCTAAGCACTAGTGTTTTAAGGAACAGCTTAAAAAGAGAATCCTAATGTGATTTCTTTATAATGGGTGTGTTCCTTATTTATCCTAGTGTCTAAACTCTTCTCCATGGCTGGACCCCCAAATAATATTCCTTTACGTGCTAAGGTGTATCTAGAGAGTGGGATAGGTTTAATAACTACCCTAACCCTAACACGTACCCTAACCCTAACCCCTACCCTAACCCTAACACGTACCCTAATCCTAAACAATACCCTAAACCGAGCCCTAACCCTAACACTAACCCTAACCCTAACCCTAACCCATACCCTATGCCGTACCCGAAGCCCTCCCCAAACCCGTACCCTAAGCCTAACCCTAAGCCTAACCCTAAGCCTAACCCTAACCCTAGGCTACCCTTGACTGCTTCTGCCTCCAATAGATTTCCTACGCACTAGTGTTTTAAGGAACAGCTTAAAAAGAGAATCCTAATGTGATTTCTTTATAATGTGTGTGTTCCTTATATTATCTTAGTGTCTAAACTCTTCTCCATGGGTGGACCCCAAAATAATATTCCTTTACTTGCTACGGTGTATCTAGAGAGTGGGATAGGTTTAATAACTACCCTAACTCTAACGTGTACCCTAACCCTAACCCCTACCCTAACCTTAACACGTACCCTAATCCTAACCCGTACCCTAAACCGAGACCTAACCCTAACACTAACCCCAACCCTAACCCCAACCCATACCCTAGGACGTACCCGAAGCCCTCCCCGAACCCGTACCCTAAGCCGTACCCTAAGCCGTACCCTAAGCCTAACCCTAACCCTAGGCTACCCTTGACTGCTTCTGCCTCCAATAGATTTCCTAAGCACTAGTGTTTTAAGGAACAGCTTAAAAAGAGAATCCTAATGTGATTTATTTATAATGGGTGTGTTCCTTATCTTGTCCTAGTGTCTAAACTCTTCTCCATGGCTGGACCTCCAAATAATATTCCTTTACGTGCTAAGGGGTATCTAGAGAGTGGGATAGGTTTAATAACTAACCTAACCGTAACGCGTACCCTAACCCTAAGCCCTACCCTAACCCTAACACGTAACCTAATCCTAAACAATACACTAAACCGAGCCCTAACCCTAACACTAACCCTAACACTAACCCTAACCCATACCCTACGCCGTACCCGAAGCCCTCCCCGAACCCGTACCCTAAGCCGTACCCTAAGCCTAACCCTAAGCCTAACCCTAACCCTAGGCTACCCTTGACTGCTTCTGCCTCCAATAGATTTCCTAAGCACTAGTGTTTTAAGGAACAGCTTAAAAAGAGAATCCTAATGTGATTTCTTTATAATGGGTGTGTTCCGTATCTTATCCTAGTGTCTAAACTCTTCTCCATGGTTGGACCCCCAAATAATATTCCTTTACGTGCTAAGGGGTATTTAGAGAGTGGGATAGGTTTAATAACTACCCTAACCCTAACGCGTACCCTAACCCTAACCCCTACCCTAACCCTAACACGTACCCTAATCCTAACCCGTACCCTAAACGGAGCCCTAACCCTAACACTAACCCAAACCCTAACCCTAACCCATACCCTACGCTGTACCTGAAGCCCTCTCCGAACCCGTACCGTAAGCCGTATCCTAATCCTAACCCTAAGCCTAACCCTAACCCTAGGCTACCCTTGACTGCTTCTCCCTCCAATAGATTTCCTAAGCACTAGTGTTTTAAGGAACAGCTTAAAAAGAGAATCCTAATGTGATTTCTTTATAATGTGTGTGTTCCTTATCTTATCCTAGTGTCTAAACTCTTCTCCATGGCTGGACTTCCAAATAATATTCCTTTACGTGCTAAGGTGTATCTAGAGAGTGGGATAGGTTTAATAACTACCCTAACCCTAACACGTACCCTAACCCTAACCCCTACCCTAACCCTAACACGTACCCTAATCCTAAACAATACCCTAAACCGAGCCCTAACCCTAACACTAACCCTAACCCTAACCCTAACCCATACCCTACGCCGTACCCGAAGCCCTCCCCAAACCCGTACCGTAAGCCTAACCCTAAGCCTAACCCTAAGCCTAACCCTAACCCTAGGCTACCCTTGACTGCTTCTGCCTCCAATAGATTTCCTAAGCACTAGTGTTTTAAGGAACAGGTTAAAAAGAGAATCCTAATGTGATTTCTTTATAATGTGTGTGTTCCTTATATTTTCTTAGTGTCTAAACTCTTCTTCATGGGTGGACCCCCAAATAATATTCCTTTACGTGCTAAGGTGTATCTAGAGAGTAGGATAGGTTTAATAAGTACCCTATCTCTAACGCGTACCCTAACACTAACCCCTACCCTAACCCTAACCCGTACCCTAATCCTAACCCATAACCTAACCCGAGACCTACCCTAACCCTAACCCCTACCCTATCCCTAACACGTACCCTAATCCTAACTCATAACCTAACCCGAGACCTACCCTAACACTAACCCTAACCCTAACTCTAACCCACACCCTACGCCGTACCCGAAGCTCTCCCCGAACCCGTACCGTAAGCCGTATCCTAAGCCTAACCCTAAGCCTAACCCTAACCCTAGGCTACCCTTGACTGCTTCTGACTCCAATAGATTTCCTAAGCACTAGTGTTTTAAGGAACAGCTTAAAAAGAGAATCCTAATGTGATTTCTTTATAATGTGTGTGTTCCTTATATTATCTTAGTGTCTAAACTCTTCTCCATGGGTGGACCCCCAAATAATATTCCTTTACGTGCTAAGGTGTATCGAGAGAGTAGGATAGGTTTAAAAACTACCCTAACTCTAACGTGTACCCTAATCCTAACCCCTACCCTAACCCTAACACGTACCCTAATCCTAACCCGTACCCTAAACCGAGACCTAACCCTAACACTAACCCCAACCCTAACCCTAAACCATACCCTACGCCGTACCCGAAGCCCTCCCCAAACCCGTACCCTAAGCCGTATCCTAAGCCTAACCCTAAGCCTAACCCTAACCCTAGGCTACCCTTGACTTCTTCTGCCGCCAATAGATTTCCTAAGCACTAGTGTTTTAAGGAACAGCTTAAAAAGAGAATCCTAAAGTGATTTCTTTATAATGTGTGTGTTCCTTATCTTATCCTAGTGTCTAAACTCTTCTCCATGGCTGGACCTCCAAATAATATTCCTTTATGTTCTAAGGGGTATCTAGAGAGTGGGATAGGTTTAATAACTACCTTAACCCTAGCGCGTACCGTAACCCTAACCCCTACCCTAACCCTAACACGTACCCTAATCCTAACCAATACCCTAAACCGAGCCCTAACCCTAACACTAACCCTAACCCTAACCCTAACCCATACACTACGCCGTACCCAAAGCCCTCCCCGAAACCGTACCCTAAGCCGTACCCTAAGCCTAACCCTAAGCCTAACCCTAACTCTAGGCTACCCTTGACTGCTTCTGCCTCCAATAGATTTCCTAAGCACTAGTGTTTTAAGGAACAGCTTAAAAAGAGAATCCTAATGTGATTTCTTTATAATGTGTGTGTTCCTTATCTTATCCTAGTGTCTAAACTCTTCTCCATGGCTGGACCTCCAAATAATATTCCTTTACGTGCTAAGGGGTATCTAGAGAGTGGGATAGGTTTAATAAGTACCCTAACTCTAACGCGTACCCTAACCCTAACCCCTACCCTAACCCTAACAAGTACCCTAATCCTAACCCATAACCTAACCCGAGACCTACCCTAACCCTAACCCCTACCCTAACCCTAACACGTACCCTAATCCTAACTCATAACCTAACCCGAGACCTACCCTAACACTAACCCTAACCCTAACTCTAACCCATACCCTACGCCATACCCAAAGCCCTCCCCGAACCCGTACCGTAAGCCGTATCCTAAGCCTAACCCTAAGCCTAAACCTAACCCTAGGCTACCCTTGACTTCTTCTGACTCCAATAGATTTCCTAAGCACTAGTGTTTTAAGGAACAGCTTAAAAAGAGAATCCTAATGTGATTTCTTTATAATGGGTGTGTTCCTTATTTATCCTAGTGTCTAAACTCTTCTCCATGGCTGGACCCCCAAATAATATTCCTTTACGTGCTAAGGTGTATCTAGAGAGTGGGATAGGTTTAATAACTACCCTAACCCTAACACGTACCCTAACCCTAACCCCTACCCTAACCCTAACACGTACCCTAATCCTAAACAATACCCTAAACCGAGCCCTAACCCTAACACTAACCCTAACCCTAACCCTAACCCATACCCTACGCCGTACCCGAAGCCCTCCCCAAACCCGTACCGTAAGCCTAACCCTAAGCCTAACCCTAAGCCTAACCCTAACCCTAGGTTACCCTTGACTGCTTCTGCCTCCAATAGATTTCCTAAGCACTAGTGTTTTAAGGAACAGGTTAAAAAGAGAATCCTAATGTGATTTCTTTATAATGTGTGTGTTCCTTATATTTTCTTAGTGTCTAAACTCTTCTTCATGGGTGGACCCCCAAATAATATTCCTTTACGTGCTAAGGTGTATCTAGAGAGTGGGATAGGTTTAATAAGTACCCTATCTCTAACGCGTACCCTAACCCTAACCCCTACCCTAACCCTAACCCGTACCCTAATCCTAACCCATAACCTAACCCGAGACCTACCCTAACCCTAACCCCTAGCCTATCCCTAACACGTACCCTAATCCTAACTCATAACCTAACCCGAGACCTACCCTAACACTAACCCTAACCCTAACTCTAACCCACACCCTACGCCGTACCCGAAGCCCTCCCCGAACCCGTACCGTAAGCCGTATCCTAAGCCTAACCCTAAGCCTAAACCTAACCCTAGGCTACCCTTGACTTCTTCTGACTCCAATAGATTTCCTAAGCACTAGTGTTTTAAGGAACAGCTTAAAAAGAGAATCCTAATGTGATTTCTTTATAATGTGTGTGTTCATTATATTATCTTAGTGTCTAAACTCTTCTCCATGGGTGGACCCCCAAATAATATTCCTTTACGTGCTAAGGTGTATCGAGAGAGTGGGATAGGTTTAATAACTACCCTAACTCTAACGTGTACCCTAACCCTAACCCCTACCCTAACCCTAACACGTACCCTAATCCTAACCCGTACCCTAAACCGAGACCTAACCCTAACACTAACCCCAACCCTAACCCTAACCCATACCCTACGCCGTACCCGAAGCCCTCCCCAAACCCGTACCCTAAGCCGTATCCTAAGCCTAACCCTAAGCCTAACCCTAACCCTAGGCTACCCTTGACTTCTTCTGCCGCCAATAGATTTCCTAAGCACTATTGTTTTAAGGAACAGCTTAAAAAGAGAATCCTAAAGTGATTTCTTTATAATGTGTGTGTTCCTTATCTTATCCTAGTGTCTAAACTCTTCTCCATGGCTGGACCTCCAAATAATATTCCTTTATGTTCTAAGGGGTATCTAGAGAGTGGGATAGGTTTAATAACTACCTTAACCCTAACGCGTACCGTAACCCTAACCCCTACCCTAACCCTAACACGTACCCTAATCCTAACCAATACCCTAAACCGAGCCCTAACCCTAACACTAACCCTAACCCTAACCCTAACCCATACACTACGCCGTACCCAAAGCCCTCCCCGAAACCGTACCCTAAGCCGTACCCTAAGCCTAACCCTAAGCCTAACCCTAACTCTAGGCTACCCTTGACTGCTTCTGCCTCCAATAGATTTCCTCAGCACTAGTGTTTTAAGGAACAGCATAAAAAGAGAATCCCAATGTGATTTCTTTATAATGGGTGTGTTCCTTATCTTATCCTAGTGTCTAAACTCTTCTCCATGGCTGGACCACCAAATAATATTCCTTTACGTGCTAAGGGGTATCTAGAGAGTGGGATAGGTTTAATAACTACCCTAACCCTAGCACGTACCCTAACCCTAACCCCTACCCTAACCCTAACACGTACCCTAATCCTAAACCGTACCCTAAATCGAGCCCTAACCCTAGCACTAACCCTAACCCTAACCCAAACCCATACCCTACGCCGTACCCAAAGCCCTCCCCAAACCCGTACCCTAAGCCGTACCCTTAGCCTAACCCTAAGCCTAACCCTAACACTAGGCTACCCTTGACTGCTTCTGCCTCCAATAGAGTTCCTAAGCACTAGTGTTTTAAGGAAGAGCTGAAAAAGAGAATCCTAATGTGATTTCTTTATAATGTGTGTGTTCCTTATCTTATCCTAGTGTCTAAACTCTTCTCCATGGCTGGATGCCCAAATAATATTCTTTACGTGCTAAGGGGTATCTAGAGAGTGGGATAGGTTTAATAACTACCCTAACCCTAACGCGTACCCTAACCCTAACCCTTACCCTAACCCTAACATGTACCCTAATCCTAAACAATACCCTAAACCGAGCCCTAACCCTAACACTAACCCTAACCGTAACCCTAACCCATACCCTACGCCTTACCCGAACCCCTCCCCGAGCCCGTACCCTAAGCCGTACCCTAAGCCTAACCCTAACCCTAACCCTAACCCTAGGCTACCCTTGACTGCTTCTGCCTCCAATAGATTTCCTAAGCACTAGTGGTTTAAGGAACAGCTTAAAAAGAGAATCCTAATGTGATTTCTTTATAATGTGTGTGTTCCTTATATTATCTTAGTGTCTAAACTCTTCTCCATGGCTGGACCCCCAAATAATATTCCTTTACGTGCTAATGGGTATCTAGAGAGTGGGATAGGTTTAATAACTACCCTAACCCTAACGCGTACCCTAACCCTAACCCCTACCCTAACCCTAACACGTACCCTAATCCTAACCAGTACCCTAAACCGAGC
This sequence comes from Balaenoptera physalus, assembly GCF_965194825.1. Taxonomy (NCBI): domain Eukaryota; kingdom Metazoa; phylum Chordata; class Mammalia; order Artiodactyla; family Balaenopteridae; genus Balaenoptera; species Balaenoptera physalus. The sequence goes on along the minus strand of NW_028125939.1, from coordinate 173,368 downwards.
CCTAACCCTAACACTAAACCTAACCCTAACCCTAACCCATACCCTACGCCGTACGCGAAGCCCTCTCCGAACCCGTACCCTAAGCCGTACCCTAAGCCTAACCCTAAGCCTAAACCTAACCCTAGGCTACCCTTGACTGCTTCAGCCTCAAATAGATTTCCTAAGCACTAGTGTTTTAAGGAACAGCTTTAAAAGAGAATCCTAATGTGATTTCTTTATAATGGGTGTGTTCCTTATCTTATCCTAGTGTCTAAACTCTTCTCCATGGCTGGACCACCAAATAATATTCCTTTACGTGCTAAGGGGTATTTAGAGAGTGGGATAGGTTTAATAACTACCCGAACCCTAACGCGTACCCTAACCCTAACCCCTACCCTAACCCTAACACGTACCCTAATCCTAACCCGTACCCTAAACGGAGCCCTAATCCTAACACTAACCCAAACACTAACCCTAACCCATACCCTACGCCGTACCTGAAGCCCTCTCTGAACCCGTACCGTAAGCCGTATCCTAATCCTTACCCTAAGCCTAACCCTAACCCTAGGCTACCCTTGACTGCTTCTGCCTCCAATAGATTTCCTAAGCACTAGTGTTTTAAGGAACAGCTTAAAAAGAGAATCCTAATGTGATTTCCTTATAATGGGTGTGTTCCTTATCTTATCCTAGTGTCTAAAGTCTTCTCCATTGCTGGACCCCCAAATAATATTCCTTTACGTGCTAAGGGGTATATAGAGAGTGGGATAGGTTTAATAACTACCCTAACCCTAACGCGTACCCTAACCCTAACCCCTACCCTAACCCTAACACGTACCCTAATCCTAAACAATACCCTAAACCGAGCCCTAACCCTAACACTAACCCTAACCCTAACCTAAACCCATACCCTACGCCGTACCCGAAGTTCTCCCCGAACCCGTAACCTAAGCCGTACCCTAAGCCTAACCCTAAGCCTAAACCTAACCCTAGGCTACCCTTGACTGCTTCTGCCTCCAATAGATTTCCTAAGCACTAGTGTTTTAAGGAACAGCTTAAAAAAAGAATCCTAATGTGATTTCTTTATAATGTGTGTGTTCCTTATATTATCTTAGTGTATAAACTCTTCTTCATGGGTGGACCCCCAAATAATATTTCTTTACGTGCTAAGGTGTATCTAGAGAGTGGGATAGGTTTAATAAGAACCCTAACCCTAACCCCTACCCTAACCCTAACACGTACCCTAATCATAACCCGTACCCTAAACGGAGCCCTAACCCTAACACTAACCCAAACCCTAACCCTAACCCATACCTTACGCCGTACCTGAAGCCCTCTCCGAACCCGTACCGTAAGCCGTATCCTAATCCTAACCCTAAGCCTAACCCTAACCCTAGGCTACCCTTGACTGCTTCTGCCTCCAATAGATTTCCTAAGCACTAGTGTTTTAAGGAACAGCTTAAAAAGAGAATCCTAATGTGATTTCTTTATAATGGGTGTGTTCCTTATCTTATCCTACTGTCTAAACTCTTCTCCATTGCTGGACCCCCAAATAATATTCCTTTACGTGCTAAGGGGTATCTAGAGAGTGGGATAGGTTTAATAACTACCCTAACCCTAACACGTACCCTAACCCTAACCCCTACCCTAACCCTAACACGTACCCTAAAACTAAACCGTACCCTAAACCGAGCCCTAACCCTAACACTAACCCTAACCCTAACCCATACCCTACACCGTACATGAAGACCTCCCCGAACCCGTACCCTAAGCCGTACCCTTAGCCTAACCCTAAGCCTAACCCTAACACTAGGCTACCCTTGACTCCTTCTGCCTCCAATAGATTTCCTAAGCACTAGTGTTTTAAGGAACAGCTTAAAAAGAGGATCCTAATGTGATTTCTCTATAAAGGGTGTGTTCCTTATCTTAGCCTAGTGTGTAAAGTCTTCTCCATTGCTGGACCCCCAAATAATATTCCTTTACGTGCTAAGGGGTATCTAGAGAGTGGGATAGGTTTAATAACTACCCTAACCCTAATGCGTACCCTAACCCTAACCCCTACCCTAACCCTAACACGTACCCTAATCCTAAGCCGTACACTAAACCGAGCCCTAACATTAACACTAACCCTAACCCTAACCCTAACTCATACACTACACCGTACCCGAAGCCCTCCCCGAACCTGTACCCTAAGCCTTACCCTAAGCCTAACCGTAACCCTAGGCTACCCTTGACTGCTTCTGCCTCCAATAGATTTCCTAAGCACTAGTGTTTTAAGGAAGAGCTGAAAAAGAGAATCCTAATGTGATTTCTTTATAATGTGTGTGTTCCTTATCTTATCCTAGTGTCTAAACTCTTCTCCATGGCTGGATACCCAAATAATATTCCTTTACGTGCTAAGGAGTATCTAGAGAGTGGGATAGGTTTAATAACCCTAACCCTAACACGTACCCTAACCCTAACCCCTACCCTAACCCTAACACGTACCCTAATCCTAAACCGTACCCTAAACCGAGCCCTAACCCTAACACTAACCCTAACCCTAACCCATACCCTACGCCGTACCCGAAGCCCTCCCCGAACCCGTAACCTAAGCCGTACCCTAAGCCTAACCCTAAGCCTAAACCTAACCCTAGGCTACCCTTGACTGCTTCTGCCTCCAATAGATTTCCTAAGCACTAGTGTTTTAAGGAACAGCTTAAAAAGAGAATCCTAATGTGATTTCTTTATAATGTGTGTGTTCCTTATATTATCTTAGTGTCTAAACTCTTCTTCATGGGTGGACCCCCAAATAATATTCCTTTACGTGCTAAGGTGTATCTAGAGAGTGGGATAGGTTTAATAAGTACCCTAACTCTAACGCGTACCCTAAACCTAACCCCTACCCTAACCCTAACACGTACCCTAATCCTAACCCATAACCTAACCCGAGACCTACCCTAACACTAACCCTAACCCTAACTCTAACCCACACCCTACGCCGTACACGAAGCCCTCCCCGAACCCGTACCGTAAGCCGTATCCTAAGCCTAACCCTAAGCCTAACCCTAACCCTAGGCTAACCTTGACTGCTTCTGACTCCAATAGATTTCCTAAGCACTAGTGTTTTAAGGAACAGCTTAAAAAGACAATCCTAATGTGATTTCTTTATAATGGGTGTGTTCCTTATTTATCCTAGTGTCTAAACTCTTCTCCATGGCTGGACCCCCAAATAATATTCCTTTACGAGCTAAGGTGTATCTAGAGAGTGGGATAGGTTTAATAACTACCCTAACCCTAACACGTACCCTAACCCTAACCCCTACCCTAACCCTAACACGTACCCTAATCCTAAACAATACCCTAAACCGAGCCCTAACCCTAACACTAACCCTAACCCTAACCCTAACCCATACCCTACGCCGTACCCGAAGCCCTCCCCAAACCCGTACCCTAAGCCGTACCCTAAGCCTAACCCTAAGCCGAACCCTAACCCTAGGCTACCCTTGACTGCTTCTGCCTCCAATAGATTTCCTACGCACTAGTGTTTTAAGGAACAGCTTAAAAAGAGAATCCTAATGTGATTTCTTTATAATGTGTGTGTTCCTTATATTATCTTAGTGTCTAAACTCTTCTCCATAGGTGGACCCCCAAATAATATTCCTTTACGTGCTAAGGTGTATCCAGAGAGTGGGATAGGTTTAATAACTACCCTAACTCTAACGTGTACCCTAACCCTAACCCCTACCCTAACCCTAACACGTACCCTAATCCTAACCCGTACCCTAAACCGAGACCTAACCCTAACACTAACCCCAACCCTAACCCTAACCCATACCCTACGCCGTACCCGAAGCCCTCCCCAAACCCGTACCCTAAGCCGTACCCTAAGCCTAACCCTAAGCCTAACCCTAACCCTAGGCTACCCTTGACTGCTTCTGCCTCCAATAGATTTCCTACGCACTAGTGTTTTAAGGAACAGCTTAAAAAGAGAATCCTAATGTGATTTCTTTATAATGTGTGTGTTCCTTATATTATCTTAGTGTCTAAACTCTTCTCCATGGGTGGACCCCAAAATAATATTCCTTTACTTGCTAAGGTGTATCTAGAGAGTGGGATAGGTTTAATAACTACCCTAACTCTAACGTGTACCCTAACCCTAACCCCTACCCTAACCCTAACACGTACCCTAATCCTAACCCGTAGCCTAAACCGAGCCCTAAACCTAACACTAACCCTAATCCTAACCCTAACCCATACCCTACGCCGTACCCGAAGCCCTCCCCGAAACCGTACCCTAAGCCGTACCCTAAGCCTAACCCTAAGCCTAACCCTAACCCTAGGCTACCCTTGACTGCTTCTGCCTCCAATAGATTTCCTAAGCACTAGTGTTTTAAGGAACAGCATAAAAAGAGAATCCTAATGTGATTTCTTTATAATGGGTGTGTTCCTTATCTTATCCTAGTGTTTAACTCTTCTCCATGGCTGGACCCCCAAATAATATTCTTTACGTGCTAAGGGGTATCTAGAGAGTGGGATAGGTTTAATAACTACGCTAACCCTAACACGTACCCTAAGCCTAACCCCTACCCTAACCCTAACACGTAACCTAATCCGAAACCGTACCCTAAACCGAGCCCTAACCCTAACACTAACCCTAACACTAACCGTAACCCATACCCTACGCCGTACCCGAAGCCCTCCCCGAACCCGTACCCTAAGCCGTGCCCTAAGCCTAACCCTAAGCCTAACCCTAACCCTAGGCTACCCTTGACTGCTTCTGCCTCCAATAGATTTCCTAAGCACTAGTGTTTTAAGGAACAGGTTAAAAAGAGAATCCTAATGTGATTTCTTTATAATGGGTGTGTTCCTTATCTTATCCTAGTGTCTAAACTCTTCTCCATGGCTGGACCCCCAAATAATATTCCTTAACGTGCTAAGGGGTATCTAGAGAGTGGGATAGGTTTAATAACAACCCTAACCCTAACACGTACCCTAACCCTAACCCCTACCCTAACCCTAACACGTACCCTAAACCTAAACCGTACCCTAAACCGAGCCCTAACCCTAACACTAACACTAACCCTAACCCATACCCTACGCCGTACCCGAAGCCCTCCCCGAACCCGAACCCTAAGCCGTACCCTTAGCCTAACCCTATGCCTAACCCTAACACTAGGCTACCCTTGACTGCTTCTGCCTCCAATAGATTTCCTAAGCACTAGTGTTTTAAGGAACAGCATAAAAAGAGAATCCTAATGTGATTTCTTTATAATGGGTGTGTTCCTTATCTTATCCTAGTGTCTAAACTCTTCTCCATGGCTGGACCACCAAATAATATTCCTTTACGTGCTAAGGGGTATCTAGAGAGTGGGATAGGTTTAATAACTACCCTAACCCTAGCACGTACCCTAACCCTAACCCCTACCCTAACCCTAACACGTACCCTAATCCTAAACCGTACCCTAAATCGAGCCCTAACCCTAGCACTAACCCTAACCCTAACCCAAACCCATACCCTATGCCGTACCCAAAGCCCTCCCCAAACCCGTACCCTAAGCCGTACCCTTAGCCTAACCCTAAGCCTAACCCTAACACTAGGCTACCCTTGACTGCTTCTGCCTCCAATAGATTTCCTAAGCACTAGTGTTTTAAGGAAGAGCTGAAAAAGAGAATCCTAATGTGATTTCTTTATAATGTGTGTGTTCCTTATCTTATCCTAGTGTCTAAACTCTTCTCCATGGCTGGATGCCCAAATAATATTCCTTTACGTGCTAAGGGGTATCTAGAGAGTGGGATAGGTTTAATAACTACCCTAACCCTAACGCGTACCCTAACCCTAACCCTTACCCTAACCCTAACATGTACCCTAATCCTAAACAATACCCTAAACCGAGCCCTAACCCTAACACTAACCCTAACCGTAACCCTAACCCATACCCTACGCCTTACCCGAACCCCTCCCCGAGCCCGTACCCTAAGCCGTACCCTAAGCCTAACCCTAACCCTAACCCTAACCCTAGGCTACCCTTGACTGCTTCTGCCTCCAATAGATTTCCTAAGCACTAGTGGTTTAAGGAACAGCTTAAAAAGAGAATCCTAATGTGATCTCTTTATAATGTGTGTGTTCCTTATATTATCTTAGTGTCTAAAGTCTTCTCCATGGCTGGACCCCCAAATAATATTCCTTTACGTGCTAATGGGTATCTAGAGAGTGGGATAGGTTTAATAACTACCCTAACCCTAACGCGTACCCTATCCCTAACCCCTACCCTAACCCTAACACGTACCCTAATCCTAACCCGTACCCTAAACCGAGCCCTAACCCTAACACTAAACCTAACCCTAACCCTAACCCATACCCTACGCCGTACGCGAAGCCCTCTCCGAACCCGTACCCTAAGCCGTACCCTAAGCCTAACCCTAAGCCTAACCCTAACCCTAGGCTACCCTTGACTGCTTCAGCCTCAAATAGATTTCCTAAGCACTAGTGTTTTAAGGAACAGCTTTAAAAGAGAATCCTAATGTGATTTCTTTATAATGGGTGTGTTCCTTATCTTATCCTAGTGTCTAAACTCTTCTCCATGGCTGGACCACCAAATAATATTCCTTTACGTGCTAAGGGGTATTTAGAGAGTGGGATAGGTTTAATAACTACCCGAACCCTAACGCGTACCCTAACCCTAACCCCTACCCTAACCCTAACACGTACCCTAATCCTAACCCGTACCCTAAACGGAGCCCTAATCCTAACACTAACCCAAACACTAACCCTAACCCATACCCTACGCCGTACCTGAAGCCCTCTCTGAACCCGTACCGTAAGCCGTATCCTAATCCTTACCCTAAGCCTAACCCTAACCCTAGGCTACCCTTGACTGCTTCTGCCTCCAATAGATTTCCTAAGCACTAGTGTTTTAAGGAACAGCTTAAAAAGAGAATCCTAATGTGATTTCCTTATAATGGGTGTGTTCCTTATCTTATCCTAGTGTCTAAAGTCTTCTCCATTGCTGGACCCCCAAATAATATTCCTTTACGTGCTAAGGGGTATATAGAGAGTGGGATAGGTTTAATAACTACCCTAACCCTAACGCGTACCCTAACCCTAACCCCTACCCTAACCCTAACACGTACCCTAATCCTAAACAATACCCTAAACCGAGCCCTAACCCTAACACTAACCCTAACCCTAACCTAAACCCATACCCTACGCCGTACCCGAAGTTCTCCCCGAACCCGTAACCTAAGCCGTACCCTAAGCCTAACCCTAAGCCTAAACCTAACCCTAGGCTACCCTTGACTGCTTCTGCCTCCAATAGATTTCCTAAGCACTAGTGTTTTAAGGAACAGCTTAAAAAAAGAATCCTAATGTGATTTCTTTATAATGTGTGTGTTCCTTATATTATCTTAGTGTATAAACTCTTCTTCATGGGTGGACCCCCAAATAATATTTCTTTACGTGCTAAGGTGTATCTAGAGAGTGGGATAGGTTTAATAAGAACCCTAACCCTAACCCCTACCCTAACCCTAACACGTACCCTAATCATAACCCGTACCCTAAACGGAGCCCTAACCCTAACACTAACCCAAACCCTAACCCTAACCCATACCTTACGCCGTACCTGAAGCCCTCTCCGAACCCGTACCGTAAGCCGTATCCTAATCCTAACCCTAAGCCTAACCCTAACCCTAGGCTACCCTTGACTGCTTCTGCCTCCAATAGATTTCCTAAGCACTAGTGTTTTAAGGAACAGCTTAAAAAGAGAATCCTAATGTGATTTCTTTATAATGGGTGTGTTCCTTATCTTATCCTACTGTCTAAACTCTTCTCCATTGCTGGACCCCCAAATAATATTCCTTTACGTGCTAAGGGGTATCTAGAGAGTGGGATAGGTTTAATAACTACCCTAACCCTAACACGTACCCTAACCCTAACCCCTACCCTAACCCTAACACGTACCCTAAAACTAAACCGTACCCTAAACCGAGCCCTAACCCTAACACTAACCCTAACCCTAACCCATACCCTACACCGTACATGAAGACCTCCCCGAACCCGTACCCTAAGCCGTACCCTTAGCCTAACCCTAAGCCTAACCCTAACACTAGGCTACCCTTGACTCCTTCTGCCTCCAATAGATTTCCTAAGCACTAGTGTTTTAAGGAACAGCTTAAAAAGAGGATCCTAATGTGATTTCTCTATAAAGGGTGTGTTCCTTATCTTAGCCTAGTGTGTAAAGTCTTCTCCATTGCTGGACCCCCAAATAATATTCCTTTACGTGCTAAGGGGTATCTAGAGAGTGGGATAGGTTTAATAACTACCCTAACCCTAATGCGTACCCTAACCCTAACCCCTACCCTAACCCTAACACGTACCCTAATCCTAAGCCGTACACTAAACCGAGCCCTAACATTAACACTAACCCTAACCCTAACCCTAACTCATACACTACACCGTACCCGAAGCCCTCCCCGAACCTGTACCCTAAGCCTTACCCTAAGCCTAACCGTAACCCTAGGCTACCCTTGACTGCTTCTGCCTCCAATAGATTTCCTAAGCACTAGTGTTTTAAGGAAGAGCTGAAAAAGAGAATCCTAATGTGATTTCTTTATAATGTGTGTGTTCCTTATCTTATCCTAGTGTCTAAACTCTTCTCCATGGCTGGATACCCAAATAATATTCCTTTACGTGCTAAGGAGTATCTAGAGAGTGGGATAGGTTTAATAACCCTAACCCTAACACGTACCCTAACCCTAACCCCTACCCTAACCCTAACACGTACCCTAATCCTAAACCGTACCCTAAACCGAGCCCTAACCCTAACACTAACCCTAACCCTAACCCATACCCTACGCCGTACCCGAAGCCCTCCCCGAACCCGTAACCTAAGCCGTACCCTAAGCCTAACCCTAAGCCTAAACCTAACCCTAGGCTACCCTTGACTGCTTCTGCCTCCAATAGATTTCCTAAGCACTAGTGTTTTAAGGAACAGCTTAAAAAGAGAATCCTAATGTGATTTCTTTATAATGTGTGTGTTCCTTATATTATCTTAGTGTCTAAACTCTTCTTCATGGGTGGACCCCCAAATAATATTCCTTTACGTGCTAAGGTGTATCTAGAGAGTGGGATAGGTTTAATAAGTACCCTAACTCTAACGCGTACCCTAAACCTAACCCCTACCCTAACCCTAACACGTACCCTAATCCTAACCCATAACCTAACCCGAGACCTACCCTAACACTAACCCTAACCCTAACTCTAACCCACACCCTACGCCGTACACGAAGCCCTCCCCGAACCCGTACCGTAAGCCGTATCCTAAGCCTAACCCTAAGCCTAACCCTAACCCTAGGCTAACCTTGACTGCTTCTGACTCCAATAGATTTCCTAAGCACTAGTGTTTTAAGGAACAGCTTAAAAAGACAATCCTAATGTGATTTCTTTATAATGGGTGTGTTCCTTATTTATCCTAGTGTCTAAACTCTTCTCCATGGCTGGACCCCCAAATAATATTCCTTTACGAGCTAAGGTGTATCTAGAGAGTGGGATAGGTTTAATAACTACCCTAACCCTAACACGTACCCTAACCCTAACCCCTACCCTAACCCTAACACGTACCCTAATCCTAAACAATACCCTAAACCGAGCCCTAACCCTAACACTAACCCTAACCCTAACCCTAACCCATACCCTACGCCGTACCCGAAGCCCTCCCCAAACCCGTACCCTAAGCCGTACCCTAAGCCTAACCCTAAGCCGAACCCTAACCCTAGGCTACCCTTGACTGCTTCTGCCTCCAATAGATTTCCTACGCACTAGTGTTTTAAGGAACAGCTTAAAAAGAGAATCCTAATGTGATTTCTTTATAATGTGTGTGTTCCTTATATTATCTTAGTGTCTAAACTCTTCTCCATAGGTGGACCCCCAAATAATATTCCTTTACGTGCTAAGGTGTATCCAGAGAGTGGGATAGGTTTAATAACTACCCTAACTCTAACGTGTACCCTAACCCTAACCCCTACCCTAACCCTAACACGTACCCTAATCCTAACCCGTACCCTAAACCGAGACCTAACCCTAACACTAACCCCAACCCTAACCCTAACCCATACCCTACGCCGTACCCGAAGCCCTCCCCAAACCCGTACCCTAAGCCGTACCCTAAGCCTAACCCTAAGCCTAACCCTAACCCTAGGCTACCCTTGACTGCTTCTGCCTCCAATAGATTTCCTACGCACTAGTGTTTTAAGGAACAGCTTAAAAAGAGAATCCTAATGTGATTTCTTTATAATGTGTGTGTTCCTTATATTATCTTAGTGTCTAAACTCTTCTCCATGGGTGGACCCCAAAATAATATTCCTTTACTTGCTAAGGTGTATCTAGAGAGTGGGATAGGTTTAATAACTACCCTAACTCTAACGTGTACCCTAACCCTAACCCCTACCCTAACCCTAACACGTACCCTAATCCTAACCCGTAGCCTAAACCGAGCCCTAAACCTAACACTAACCCTAATCCTAACCCTAACCCATACCCTACGCCGTACCCGAAGCCCTCCCCGAAACCGTACCCTAAGCCGTACCCTAAGCCTAACCCTAAGCCTAACCCTAACCCTAGGCTACCCTTGACTGCTTCTGCCTCCAATAGATTTCCTAAGCACTAGTGTTTTAAGGAACAGCATAAAAAGAGAATCCTAATGTGATTTCTTTATAATGGGTGTGTTCCTTATCTTATCCTAGTGTTTAACTCTTCTCCATGGCTGGACCCCCAAATAATATTCTTTACGTGCTAAGGGGTATCTAGAGAGTGGGATAGGTTTAATAACTACGCTAACCCTAACACGTACCCTAAGCCTAACCCCTACCCTAACCCTAACACGTAACCTAATCCGAAACCGTACCCTAAACCGAGCCCTAACCCTAACACTAACCCTAACACTAACCGTAACCCATACCCTACGCCGTACCCGAAGCCCTCCCCGAACCCGTACCCTAAGCCGTGCCCTAAGCCTAACCCTAAGCCTAACCCTAACCCTAGGCTACCCTTGACTGCTTCTGCCTCCAATAGATTTCCTAAGCACTAGTGTTTTAAGGAACAGGTTAAAAAGAGAATCCTAATGTGATTTCTTTATAATGGGTGTGTTCCTTATCTTATCCTAGTGTCTAAACTCTTCTCCATGGCTGGACCCCCAAATAATATTCCTTAACGTGCTAAGGGGTATCTAGAGAGTGGGATAGGTTTAATAACAACCCTAACCCTAACACGTACCCTAACCCTAACCCCTACCCTAACCCTAACACGTACCCTAAACCTAAACCGTACCCTAAACCGAGCCCTAACCCTAACACTAACACTAACCCTAACCCATACCCTACGCCGTACCCGAAGCCCTCCCCGAACCCGAACCCTAAGCCGTACCCTTAGCCTAACCCTATGCCTAACCCTAACACTAGGCTACCCTTGACTGCTTCTGCCTCCAATAGATTTCCTAAGCACTAGTGTTTTAAGGAACAGCATAAAAAGAGAATCCTAATGTGATTTCTTTATAATGGGTGTGTTCCTTATCTTATCCTAGTGTCTAAACTCTTCTCCATGGCTGGACCACCAAATAATATTCCTTTACGTGCTAAGGGGTATCTAGAGAGTGGGATAGGTTTAATAACTACCCTAACCCTAGCACGTACCCTAACCCTAACCCCTACCCTAACCCTAACACGTACCCTAATCCTAAACCGTACCCTAAATCGAGCCCTAACCCTAGCACTAACCCTAACCCTAACCCAAACCCATACCCTATGCCGTACCCAAAGCCCTCCCCAAACCCGTACCCTAAGCCGTACCCTTAGCCTAACCCTAAGCCTAACCCTAACACTAGGCTACCCTTGACTGCTTCTGCCTCCAATAGATTTCCTAAGCACTAGTGTTTTAAGGAAGAGCTGAAAAAGAGAATCCTAATGTGATTTCTTTATAATGTGTGTGTTCCTTATCTTATCCTAGTGTCTAAACTCTTCTCCATGGCTGGATGCCCAAATAATATTCCTTTACGTGCTAAGGGGTATCTAGAGAGTGGGATAGGTTTAATAACTACCCTAACCCTAACGCGTACCCTAACCCTAACCCTTACCCTAACCCTAACATGTACCCTAATCCTAAACAATACCCTAAACCGAGCCCTAACCCTAACACTAACCCTAACCGTAACCCTAACCCATACCCTACGCCTTACCCGAACCCCTCCCCGAGCCCGTACCCTAAGCCGTACCCTAAGCCTAACCCTAACCCTAACCCTAACCCTAGGCTACCCTTGACTGCTTCTGCCTCCAATAGATTTCCTAAGCACTAGTGGTTTAAGGAACAGCTTAAAAAGAGAATCCTAATGTGATCTCTTTATAATGTGTGTGTTCCTTATATTATCTTAGTGTCTAAAGTCTTCTCCATGGCTGGACCCCCAAATAATATTCCTTTACGTGCTAATGGGTATCTAGAGAGTGGGATAGGTTTAATAACTACCCTAACCCTAACGCGTACCCTAACCCTAACCCCTACCCTAACCCTAACACGTACCCTAATCCTAACCCGTACCCTAAACCGAGCCCTAACCCTAACACTAAACCTAACCCTAACCCTAACCCATACCCTACGCCGTACGCGAAGCCCTCTCCGAACCCGTACCCTAAGCCGTACCCTAAGCCTAACCCTAAGCCTAACCCTAACCCTAGGCTACCCTTGACTGCTTCAGCCTCAAATAGATTTCCTAAGCACTAGTGTTTTAAGGAACAGCTTTAAAAGAGAATCCTAATGTGATTTCTTTATAATGGGTGTGTTCCTTATCTTATCCTAGTGTCTAAACTCTTCTCCATGGCTGGACCACCAAATAATATTCCTTTACGTGCTAAGGGGTATCTAGAGAGTGGGATAGGTTTAATAACTACCCTAAACCTAACGCGTACCCTAACCTTAAACCCTACCCTAACCCTAACACGTACCCTAATCCTAAACAATACCCTAAACCGAGCCCTAACCCTAACACTAACCCTAACACTAAACCTAACCCATACCCTACGCCGTACCCGAAGCCCTCCCCGAACCCGTACCCTAAGCCGTACCCTAAGCCTAACCCTAAGCCTAACCCTACCCCTAGGCTACCCTTGACTGCTTCTGCCTACAATAGATTTCCTAAGCACTAGTGTTTTAAGGAACAGCTTAAAAAAGAATCCTAATGTGATTTCTTTATAATGGGTGTGTTCCGTATCTTATCCTAGTGTCTAAACTCTTCTCCATGGTTGGACCCCCAAATAATATTCCTTTACGTGCTAAGGGGTATTTAGAGAGTGGGATAGGTTTAATAACTACCCTAACCCTAACGCGTACCCTAACCCTAACCCCTACCCTAACCCTAACACGTACCCTAATCCTAACCCGTACCCTAAACGGAGCCCTAACCCTAACACTAACCCAAACCCTAACCCTAACCCATACCCTACGCCGTACCTGAAGCCCTCTCCGAACCCGTACCGTAAGCCGTATCCTAATCCTAACCCTAAGCCTAACCCTAACCCTAGGCTACCCTTGACTGCTTCTGCCTCCAATAGATTTCCTAAGCACTAGTGTTTTAAGGAACATCTTAAAAAGAGAATCCTAATGTGATTTCTTTATAATGGGTGTGTTCCTTATTTTATCCTAGTGTCTAAACTCTCCTCCATGGCTGGACCTCCAAATAATATTCCTTTACGTGCTAAGGGGTATCTAGAGAGTGGGATAGGTTTAATAAGTACCCTAACTCTAACGCGTACCCTAACCCTAACCCCTACCCTAACCCTAACAAGTACCCTAATCCTAACCCATAACCTAACCCGAGACCTACCCTAACCCTAACCCCTACCCTAACCCTAACACGTACCCTAATCCTAACTCATAACCTAACCCGAGACCTACCCTAACACTAACCCTAACCCTAACTCTAACCCATACCTTACGCCGTACCCGAAGCCCTCCCCGAACCCGTACCGTAAGCCGTATCCTAAGCCTAACCGTAAGCCTAACCCTAACCCTAGGCTACCCTTGAATGCTTCTGCCTCCAATAGATTTCCTAAGCACTAGTGTTTTAAGGAACAGCTTAAAAAGAGAATCCTAATGTGATTTCTTTATAATGGGTGTGTTCCTTATTTATCCTAGTGTCTAAACTCTTCTCCATGGCTGGACCCCCAAATAATATTCCTTTACGTGCTAAGGTGTATCTAGAGAGTGGGATAGGTTTAATAACTACCCTAACCCTAACACGTACCCTAACCCTAACCCCTACCCTAACCCTAACACGTACCCTAATCCTAAACAATACCCTAAACCGAGCCCTAACCCTAACACTAACCCTAACCCTAACCCTAACCCATACCCTATGCCGTACCCGAAGCCCTCCCCAAACCCGTACCCTAAGCCTAACCCTAAGCCTAACCCTAAGCCTAACCCTAACCCTAGGCTACCCTTGACTGCTTCTGCCTCCAATAGATTTCCTACGCACTAGTGTTTTAAGGAACAGCTTAAAAAGAGAATCCTAATGTGATTTCTTTATAATGTGTGTGTTCCTTATATTATCTTAGTGTCTAAACTCTTCTCCATGGGTGGACCCCAAAATAATATTCCTTTACTTGCTACGGTGTATCTAGAGAGTGGGATAGGTTTAATAACTACCCTAACTCTAACGTGTACCCTAACCCTAACCCCTACCCTAACCTTAACACGTACCCTAATCCTAACCCGTACCCTAAACCGAGACCTAACCCTAACACTAACCCCAACCCTAACCCCAACCCATACCCTAGGACGTACCCGAAGCCCTCCCCGAACCCGTACCCTAAGCCGTACCCTAAGCCTAACCCTAAGCCTAACCCTAACCCTAGGCTACCCTTGACTGCTTCTGCCTCCAATAGATTTCCTAAGCACTAGTGTTTTAAGGAACAGCTTAAAAAGAGAATCCTAATGTGATTTATTTATAATGGGTGTGTTCCTTATCTTGTCCTAGTGTCTAAACTCTTCTCCATGGCTGGACCTCCAAATAATATTCCTTTACGTGCTAAGGGGTATCTAGAGAGTGGGATAGGTTTAATAACTAACCTAACCGTAACGCGTACCCTAACCCTAAGCCCTACCCTAACCCTAACACGTAACCTAATCCTAAACAATACACTAAACCGAGCCCTAACCCTAACACTAACCCTAACACTAACCCTAACCCATACCCTACGCCGTACCCGAAGCCCTCCCCGAACCCGTACCCTAAGCCGTACCCTAAGCCTAACCCTAAGCCTAACCCTAACCCTAGGCTACCCTTGACTGCTTCTGCCTCCAATAGATTTCCTAAGCACTAGTGTTTTAAGGAACAGCTTAAAAAGAGAATCCTAATGTGATTTCTTTATAATGGGTGTGTTCCGTATCTTATCCTAGTGTCTAAACTCTTCTCCATGGTTGGACCCCCAAATAATATTCCTTTACGTGCTAAGGGGTATTTAGAGAGTGGGATAGGTTTAATAACTACCCTAACCCTAACGCGTACCCTAACCCTAACCCCTACCCTAACCCTAACACGTACCCTAATCCTAACCCGTACCCTAAACGGAGCCCTAACCCTAACACTAACCCAAACCCTAACCCTAACCCATACCCTACGCTGTACCTGAAGCCCTCTCCGAACCCGTACCGTAAGCCGTATCCTAATCCAAACCCTAAGCCTAACCCTAACCCTAGGCTACCCTTGACTGCTTCTCCCTCCAATAGATTTCCTAAGCACTAGTGTTTTAAGGAACAGCTTAAAAAGAGAATCCTAATGTGATTTCTTTATAATGTGTGTGTTCCTTATCTTATCCTAGTGTCTAAACTCTTCTCCATGGCTGGACCTCCAAATAATATTCCTTTACGTGCTAAGGTGTATCTAGAGAGTGGGATAGGTTTAATAACTACCCTAACCCTAACACGTACCCTAACCCTAACCCTTACCCTAACCCTAACATGTACCCTAATCCTAAACAATACCCTAAACCGAGCCCTAACCCTAACACTAACCCTAACCGTAACCCTAACCCATACCCTACGCCTTACCCGAACCCCTCCCCGAGCCCGTACCCTAAGCCGTACCCTAAGCCTAACCCTAACCCTAACCCTAACCCTAGGCTACCCTTGACTGCTTCTGCCTCCAATAGATTTCCTAAGCACTAGTGGTTTAAGGAACAGCTTAAAAAGAGAATCCTAATGTGATCTCTTTATAATGTGTGTGTTCCTTATATTATCTTAGTGTCTAAAGTCTTCTCCATGGCTGGACCCCCAAATAATATTCCTTTACGTGCTAATGGGTATCTAGAGAGTGGGATAGGTTTAATAACTACCCTAACCCTAACGCGTACCCTAACCCTAACCCCTACCCTAACCCTAACACGTACCCTAATCCTAACCCGTACCCTAAACCGAGCCCTAACCCTAACACTAAACCTAACCCTAACCCTAACCCATACCCTACGCCGTACGCGAAGCCCTCTCCGAACCCGTACCCTAAGCCGTACCCTAAGCCTAACCCTAAGCCTAACCCTAACCCTAGGCTACCCTTGACTGCTTCAGCCTCAAATAGATTTCCTAAGCACTAGTGTTTTAAGGAACAGCTTTAAAAGAGAATCCTAATGTGATTTCTTTATAATGGGTGTGTTCCTTATCTTATCCTAGTGTCTAAACTCTTCTCCATGGCTGGACCACCAAATAATATTCCTTTACGTGCTAAGGGGTATCTAGAGAGTGGGATAGGTTTAATAACTACCCTAAACCTAACGCGTACCCTAACCTTAAACCCTACCCTAACCCTAACACGTACCCTAATCCTAAACAATACCCTAAACCGAGCCCTAACCCTAACACTAACCCTAACACTAAACCTAACCCATACCCTACGCCGTACCCGAAGCCCTCCCCGAACCCGTACCCTAAGCCGTACCCTAAGCCTAACCCTAAGCCTAACCCTACCCCTAGGCTACCCTTGACTGCTTCTGCCTACAATAGATTTCCTAAGCACTAGTGTTTTAAGGAACAGCTTAAAAAAGAATCCTAATGTGATTTCTTTATAATGGGTGTGTTCCGTATCTTATCCTAGTGTCTAAACTCTTCTCCATGGTTGGACCCCCAAATAATATTCCTTTACGTGCTAAGGGGTATTTAGAGAGTGGGATAGGTTTAATAACTACCCTAACCCTAACGCGTACCCTAACCCTAACCCCTACCCTAACCCTAACACGTACCCTAATCCTAACCCGTACCCTAAACGGAGCCCTAACCCTAACACTAACCCAAACCCTAACCCTAACCCATACCCTACGCCGTACCTGAAGCCCTCTCCGAACCCGTACCGTAAGCCGTATCCTAATCCTAACCCTAAGCCTAACCCTAACCCTAGGCTACCCTTGACTGCTTCTGCCTCCAATAGATTTCCTAAGCACTAGTGTTTTAAGGAACATCTTAAAAAGAGAATCCTAATGTGATTTCTTTATAATGGGTGTGTTCCTTATTTTATCCTAGTGTCTAAACTCTCCTCCATGGCTGGACCTCCAAATAATATTCCTTTACGTGCTAAGGGGTATCTAGAGAGTGGGATAGGTTTAATAAGTACCCTAACTCTAACGCGTACCCTAACCCTAACCCCTACCCTAACCCTAACAAGTACCCTAATCCTAACCCATAACCTAACCCGAGACCTACCCTAACCCTAACCCCTACCCTAACCCTAACACGTACCCTAATCCTAACTCATAACCTAACCCGAGACCTACCCTAACACTAACCCTAACCCTAACTCTAACCCATACCTTACGCCGTACCCGAAGCCCTCCCCGAACCCGTACCGTAAGCCGTATCCTAAGCCTAACCGTAAGCCTAACCCTAACCCTAGGCTACCCTTGAATGCTTCTGCCTCCAATAGATTTCCTAAGCACTAGTGTTTTAAGGAACAGCTTAAAAAGAGAATCCTAATGTGATTTCTTTATAATGGGTGTGTTCCTTATTTATCCTAGTGTCTAAACTCTTCTCCATGGCTGGACCCCCAAATAATATTCCTTTACGTGCTAAGGTGTATCTAGAGAGTGGGATAGGTTTAATAACTACCCTAACCCTAACACGTACCCTAACCCTAACCCCTACCCTAACCCTAACACGTACCCTAATCCTAAACAATACCCTAAACCGAGCCCTAACCCTAACACTAACCCTAACCCTAACCCTAACCCATACCCTATGCCGTACCCGAAGCCCTCCCCAAACCCGTACCCTAAGCCTAACCCTAAGCCTAACCCTAAGCCTAACCCTAACCCTAGGCTACCCTTGACTGCTTCTGCCTCCAATAGATTTCCTACGCACTAGTGTTTTAAGGAACAGCTTAAAAAGAGAATCCTAATGTGATTTCTTTATAATGTGTGTGTTCCTTATATTATCTTAGTGTCTAAACTCTTCTCCATGGGTGGACCCCAAAATAATATTCCTTTACTTGCTACGGTGTATCTAGAGAGTGGGATAGGTTTAATAACTACCCTAACTCTAACGTGTACCCTAACCCTAACCCCTACCCTAACCTTAACACGTACCCTAATCCTAACCCGTACCCTAAACCGAGACCTAACCCTAACACTAACCCCAACCCTAACCCCAACCCATACCCTAGGACGTACCCGAAGCCCTCCCCGAACCCGTACCCTAAGCCGTACCCTAAGCCTAACCCTAAGCCTAACCCTAACCCTAGGCTACCCTTGACTGCTTCTGCCTCCAATAGATTTCCTAAGCACTAGTGTTTTAAGGAACAGCTTAAAAAGAGAATCCTAATGTGATTTATTTATAATGGGTGTGTTCCTTATCTTGTCCTAGTGTCTAAACTCTTCTCCATGGCTGGACCTCCAAATAATATTCCTTTACGTGCTAAGGGGTATCTAGAGAGTGGGATAGGTTTAATAACTAACCTAACCGTAACGCGTACCCTAACCCTAAGCCCTACCCTAACCCTAACACGTAACCTAATCCTAAACAATACACTAAACCGAGCCCTAACCCTAACACTAACCCTAACACTAACCCTAACCCATACCCTACGCCGTACCCGAAGCCCTCCCCGAACCCGTACCCTAAGCCGTACCCTAAGCCTAACCCTAAGCCTAACCCTAACCCTAGGCTACCCTTGACTGCTTCTGCCTCCAATAGATTTCCTAAGCACTAGTGTTTTAAGGAACAGCTTAAAAAGAGAATCCTAATGTGATTTCTTTATAATGGGTGTGTTCCGTATCTTATCCTAGTGTCTAAACTCTTCTCCATGGTTGGACCCCCAAATAATATTCCTTTACGTGCTAAGGGGTATTTAGAGAGTGGGATAGGTTTAATAACTACCCTAACCCTAACGCGTACCCTAACCCTAACCCCTACCCTAACCCTAACACGTACCCTAATCCTAACCCGTACCCTAAACGGAGCCCTAACCCTAACACTAACCCAAACCCTAACCCTAACCCATACCCTACGCTGTACCTGAAGCCCTCTCCGAACCCGTACCGTAAGCCGTATCCTAATCCAAACCCTAAGCCTAACCCTAACCCTAGGCTACCCTTGACTGCTTCTCCCTCCAATAGATTTCCTAAGCACTAGTGTTTTAAGGAACAGCTTAAAAAGAGAATCCTAATGTGATTTCTTTATAATGTGTGTGTTCCTTATCTTATCCTAGTGTCTAAACTCTTCTCCATGGCTGGACCTCCAAATAATATTCCTTTACGTGCTAAGGTGTATCTAGAGAGTGGGATAGGTTTAATAACTACCCTAACCCTAACACGTACCCTAACCCTAACCCCTACCCTAACCCTAACACGTACCCTAATCCTAAACAATACCCTAAACCGAGCCCTAACCCTAACACTAACCCTAACCCTAACCCTAACCCATACCCTACGCCGTACCCGAAGCCCTCCCCAAACCCGTACCGTAAGCCTAACCCTAAGCCTAACCCTAAGCCTAACCCTAACCCTAGGCTACCCTTGACTGCTTCTGCCTCCAATAGATTTCCTAAGCACTAGTGTTTTAAGGAACAGGTTAAAAAGAGAATCCTAATGTGATTTCTTTATAATGTGTGTGTTCCTTATATTTTCTTAGTGTCTAAACTCTTCTTCATGGGTGGACCCCCAAATAATATTCCTTTACGTGCTAAGGTGTATCTAGAGAGTAGGATAGGTTTAATAAGTACCCTATCTCTAACGCGTACCCTAACCCTAACCCCTACCCTAACCCTAACCCGTACCCTAATCCTAACCCATAACCTAACCCGAGACCTACCCTAACCCTAACCCCTACCCTATCCCTAACACGTACCCTAATCCTAACTCATAACCTAACCCGAGACCTACCCTAACACTAACCCTAACCCTAACTCTAACCCACACCCTACGCCGTACCCGAAGCTCTCCCCGAACCCGTACCGTAAGCCGTATCCTAAGCCTAACCCTAAGCCTAACCCTAACCCTAGGCTACCCTTGACTGCTTCTGACTCCAATAGATTTCCTAAGCACTAGTGTTTTAAGGAACAGCTTAAAAAGAGAATCCTAATGTGATTTCTTTATAATGTGTGTGTTCCTTATATTATCTTAGTGTCTAAACTCTTCTCCATGGGTGGACCCCCAAATAATATTCCTTTACGTGCTAAGGTGTATCGAGAGAGTGGGATAGGTTTAAAAACTACCCTAACTCTAACGTGTACCCTAATCCTAACCCCTACCCTAACCCTAACACGTACCCTAATCCTAACCCGTACCCTAAACCGAGACCTAACCCTAACACTAACCCCAACCCTAACCCTAAACCATACCCTACGCCGTACCCGAAGCCCTCCCCAAACCCGTACCCTAAGCCGTATCCTAAGCCTAACCCTAAGCCTAACCCTAACCCTAGGCTACCCTTGACTTCTTCTGCCGCCAATAGATTTCCTAAGCACTAGTGTTTTAAGGAACAGCTTAAAAAGAGAATCCTAAAGTGATTTCTTTATAATGTGTGTGTTCCTTATCTTATCCTAGTGTCTAAACTCTTCTCCATGGCTGGACCTCCAAATAATATTCCTTTATGTTCTAAGGGGTATCTAGAGAGTGGGATAGGTTTAATAACTACCTTAACCCTAACGCGTACCGTAACCCTAACCCCTACCCTAACCCTAACACGTACCCTAATCCTAACCAATACCCTAAACCGAGCCCTAACCCTAACACTAACCCTAACCCTAACCCTAACCCATACACTACGCCGTACCCAAAGCCCTCCCCGAAACCGTACCCTAAGCCGTACCCTAAGCCTAACCCTAAGCCTAACCCTAACTCTAGGCTACCCTTGACTGCTTCTGCCTCCAATAGATTTCCTAAGCACTAGTGTTTTAAGGAACAGCTTAAAAAGAGAATCCTAATGTGATTTCTTTATAATGTGTGTGTTCCTTATCTTATCCTAGTGTCTAAACTCTTCTCCATGGCTGGACCTCCAAATAATATTCCTTTACGTGCTAAGGGGTATCTAGAGAGTGGGATAGGTTTAATAAGTACCCTAACTCTAACGCGTACCCTAACCCTAACCCCTACCCTAACCCTAACAAGTACCCTAATCCTAACCCATAACCTAACCCGAGACCTACCCTAACCCTAACCCCTACCCTAACCCTAACACGTACCCTAATCCTAACTCATAACCTAACCCGAGACCTACCCTAACACTAACCCTAACCCTAACTCTAACCCATACCCTACGCCATACCCAAAGCCCTCCCCGAACCCGTACCGTAAGCCGTATCCTAAGCCTAACCCTAAGCCTAAACCTAACCCTAGGCTACCCTTGACTTCTTCTGACTCCAATAGATTTCCTAAGCACTAGTGTTTTAAGGAACAGCTTAAAAAGAGAATCCTAATGTGATTTCTTTATAATGGGTGTGTTCCTTATTTATCCTAGTGTCTAAACTCTTCTCCATGGCTGGACCCCCAAATAATATTCCTTTACGTGCTAAGGTGTATCTAGAGAGTGGGATAGGTTTAATAACTACCCTAACCCTAACACGTACCCTAACCCTAACCCCTACCCTAACCCTAACACGTACCCTAATCCTAAACAATACCCTAAACCGAGCCCTAACCCTAACACTAACCCTAACCCTAACCCTAACCCATACCCTACGCCGTACCCGAAGCCCTCCCCAAACCCGTACCGTAAGCCTAACCCTAAGCCTAACCCTAAGCCTAACCCTAACCCTAGGCTACCCTTGACTGCTTCTGCCTCCAATAGATTTCCTAAGCACTAGTGTTTTAAGGAACAGGTTAAAAAGAGAATCCTAATGTGATTTCTTTATAATGTGTGTGTTCCTTATATTTTCTTAGTGTCTAAACTCTTCTTCATGGGTGGACCCCCAAATAATATTCCTTTACGTGCTAAGGTGTATCTAGAGAGTGGGATAGGTTTAATAAGTACCCTATCTCTAACGCGTACCCTAACCCTAACCCCTACCCTAACCCTAACCCGTACCCTAATCCTAACCCATAACCTAACCCGAGACATACCCTAACCCTAACCCCTAGCCTATCCCTAACACGTACCCTAATCCTAACTCATAACCTAACCCGAGACCTACCCTAACACTAACCCTAACCCTAACTCTAACCCACACCCTACGCCGTACCCGAAGCCCTCCCCGAACCCGTACCGTAAGCCGTATCCTAAGCCTAACCCTAAGCCTAACCCTAACCCTAGGCTACCCTTGACTGCTTCTGACTCCAATAGATTTCCTAAGCACTAGTGTTTTAAGGAACAGCTTAAAAAGAGAATCCTAATGTGATTTCTTTATAATGTGTGTGTTCATTATATTATCTTAGTGTCTAAACTCTTCTCCATGGGTGGACCCCCAAATAATATTCCTTTACGTGCTAAGGTGTATCGAGAGAGTGGGATAGGTTTAATAACTACCCTAACTCTAACGTGTACCCTAACCCTAACCCCTACCCTAACCCTAACACGTACCCTAATCCTAACCCGTACCCTAAACCGAGACCTAACCCTAACACTAACCCCAACCCTAACCCTAACCCATACCCTACGCCGTACCCGAAGCCCTCCCCAAACCCGTACCCTAAGCCGTATCCTAAGCCTAACCCTAAGCCTAACCCTAACCCTAGGCTACCCTTGACTTCTTCTGCCGCCAATAGATTTCCTAAGCACTATTGTTTTAAGGAACAGCTTAAAAAGAGAATCCTAAAGTGATTTCTTTATAATGTGTGTGTTCCTTATCTTATCCTAGTGTCTAAACTCTTCTCCATGGCTGGACCTCCAAATAATATTCCTTTATGTTCTAAGGGGTATCTAGAGAGTGGGATAGGTTTAATAACTACCTTAACCCTAACGCGTACCGTAACCCTAACCCCTACCCTAACCCTAACACGTACCCTAATCCTAACCAATACCCTAAACCGAGCCCTAACCCTAACACTAACCCTAACCCTAACCCTAACCCATACACTACGCCGTACCCAAAGCCCTCCCCGAAACCGTACCCTAAGCCGTACCCTAAGCCTAACCCTAAGCCTAACCCTAACTCTAGGCTACCCTTGACTGCTTCTGCCTCCAATAGATTTCCTCAGCACTAGTGTTTTAAGGAACAGCATAAAAAGAGAATCCCAATGTGATTTCTTTATAATGGGTGTGTTCCTTATCTTATCCTAGTGTCTAAACTCTTCTCCATGGCTGGACCACCAAATAATATTCCTTTACGTGCTAAGGGGTATCTAGAGAGTGGGATAGGTTTAATAACTACCCTAACCCTAGCACGTACCCTAACCCTAACCCCTACCCTAACCCTAACACGTACCCTAATCCTAAACCGTACCCTAAATCGAGCCCTAACCCTAGCACTAACCCTAACCCTAACCCAAACCCATACCCTACGCCGTACCCAAAGCCCTCCCCAAACCCGTACCCTAAGCCGTACCCTTAGCCTAACCCTAAGCCTAACCCTAACACTAGGCTACCCTTGACTGCTTCTGCCTCCAATAGAGTTCCTAAGCACTAGTGTTTTAAGGAAGAGCTGAAAAAGAGAATCCTAATGTGATTTCTTTATAATGTGTGTGTTCCTTATCTTATCCTAGTGTCTAAACTCTTCTCCATGGCTGGATGCCCAAATAATATTCTTTACGTGCTAAGGGGTATCTAGAGAGTGGGATAGGTTTAATAACTACCCTAACCCTAACGCGTACCCTAACCCTAACCCTTACCCTAACCCTAACATGTACCCTAATCCTAAACAATACCCTAAACCGAGCCCTAACCCTAACACTAACCCTAACCGTAACCCTAACCCATACCCTACGCCTTACCCGAACCCCTCCCCGAGCCCGTACCCTAAGGCGTACCCTAAGCCTAACCCTAACCCTAACCCTAACCCTAGGCTACCCTTGACTGCTTCTGCCTCCAATAGATTTCCTAAGCACTAGTGGTTTAAGGAACAGCTTAAAAAGAGAATCCTAATGTGATTTCTTTATAATGTGTGTGTTCCTTATATTATCTTAGTGTCTAAACTCTTCTCCATGGCTGGACCCCCAAATAATATTCCTTTACGTGCTAATGGGTATCTAGAGAGTGGGATAGGTTTAATAACTACCCTAACCCTAACGCGTACCCTAACCCTAACCCCTACCCTAACCCTAACACGTACCCTAATCCTAACCAGTACCCTAAACCGAGCCCTAACCCTAACACTAAACCTAAACCTAACCCTAACCCATACCCTACGCCGTACGCGAAGCCCTCTCCGAACCCGTACCCTAAGCCGTACCCTAAGCCTAACCCTAAGCCTAAACCTAACCCTAGGCTACCCTTGACTGCTTCAGCCTCAAATAGATTTCCTAAGCACTAGTGTTTTAAGGAACAGCTTTAAAAGAGAATCCTAATGTGATTTCTTTATAATGGGTGTGTTCCTTATCTTATCCTAGTGTCTAAACTCTTCTCCATGGCTGGACCACCAAATAATATTCCTTTACGTGCTAAGGGGTATTTAGAGAGTGGGATAGGTTTAATAACTACCCGAACCCTAACGCGTACCCTAACCCTAACCCCTACCCTAACCCTAACACGTACCCTAATCCTAACCCGTACCCTAAACGGAGCCCTAATCCTAACACTAACCCAAACACTAACCCTAACCCATACCCTACGCCGTACCTGAAGCCCTCTCTGAACCCGTACCGTAAGCCGTATCCTAATCCTTACCCTAAGCCTAACCCTAACCCTAGGCTACCCTTGACTGCTTCTGCCTCCAATAGATTTCCTAAGCACTAGTGTTTTAAGGAACAGCTTAAAAAGAGAATCCTAATGTGATTTCCTTATAATGGGTGTGTTCCTTATCTTATCCTAGTGTCTAAAGTCTTCTCCATTGCTGGACCCCCAAATAATATTCCTTTACGTGCTAAGGGGTATATAGAGAGTGGGATAGGTTTAATAACTACCCTAACCCTAACGCGTACCCTAACCCTAACCCCTACCCTAACCCTAACACGTACCCTAATCCTAAACAATACCCTAAACCGAGCCCTAACCCTAACACTAACCCTAACCCTAACCTAAACCCATACCCTACGCCGTACCCGAAGTTCTCCCCGAACCCGTAACCTAAGCCGTACCCTAAGCCTAACCCTAAGCCTAAACCTAACCCTAGGCTACCCTTGACTGCTTCTGCCTCCAATAGATTTCCTAAGCACTAGTGTTTTAAGGAACAGCTTAAAAAAAGAATCCTAATGTGATTTCTTTATAATGTGTGTGTTCCTTATATTATCTTAGTGTATAAACTCTTCTTCATGGGTGGACCC
The DNA here is from genome assembly GCF_965194825.1 of Balaenoptera physalus. Classification (NCBI taxonomy): domain Eukaryota; kingdom Metazoa; phylum Chordata; class Mammalia; order Artiodactyla; family Balaenopteridae; genus Balaenoptera; species Balaenoptera physalus. The sequence goes on along the minus strand of NW_028125939.1, from coordinate 147,538 downwards.
CCAAATAATATTTCTTTACGTGCTAAGGTGTATCTAGAGAGTGGGATAGGTTTAATAAGAACCCTAACCCTAACCCCTACCCTAACCCTAACACGTACCCTAATCATAACCCGTACCCTAAACGGAGCCCTAACCCTAACACTAACCCAAACCCTAACCCTAACCCATACCTTACGCCGTACCTGAAGCCCTCTCCGAACCCGTACCGTAAGCCGTATCCTAATCCTAACCCTAAGCCTAACCCTAACCCTAGGCTACCCTTGACTGCTTCTGCCTCCAATAGATTTCCTAAGCACTAGTGTTTTAAGGAACAGCTTAAAAAGAGAATCCTAATGTGATTTCTTTATAATGGGTGTGTTCCTTATCTTATCCTACTGTCTAAACTCTTCTCCATTGCTGGACCCCCAAATAATATTCCTTTACGTGCTAAGGGGTATCTAGAGAGTGGGATAGGTTTAATAACTACCCTAACCCTAACACGTACCCTAACCCTAACCCCTACCCTAACCCTAACACGTACCCTAAAACTAAACCGTACCCTAAACCGAGCCCTAACCCTAACACTAACCCTAACCCTAACCCATACCCTACACCGTACATGAAGACCTCCCCGAACCCGTACCCTAAGCCGTACCCTTAGCCTAACCCTAAGCCTAACCCTAACACTAGGCTACCCTTGACTCCTTCTGCCTCCAATAGATTTCCTAAGCACTAGTGTTTTAAGGAACAGCTTAAAAAGAGGATCCTAATGTGATTTCTCTATAAAGGGTGTGTTCCTTATCTTAGCCTAGTGTCTAAAGTCTTCTCCATTGCTGGACCCCCAAATAATATTCCTTTACGTGCTAAGGGGTATCTAGAGAGTGGGATAGGTTTAATAACTACCCTAACCCTAATGCGTACCCTAACCCTAACCCCTACCCTAACCCTAACACGTACCCTAATCCTAAGCCGTACACTAAACCGAGCCCTAACATTAACACTAACCCTAACCCTAACCCTAACTCATACACTACACCGTACCCGAAGCCCTCCCCGAACCTGTACCCTAAGCCTTACCCTAAGCCTAACCGTAACCCTAGGCTACCCTTGACTGCTTCTGCCTCCAATAGATTTCCTAAGCACTAGTGTTTTAAGGAAGAGCTGAAAAAGAGAATCCTAATGTGATTTCTTTATAATGTGTGTGTTCCTTATCTTATCCTAGTGTCTAAACTCTTCTCCATGGCTGGATACCCAAATAATATTCCTTTACGTGCTAAGGAGTATCTAGAGAGTGGGATAGGTTTAATAACCCTAACCCTAACACGTACCCTAACCCTAACCCCTACCCTAACCCTAACACGTACCCTAATCCTAAACCGTACCCTAAACCGAGCCCTAACCCTAACACTAACCCTAACCCTAACCCATACCCTACGCCGTACCCGAAGCCCTCCCCGAACCCGTAACCTAAGCCATACCCTAAGCCTAACCCTAAGCCTAAACCTAACCCTAGGCTACCCTTGACTGCTTCTGCCTCCAATAGATTTCCTAAGCACTAGTGTTTTAAGGAACAGCTTAAAAAGAGAATCCTAATGTGATTTCTTTATAATGTGTGTGTTCCTTATATTATCTTAGTGTCTAAACTCTTCTTCATGGGTGGACCCCCAAATAATATTCCTTTACGTGCTAAGGTGTATCTAGAGAGTGGGATAGGTTTAATAAGTACCCTAACTCTAACGCGTACCCTAAACCTAACCCCTACCCTAACCCTAACACGTACCCTAATCCTAACCCATAACCTAACCCGAGACCTACCCTAACACTAACCCTAACCCTAACTCTAACCCACACCCTACGCCGTACACGAAGCCCTCCCCGAACCCGTACCGTAAGCCGTATCCTAAGCCTAACCCTAAGCCTAACCCTAACCCTAGGCTAACCTTGACTGCTTCTGACTCCAATAGATTTCCTAAGCACTAGTGTTTTAAGGAACAGCTTAAAAAGACAATCCTAATGTGATTTCTTTATAATGGGTGTGTTCCTTATTTATCCTAGTGTCTAAACTCTTCTCCATGGCTGGACCCCCAAATAATATTCCTTTACGAGCTAAGGTGTATCTAGAGAGTGGGATAGGTTTAATAACTACCCTAACCCTAACACGTACCCTAACCCTAACCCCTACCCTAACCCTAACACGTACCCTAATCCTAAACAATACCCTAAACCGAGCCCTAACCCTAACACTAACCCTAACCCTAACCCTAACCCATACCCTACGCCGTACCCGAAGCCCTCCCCAAACCCGTACCCTAAGCCGTACCCTAAGCCTAACCCTAAGCCTAACCCTAACCCTAGGCTACCCTTGACTGCTTCTGCCTCCAATAGATTTCCTACGCACTAGTGTTTTAAGGAACAGCTTAAAAAGAGAATCCTAATGTGATTTCTTTATAATGTGTGTGTTCCTTATATTATCTTAGTGTCTAAACTCTTCTCCATGGGTGGACCCCAAAATAATATTCCTTTACTTGCTAAGGTGTATCTAGAGAGTGGGATAGGTTTAATAACTACCCTAACTCTAACGTGTACCCTAACCCTAACCCCTACCCTAACCCTAACACGTACCCTAATCCTAACCCGTAGCCTAAACCGAGCCCTAAACCTAACACTAACCCTAATCCTAACCCTAACCCATACCCTACGCCGTACCCGAAGCCCTCCCCGAAACCGTACCCTAAGCCGTACCCTAAGCCTAACCCTAAGCCTAACACTAACCCTAGGCTACCCTTGACTGCTTCTGCCTCCAATAGATTTCCTAAGCACTAGTGTTTTAAGGAACAGCATAAAAAGAGAATCCTAATGTGATTTCTTTATAATGGGTGTGTTCCTTATCTTATCCTAGTGTTTAACTCTTCTCCATGGCTGGACCCCCAAATAATATTCTTTACGTGCTAAGGGGTATCTAGAGAGTGGGATAGGTTTAATAACTACGCTAACCCTAACACGTACCCTAAGCCTAACCCCTACCCTAACCCTAACACGTAACCTAATCCGAAACCGTACCCTAAACCGAGCCCTAACCCTAACACTAACCCTAACACTAACCGTAACCCATACCCTACGCCGTACCCGAAGCCCTCCCCGAACCCGTACCCTAAGCCGTGCCCTAAGCCTAACCCTAAGCCTAACCCTAACCCTAGGCTACCCTTGACTGCTTCTGCCTCCAATAGATTTCCTAAGCACTAGTGTTTTAAGGAACAGGTTAAAAAGAGAATCGTAATGTGATTTCTTTATAATGGGTGTGTTCCTTATCTTATCCTAGTGTCTAAACTCTTCTCCATGGCTGGACCCCCAAATAATATTCCTTAACGTGCTAAGGGGTATCTAGAGAGTGGGATAGGTTTAATAACAACCCTAACCCTAACACGTACCCTAACCCTAACCCCTACCCTAACCCTAACACGTACCCTAAACCTAAACCGTACCCTAAACCGAGCCCTAACCCTAACACTAACACTAACCCTAACCCATACCCTACGCCGTACCCGAAGCCCTCCCCGAACCCGAACCCTAAGCCGTACCCTTAGCCTAACCCTATGCCTAACCCTAACACTAGGCTACCCTTGACTGCTTCTGCCTCCAATAGATTTCCTAAGCACTAGTGTTTTAAGGAACAGCATAAAAAGAGAATCCTAATGTGATTTCTTTATAATGGGTGTGTTCCTTATCTTATCCTAGTGTCTAAACTCTTCTCCATGGCTGGACCACCAAATAATATTCCTTTACGTGCTAAGGGGTATCTAGAGAGTGGGATAGGTTTAATAACTACCCTAACCCTAGCACGTACCCTAACCCTAACCCCTACCCTAACCCTAACACGTACCCTAATCCTAAACCGTACCCTAAATCGAGCCCTAACCCTAGCACTAACCCTAACCCTAACCCAAACCCATACCCTATGCCGTACCCAAAGCCCTCCCCAAACCCGTACCCTAAGCCGTACCCTTAGCCTAACCCTAAGCCTAACCCTAACACTAGGCTACCCTTGACTGCTTCTGCCTCCAATAGATTTCCTAAGCACTAGTGTTTTAAGGAAGAGCTGAAAAAGAGAATCCTAATGTGATTTCTTTATAATGTGTGTGTTCCTTATCTTATCCTAGTGTCTAAACTCTTCTCCATGGCTGGATGCCCAAATAATATTCCTTTACGTGCTAAGGGGTATCTAGAGAGTGGGATAGGTTTAATAACTACCCTAACCCTAACGCGTACCCTAACCCTAACCCTTACCCTAACCCTAACATGTACCCTAATCCTAAACAATACCCTAAACCGAGCCCTAACCCTAACACTAACCCTAACCGTAACCCTAACCCATACCCTACGCCTTACCCGAACCCCTCCCCGAGCCCGTACCCTAAGCCGTACCCTAAGCCTAACCCTAACCCTAACCCTAACCCTAGGCTACCCTTGACTGCTTCTGCCTCCAATAGATTTCCTAAGCACTAGTGGTTTAAGGAACAGCTTAAAAAGAGAATCCTAATGTGATCTCTTTATAATGTGTGTGTTCCTTATATTATCTTAGTGTCTAAAGTCTTCTCCATGGCTGGACCCCCAAATAATATTCCTTTACGTGCTAATGGGTATCTAGAGAGTGGGATAGGTTTAATAACTACCCTAACCCTAACGCGTACCCTAACCCTAACCCCTACCCTAACCCTAACACGTACCCTAATCCTAACCCGTACCCTAAACCGAGCCCTAACCCTAACACTAAACCTAACCCTAACCCTAACCCATACCCTACGCCGTACGCGAAGCCCTCTCCGAACCCGTACCCTAAGCCGTACCCTAAGCCTAACCCTAAGCCTAACCCTAACCCTAGGCTACCCTTGACTGCTTCAGCCTCAAATAGATTTCCTAAGCACTAGTGTTTTAAGGAACAGCTTTAAAAGAGAATCCTAATGTGATTTCTTTATAATGGGTGTGTTCCTTATCTTATCCTAGTGTCTAAACTCTTCTCCATGGCTGGACCACCAAATAATATTCCTTTACGTGCTAAGGGGTATCTAGAGAGTGGGATAGGTTTAATAACTACCCTAAACCTAACGCGTACCCTAACCTTAAACCCTACCCTAACCCTAACACGTACCCTAATCCTAAACAATACCCTAAACCGAGCCCTAACCCTAACACTAACCCTAACACTAAACCTAACCCATACCCTACGCCGTACCCGAAGCCCTCCCCGAACCCGTACCCTAAGCCGTACCCTAAGCCTAACCCTAAGCCTAACCCTACCCCTAGGCTACCCTTGACTGCTTCTGCCTACAATAGATTTCCTAAGCACTAGTGTTTTAAGGAACAGCTTAAAAAGAGAATCCTAATGTGATTTCTTTATAATGGGTGTGTTCCGTATCTTATCCTAGTGTCTAAACTCTTCTCCATGGTTGGACCCCCAAATAATATTCCTTTACGTGCTAAGGGGTATTTAGAGAGTGGGATAGGTTTAATAACTACCCGAACCCTAACGCGTATCCTAACCCTAACCCCTACCCTAACCCTAACACGTAACCTAATCCTAAACAATACCCTAAACCGTGCCCTAACCCTAACACTAACCCTAACCCTAAACTAAACCCATACCCTACGCCGTACCCGAAGTTCTCCCCGAACCCGTAACCTAAGCCGTACCCTAAGCCTAACCCTAAGCCTAAACCTAACCCTAGGCTACCCTTGACTGCTTCTGCCTCCAATAGATTTCCTAAGCACTAGTGTTTTAAGGAACAGCTTAAAAAGAGAATCCTAATGTGATTTCTTTATAATGTGTGTGTTCCTTATATTATCTTAGTGTCTAAACTCTTCTTCATGGGTGGACCCCCAAATAATATTTCTTTACGTGCTAAGGTGTATCTAGAGAGTGGGATAGGTTTAATAAGAACCCTAACCCTAACCCCTACCCTAACCCTAACACGTACCCTAATCCTAAACCGTACCCTAAACCGAGCCCTAACCCTAACACTAACCCTAACCCTAACCCTAACCCATACACTACACCGTACCCGAAGCCCTCCCCGAACCCGTACCCTAAGCCTTACCCTAAGCCTAACCCTAACCCTAGGCTACGCTTGACTGCTTCTGCCTCCAATAGATTTCCTAAGCACTAGTGTTTTAAGGAACAGCTTAAAAAGAGAATCCTAATGTGATTTATTTATAATGGGTGTGTTCCTTATCTTATCCTAGTGTCTAAACTCTTCTCCATGGCTGGACCTCCAAATAATATTCCTTTACGTCCTAAGGGGTATCTAGAGAGTGGGATAGGTTTAATAACTACCCTAACACTAACGCGTACCCTAACCCTAACCCTTACCCTAACCCTAACACGTACCCTAATCCTAACCCGTACCCTAAACCGAGCCCTAACCCTAACACTAACCCTAACCCTAACCCTAACCGATACCCTACGCCTTACCCGAACCACTCCCCGAGTCCGTACCCTAAGCCGTACCCTAAGCCTAACCCTAACCCTAACCCTAACCCTAGGCTACCCTTGACTGCTTCTGCCTCCAATAGATTTCCTAAGCACTAGTGGTTTAAGGAACAGCTTAAAAAGAGAATCCTAATGTGATTTCTTTATAATGTGTGTGTTCCTTATATTATCTTAGTGTCTAAACTCTTCTCCATGGCTGGACCCCCAAATAATATTCCTTTACGTGCTAAGGGGTATCTAGAGAGTGGGATAGGTTTAATAACTACCCTAACCCTAACGCGTGCCCTAACCCTAACCCCTACCCTAACCCTAACACGTACCCTAATCCTAACCCGTACCCTAAACCGAGCCCTAACCCTAACACTAACCCTAACCCTAACCCTAACACATACCCTACGCCGTACGCGAAGCCCTCTCCGAACCCGTACCCTAAGCCTAACCCTAAGCCTAACCCTAACCCTAGGCTACCCTTGACTGCTTCAGCCTCAAATAGATTTCCTAAGCACTAGTGTTTTAAGGAACAGCTTTAAAAGAGAATCCTAATGTGATTTCTTTATAATGGGTGTGTTCCTTATCTTATCCTAGGGTCTAAACTCTTCTCCATGGCTGGACCACCAAATAATATTCCTTTACGTGCTAAGGGGTATCTAGAGAGTGGGATAGGTTTAATAACTAACCTAACCCTAACACGTACCCTAACCGTAACCCCTACCCTAACCCTAACACGTACCCTAATCCTAAACAATACACTAAACCGAGCCCTAACCCTAACACTAACCCTAACACTAACCCTAACCCATACCCTACGCCGTAACCGAAGCCCTCCCCGAACCCGTACCGTAAGCCGTACCCTAAGCCTAACCCTAAGCCTAACCCTAACCCTAGGCTACCCTTGACTGCTTCTGCCTCCAATAGGTTTCCTAAGCACTAGTGTTTTAAGGAACAGCTTAAAAAAGAATCCTAATGTGATTTCTTTATAATGGGTGTGTTCCGTATCTTATCCTAGTGTCTAAACTCTTCTCCATGGTTGGACCCCCAAATAATATTCCTTTACGTGCTAAGGGGTATTTAGAGAGTGGGATAGGTTTAATAACTACCCTAACCCTAACGCGTACCCTAATCCTAACCCCTACCCTAACCCTAACACGTACCCTAATCCTAACCCGTACCCTAAATGGAGCCCTAACCCTAACACTAACCCAAACCCTAACCCTAACCCATACCCTACGCCGTACCTGAAGCCCTCTCCGAACCCGTACCGTAAGCCGTATCCTAATCCTAACCCTAAGCCTAACCCTAACCCTAGGCTACCCTTGACTGCTTCTGCCTCCAATAGATTTCCTAAGCACTAGTGTTTTAAGGAACAGCTTAAAAAGAGAATCCTAATGTGATTTCTTTATAATGGGTGTGTTCCTTATTTTATCCTAGTGTCTAAACTCTTCTCCATGGCTGGACCTCCAAATAATATTCCTTTACGTGCTAAGGGGTATCTAGAGAGTGGGATAGGTTTAATAAGTACCCTAACTCTAACGCGTACCCTAACCCTAACCCCTACCCTAACCCTAACAAGTACCCTAATCCTAACCCATAACCTAACCCGAGACCTACCCTAACCCTAACCCCTACCCTAACCCTAACACGTACCCTAATCCGAACTCATAACCTAACCCGAGACCTACCCTAACACTAACCCTAACCCTAACTCTAACCCATACCTTACGCCGTACCCGAAGCCCTCCCCGAACCCGTACCGTAAGCCGTATCCTAAGCCTAACCGTAAGCCTAACCCTAACCCTAGGCTACCCTTGACGGCTTCTGACTCCAATAGATTTCCTAAGCACTAGTGTTTTAAGGAACAGCTTAAAAAGAGAATCCTAATGTGATTTCTTTATAATGGGTGTGTTCCTTATTTATCCTAGTGTCTAAACTCTTCTCCATGGCTGGACCCCCAAATAATATTCCTTTACGTGCTAAGGTGTATCTAGAGAGTGGGATAGGTTTAATAACTACCCTAACCCTAACACGTACCCTAACCCTAACCCCTACCCTAACCCTAACACGTACCCTAATCCTAAACAATACCCTAAACCGAGCCCTAACCCTAACACTAACCCTAACCCTAACCCTAACCCATACCCTATGCCGTACCCGAAGCCCTCCCCAAACCCGTACCCTAAGCCTAACCCTAAGCCTAACCCTAAGCCTAACCCTAACCCTAGGCTACCCTTGACTGCTTCTGCCTCCAATAGATTTCCTACGCACTAGTGTTTTAAGGAACAGCTTAAAAAGAGAATCCTAATGTGATTTCTTTATAATGTGTGTGTTCCTTATATTATCTTAGTGTCTAAACTCTTCTCCATGGGTGGAACCCAAAATAATATTCCTTTACTTGCTACGGTGTATCTAGAGAGTGGGATAGGTTTAATAACTACCCTAACTCTAACGTGTACCCTAACCCTAACCCCTACCCTAACCCTAACACGTACCCTAATCCTAACCCGTACCCTAAACCGAGACCTAACCCTAACACTAACCCCAACCCTAACCCCAACCCATACCCTAGGCCGTACCCGAAGCCCTCCCCGAACCCGTACCCTAAGCCGTACCCTAAGCCTAACCCTAAGCCTAACCCTAACCCTAGGCTACCCTTGACTGCTTCTGCCTCCAATAGATTTCCTAAGCACTAGTGTTTTAAGGAACGGCTTAAAAAGAGAATCCTAATGTGATTTATTTATAATGGGTGTGTTCCTTATCTTGTCCTAGTGTCTAAACTGTTCTCCATGGCTGGACCTCCAAATAATATTCCTTTACGTGCTAAGGGGTATCTAGAGAGTGGGATAGGTTTAATAACTAACCTAACCGTAACGCGTACCCTAACCCTAACCCCTACCCTAACCCTAACACGTACCCTAATCCTAAACAATACACTAAACCGAGCCCTAACCCTAACACTAACCCTAACACTAACCCTAACCCATACCCTACGCCGTACCCGAAGCCCTCCCCGAACCCGTACCCTAAGCCGTACCCTAAGCCTAACCCTAAGCCTAACCCTAACCCTAGGCTACCCTTGACTGCTTCTGCCTCCAATAGATTTCCTAAGCACTAGTGTTTTAAGGAACAGCTTAAAAAGAGAATCCTAATGTGATTTCTTTATAATGGGTGTGTTCCGTATCTTATCCTAGTGTCTAAACTCTTCTCCATGGTTGGACCCCCAAATAATATTCCTTTACGTGCTAAGGGGTATTTAGAGAGTGGGATAGGTTTAATAACTACCCTAACCCTAACGCGTACCCTAACCCTAACCCCTACCCTAACCCTAACACGTACCCTAATCCTAACCCGTACCCTAAAAGGAGCCCTAACCCTAACACTAACCCAAACCCTAACCCTAACCCATACCCTACGCTGTACCTGAAGCCCTCTCCGAACCCGTACCGTAAGCCGTATCCTAATCCTAACCCTAAGCCTAACCCTAACCCTAGGCTACCCTTGACTGCTTCTGCCTCCAATAGATTTCCTAAGCACTAGTGTTTTAAGGAACAGCTTAAAAAGAGAATCCTAATGTGATTTCTTTATAATGGGTGTGTTCCTTATCTTATCCTAGTGTTTAACTCTTCTCCATGGCTGGACCACCAAATAATATTCCTTTACGTGCTAAGGGGTATCTAGAGAGTGGGATAGGTTTAATAACTACCCTAACCCTAACGCGTACCCTAACCCTAACCCCTATCCTAACCCTAACACGTACCCTAATCCTAAACAATACCCTAAACCGAGCCCTAACCCTAACACTAACCCTAACCCTAACCCTAACCCATACCCTACGCCGTACCCGAAGTCCTCCCCGAACCCGTAACCTAAGCCGTACCCTAAGCCTAACCCTAAGCCTAAACCTAACCCTAGGCTACCCTTGACTGCTTCTGCCTCCAATAGATTTCCTAAGCACTAGTGTTTTAAGGAACAGCTTAAAAAGAGAATCCTAATGTGATTTCTTTATAATGTGTGTGTTCCTTATATTATCTTAGTGTCTAAACTCTTCTTCATGGGTGGACCCCCAAATAATATTCCTTTACGTGCTAAGGTGTATCTAGAGAGTGGGATAGGTTTAATAAGAACCCTAACCCTAACCCCTACCCTAACCCTAACACGTACCCTAATCATAACCCGTACCCTAAATGGAGCCCTAACCCTAACACTAACCCAAACCCTAACCCTAACCCATACCCTACGCCGTACCTGAAGCCCTATCCGAACCCGTACCGTAAGCCGTATCCTAATCCTAACCCTAAGCCTAACCCTAACCCTAGGCTACCCTTGACTGCTTCTGCCTCCAATAGATTTCCTAAGCACTAGTGTTTTAAGGAACAGCTTAAAAAGAGAATCCTAATGTGATTTCTATATAATGGGTGTGTTCCTTATCTTATCCTAGTGTCTAAACTCTTCTCCATTGCTGGACCCCCAAATAATATTCCTTTACGTGCTAAGGGGTATATAGAGTGGGATAGGTTTAATAACTACCCTAACCCTAACGCGTACCCTAACCCTAACCCTTACCCTAACCCTAACATGTACCCTAATCCTAAACAATACCCTAAACCGAGCCCTAACCCTAACACTAACCCTAAGCCTAACCCTAACCCATACCCTACGCCGTACCCGAAGCCCTCCCCGAACCCGTAACCTAAGCCGTACCCTAAGCCTAACCCTAAGCCTAACCCTAACCCTAGGCTACCCTTGACTGCTTCTGCCTCCAATAGATTTCCTAAGCACTAGTGTTTTAAGGAACAGCGTAAAAAGAGAATCCTAATGTGATTTCTTTATAATGTGTGTGTTCCTTATATTATCTTAGTGTCTAAACTCTTCTTCATGGGTGGACCCCCAAATAATATTCCTTTACGTGCTAAGGGGTATCTAGAGAGTGGGATAGGTTTAATAACTACCCTAACACTAACACGTACCCTAACCCTAACCCCTACCCTAACCCTAACACGTACCCTAAAACTAAACCGAGCCCTAACCCTAACACTAACCCTAACCCTAACCCATACCCTACGCCGTACCCGAAGACCTCCCCGAACCCGTACCCTAAGCCGTACCCTTAGCCTAACCCTAAGCCTAACCCTAACCCTAGGCTACCCTTGACTCCTTCTGCCTCCAATAGATTTCCTAAGCACTAGTGTTTTAAGGAACAGCTTAAAAAGAGAATCCTAATGTGATTTCTTTATAATGGGTGTGTTCCTTATTTATCCTAGTGTCTAAACTCTTCTCCATGGCTGGACCCCCAAATAATATTCCTTTACGTGCTAAGGTGTATCTAGAGAGTGGGATAGTTTTAATAACTACCCTAACCCTAACACGTACCCTAACCCTAACCCCTACCCTAACCCTAACACGTACCCTAATCCTAAACAATACCCTAAACCGAGCCCTAACCCTAACACTAACCCTAACCCTAACCCTAACCCATACCCTATGCCGTACCCGAAGCCCTCCCCAAACCCGTACCCTAAGCCTAACCCTAAGCCTAACCCTAAGCCTAACCCTAACCCTAGGCTACCCTTGACTGCTTCTGCCTCCAATAGATTTCCTACGCACTAGTGTTTTAAGGAACAGCTTAAAAAGAGAATCCTAATGTGATTTCTTTATAATGTGTGTGTTCCTTATATTATCTTAGTGTCTAAACTCTTCTCCATGGGTGGAACCCAAAATAATATTCCTTTACTTGCTACGGTGTATCTAGAGAGTGGGATAGGTTTAATAACTACCCTAACTCTAACGTGTACCCTAACCCTAACCCCTACCCTAACCCTAACACGTACCCTAATCCTAACCCGTACCCTAAACCGAGACCTAACCCTAACACTAACCCCAACCCTAACCCCAACCCATACCCTAGGCCGTACCCGAAGCCCTCCCCGAACCCGTACCCTAAGCCGTACCCTAAGCCTAACCCTAAGCCTAACCCTAACCCTAGGCTACCCTTGACTGCTTCTGCCTCCAATAGATTTCCTAAGCACTAGTGTTTTAAGGAACAGCTTAAAAAGAGAATCCTAATGTGATTTATTTATAATGGGTGTGTTCCTTATCTTGTCCTAGTGTCTAAACTGTTCTCCATGGCTGGACCTCGAAATAATATTCCTTTACGTGCTAAGGGGTATCTAGAGAGTGGGATAGGTTTAATAACTAACCTAACCGTAACGCGTACCCTAACCCTAACCCCTACCCTAACCCTAACACGTACCCTAATCCTAAACAATACACTAAACCGAGCCCTAACCCTAACACTAACCCTAACACTAACCCTAACCCATACCCTACGCCGTACCCGAAGCCCTCCCCGAACCCGTACCCTAAGCCGTACCCTAAGCCTAACCCTAAGCCTAACCCTAACCCTAGGCTACCCTTGACTGCTTCTGCCTCCAATAGATTTCCTAAGCACTAGTGTTTTAAGGAACAGCTTAAAAAGAGAATCCTAATGTGATTTCTTTATAATGGGTGTGTTCCGTATCTTATCCTAGTGTCTAAACTCTTCTCCATGGTTGGACCCCCAAATAATATTCCTTTACGTGCTAAGGGGTATTTAGAGAGTGGGATAGGTTTAATAACTACCCTAACCCTAACGCGTACCCTAACCCTAACCCCTACCCTAACCCTAACACGTACCCTAATCCTAACCCATACCCTAAAAGGAGCCCTAACCCTAACACTAACCCAAACCCTAACCCTAACCCATACCCTACGCTGTACCTGAAGCCCTCTCCGAACCCGTACCGTAAGCCGTATCCTAATCCTAACCCTAAGCCTAACCCTAACCCTAGGCTACCCTTGACTGCTTCTGCCTCCAATAGATTTCCTAAGCACTAGTGTTTTAAGGAACAGCTTAAAAAGAGAATCCTAATGTGATTTCTTTATAATGGGTGTGTTCCTTATCTTATCCTAGTGTTTAACTCTTCTCCATGGCTGGACCACCAAATAATATTCCTTTACGTGCTAAGGGGTATCTAGAGAGTGGGATAGGTTTAATAACTACCCTAACCCTAACGCGTACCCTAACCCTAACGCGTACCCTAACCCTAACACGTACCCTAATCCTAAACAATACCCTAAACCGAGCCCTAACCCTAACACTAACCCTAACCCTAACCCTAACCCATACCCTACGCCGTACCCGAAGTCCTCCCCGAACCCGTAACCTAAGCCGTACCCTAAGCCTAACCCTAAGCCTAAACCTAACCCTAGGCTACCCTTGACTGCTTCTGCCTCCAATAGATTTCCTAAGCACTAGTGTTTTAAGGAACAGCGTAAAAAGAGAATCCTAATGTGATTTCTTTATAATGTGTGTGTTCCTTATATTATCTTAGTGTCTAAACTCTTCTTCATGGGTGGACCCCCAAATAATATTCCTTTACGTGCTAAGGGGTATCTAGAGAGTGGGATAGGTTTAATAACTACCCTAACACTAACACGTACCCTAACCCTAACCCCTACGCTAACCCTAACACGTACCCTAAAACTAAACCGAGCCCTAACCCTAACACTAACCCTAACCCTAACCCATACCCTACGCCGTACCCGAAGACCTCCCCGAACCCGTACCCTAAGCCGTACCCTTAGCCTAACCCTAAGCCTAACCCTAACCCTAGGCTACCCTTGACTCCTTCTGCCTCCAATAGATTTCCTAAGCACTAGTGTTTTAAGGAACAGCTTAAAAAGAGAATCCTAATGTGATTTCTTTATAATGGGTGTGTTCCTTATTTATCCTAGTGTCTAAACTCTTCTCCATGGCTGGACCCCCAAATAATATTCCTTTACGTGCTAAGGTGTATCTAGAGAGTGGGATAGGTTTAATAACTACCCTAACCCTAACACGTACCCTAACCCTAACCCCTACCCTAACCCTAACACGTACCCTAATCCTAAACAATACCCTAAACCGAGCCCTAACCCTAACACTAACCCTAACCCTAACCCTAACCCATACCCTATGCCGTACCCGAAGCCCTCCCCAAACCCGTACCCTAAGCCTAACCCTAAGCCTAACCCTAAGCCTAACCCTAACCCTAGGCTACCCTTGACTGCTTCTGCCTCCAATAGATTTCCTACGCACTAGTGTTTTAAGGAACAGCTTAAAAAGAGAATCCTAATGTGATTTCTTTATAATGTGTGTGTTCCTTATATTATCTTAGTGTCTAAACTCTTCTCCATGGGTGGAACCCAAAATAATATTCCTTTACTTGCTACGGTGTATCTAGAGAGTGGGATAGGTTTAATAACTACCCTAACTCTAACGTGTACCCTAACCCTAACCCCTACCCTAACCCTAACACGTACCCTAATCCTAACCCGTACCCTAAACCGAGACCTAACCCTAACACTAACCCCAACCCTAACCCCAAACCATACCCTAGGCCGTACCCGAAGCCCTCCCCGAACCCGTACCCTAAGCCGTACCCTAAGCCTAACCCTAAGCCTAACCCTCACCCTAGGCTACCCTTGACTGCTTCTGCCTCCAATAGATTTCCTAAGCACTAGTGTTTTAAGGAACAGCTTAAAAAGAGAATCCTAATGTGATTTATTTATAATGGGTGTGTTCCTTATCTTGTCCTAGTGTCTAAACTGTTCTCCATGGCTGGACCTCCAAATAATATTCCTTTACGTGCTAAGGGGTATCTAGAGAGTGGGATAGGTTTAATAACTAACCTAACCGTAACGCGTACCCTAACCCTAACCCCTACCCTAACCCTAACACGTACCCTAATCCTAAACAATACACTAAACCGAGCCCTAACCCTAACACTAACCCTAACACTAACCCTAACCCATACCCTACGCCGTACCCGAAGCCCTCCCCGAACCCGTACCCTAAGCCGTACCCTAAGCCTAACCCTAAGCCTAACCCTAACCCTAGGCTACCCTTGACTGCTTCTGCCTCCAATAGATTTCCTAAGCACTAGTGTTTTAAGGAACAGCTTAAAAAGAGAATCCTAATGTGATTTCTTTATAATGGGTGTGTTCCGTATCTTATCCTAGTGTCTAAACTCTTCTCCATGGTTGGACCCCCAAATAATATTCCTTTACGTGCTAAGGGGTATTTAGAGAGTGGGATAGGTTTAATAACTACCCTAACCCTAACGCGTACCCTAACCCTAACCCCTACCCTAACCCTAACACGTACCCTAATCCTAACCCGTACCCTAAAAGGAGCCCTAACCCTAACACTAACCCAAACCCTAACCCTAACCCATACCCTACGCTGTACCTGAAGCCCTCTCCGAACCCGTACCGTAAGCCGTATCCTAATCCTAACCCTAAGCCTAACCCTAACCCTAGGCTACCCTTGACTGCTTCTGCCTCCAATAGATTTCCTAAGCACTAGTGTTTTAAGGAACAGCTTAAAAAGAGAATCCTAATGTGATTTCTTTATAATGGGTGTGTTCCTTATCTTATCCTAGTGTTTAACTCTTCTCCATGGCTGGACCACCAAATAATATTCCTTTACGTGCTAAGGGGTATCTAGAGAGTGGGATAGGTTTAATAACTACCCTAACCCTAACGCGTACCCTAACCCTAACCCCTATCCTAACCCTAACACGTACCCTAATCCTAAACAATACCCTAAACCGAGCCCTAACCCTAACACTAACCCTAACCCTAACCCTAACGCATACCCTACGCCGTACCCGAAGTCCTCCCCGAACCCGTAACCTAAGCCGTACCCTAAGCCTAACCCTAAGCCTAAACCTAACCCTAGGCTACCCTTGACTGCTTCTGCCTCCAATAGATTTCCTAAGCACTAGTGTTTTAAGGAACAGCTTAAAAAGAGAATCCTAATGTGATTTCTTTATAATGTGTGTGTTCCTTATATTATCTTAGTGTCTAAACTCTTCTTCATGGGTGGACCCCCAAATAATATTCCTTTACGTGCTAAGGTGTATCTAGAGAGTGGGATAGGTTTAATAAGAACCCTAACCCTAACCCCTACCCTAACCCTAACACGTACCCTAATCATAACCCGTACCCTAAATGGAGCCCTAACCCTAACACTAACCCAAACCCTAACCCTAACCCATACCCTACGCCGTAC
Organism: Balaenoptera physalus; assembly: GCF_965194825.1. Classification (NCBI taxonomy): domain Eukaryota; kingdom Metazoa; phylum Chordata; class Mammalia; order Artiodactyla; family Balaenopteridae; genus Balaenoptera; species Balaenoptera physalus. The sequence continues at coordinate 130,988 of NW_028125939.1, read as the reverse complement.
CTGAAGCCCTATCCGAACCCGTACCGTAAGCCGTATCCTAATCCTAACCCTAAGCCTAACCCTAACCCTAGGCTACCCTTGACTGCTTCTGACTCCAATAGATTTCCTAAGCACTAGTGTTTTAAGGAACAGCTTAAAAAGAGAATCCTAATGTGATTTCTATATAATGGGTGTGTTCCTTATCTTATCCTAGTGTCTAAACTCTTCTCCATTGCTGGACCCCCAAATAATATTCCTTTACGTGCTAAGGGGTATATAGAGTGGGATAGGTTTAATAACTACCCTAACCCTAACGCGTACCCTAACCCTAACCCTTACCCTAACCCTAACATGTACCCTAATCCTAAACAATACCCTAAACCGAGCCCTAACCCTAACACTAACCCTAAGCCTAACCCTAACCCATACCCTACGCCGTACCCGAAGCCCTCCCCGAACCCGTAACCTAAGCCGTACCCTAAGCCTAACCCTAAGCCTAACCCTAACCCTAGGCTACCCTTGACTGCTTCTGCCTCCAATAGATTTCCTAAGCACTAGTGTTTTAAGGAACAGCGTAAAAAGAGAATCCTAATGTGATTTCTTTATAATGTGTGTGTTCTTTATATTATCTTAGTGTCTAAACTCTTCTTCATGGGTGGACCCCCAAATAATATTCCTTTACGTGCTAAGGGGTATCTAGAGAGTGGGATAGGTTTAATAACTACCCTAACACTAACACGTACCCTAACCCTAACCCCTACCCTAACCCTAACACGTACCCTAAAACTAAACCGAGCCCTAACCCTAACACTAACCCTAACCCTAACCCATACCCTACGCCGTACCCGAAGACCTCCCCGAACCCGTACCCTAAGCCGTACCCTTAGCCTAACCCTAAGCCTAACCCTAACCCTAGGCTACCCTTGACTCCTTCTGCCTCCAATAGATTTCCTAAGCACTAGTGTTTTAAGGAACAGCTTAAAAAGAGAATCCTAATGTGATTTCTCTATAAAGGGTGTGTTCCTTATCTTAGCCTAGTGTCTAAACTCTTCTCCATGGCTGGACCCCCAAATAATATTCCTTTACGTGCTAAGGGGTATCTAGAGAGTGGGATAGGTTTAATAACTACCCTAACCCTAATGCGTACCCTAATCCTAACCCCTACCCTAACCCTAACACGTACCCTAATCCTAAGCCGTACACTAAACCGAGCCCTAACATTAACACTAACCCTAACCCTAACCCTAACTCATACACTACACCGTACCCGAAGCCCTCCCCGAACCCGTACCCTAAGCCTTACCCTAAGCCTAACCCTAACCCTAGGCTACCCTTGACTGCTTCTGCCTCCAATAGATTTCCTAAGCACTAGTGTTTTAAGGAAGAGCTGAAAAAGAGAATCCTAATGTGATTTCTTTATAATGTGTGTGTTCCTTATCTTATCCTAGTGTCTAAACTCTTCTCCATGGCTGGATGCCCAAATAATACTCCTTTACGTGCTAAGGGGTATCTAGAGAGTGGGATAGGTTTAATAACCCTAACCCTAACACGTACCCTAACCCTAACCCCTACCCTAACCCTAACACGTACCCTAATCCTAAACCGTACCCTAAACCGAGCCCTAACCCTAACACTAACCCTAACCCTAACCCTAACCCATACACTACACCGTACCCGAAGCCCTCCCCGAACCCGTACCCTAAGCCTTACCCTAAGCCTAACCCTAACCCTAGGCTACCCTTGACTGCTTCTGCCTCCAATAGATTTCCTAAGCACTAGTGTTTCATGGAACAGCTGAAACAGAGAATCCTAATGTGATTTATTTATAATGGGTGTGTTCCTTATCTTATCCTAGTGTCTAAACTCTTCTCCATGGCTGGACCTCCAAATAATATTCCTTTACGTGCTAAGGGGTATCTAGAGAGTGGGATAGGTTTAATAACTACCCTAACACTAACGCATACCCTAACCCTAACCCTTACCCTAACCCTAACACGTACCCTAATCCTAACCAATACACTAAACCGAGCCCTATCCCTAACACTAACCCTAACCCTAACCCTAACCCATACCCTACGCCGTACCCGAAGCCCTCCCCGAACCCGTACCCTAAGCCGTACCCTAAGCCGTACCCTAAGTCTAACCCTAACCTTAGGCTACCCTTGACTGCTTCTGCCTCCAATAGATTTCCTAAGCAGTAGTGTTTTAAGGAACAGCTTAAAAAGAGAATCCTAATGTGATTTCTTTATAATGGGTGTGTTCCTTATCTTATCCTAGTGTCTAAACTCTTCTCCATGGCTGGACCCCCAAATAATATTCCTTTACGTGCTAAGGGGTATATAGAGAGTGGGATAGGTTTAATAACTACCCTAACCCTAACGCGTACCCTAACCCTAACCCCTACCCTAACCCTAACACGTACCCTAATCCTAAACAATACCCTAAACCGAGCCCTAACCCTAACACTAACCCTAACCCTAACCCTAACCCATACCCTACGCCGTACCCGAATTCCTCCCCGAACCCGTAACCTAAGCCGTACCCTAAGCCTAACCCTAAGCCTAAACCTAACCCTAGGCTACCCTTGACTGCTTCTGCCTCCAATAGATTTCCTAAGCACTAGTGTTTTAAGGAACAGCTTAAAAAGAGAATCCTAATGTGATTTCTTTATAATGTGTGTGTTCCTTATATTATCTTAATGTCTAAACTCTTCTTCATGGGTGGACCCCCAAATAATATTCCTTTACGTGCTAAGGTGTATCTAGAGAGTGGGATAGGTTTAATAAGAACCCTAACCCTAACCCCTACCCTAACCCTAACACGTACCCTAATCATAACCCGTACCCTAAACGGAGCCCTAACCCTAACACTAACCCAAACCCTAACCCTAACCCATACCCTACGCCGTACCTGAAGCCCTCTCCGAACCCATATCGTAAGCCGTATCCTAATCCTAACCCTAAGCCTAACCCTAACCCTAGGCTACCCTTGACTGCTTCTGCCTCCAATAGATTTCCTAAGCACTAGTGTTTTAAGGAACAGCTTAAAAAGAGAATCCTAATGTGATTTCTTTATAATGGGTGTGTTCCTTATCTTATCCTAGTGTCTAAACTCTTCTCCATTGCTGCACCCCCAAATAATATTCCTTTACGTGCTAAGGGGTATATAGAGTGGGATAGGTTTAATAACTACCCTAACCCTAACGCGTACCCTAACCCTAACCCTTACCCTAACCCTAACATGTACCCTAATTCTAAACAATACCCTAAACCGAGCCCTAACCCTAACACTAACCCTAAGCCTAACCCTAACCCATACCCTACGCCGTACCCGAAGCCTTCCCCGAACCCGTAACCTAAGCCGTACCCTAAGCCTAACCCTAAGCCTAACCCTAACCCTAGGCTACCCTTGACTGCTTCTGCCTCCAATAGATTTCCTAAGCACTAGTGTTTTAAGGAAGAGCTGAAAAAGAGAATCCTAAAGTGATTTCTTTATAATGTGTGTGTTCCTTATCTTATCCTAGTTTCTAAACTCTTCTCCATGGCTGGATCCCCAAATAATATTCCTTTACGTGCTAAGGGGTATCTAGAGAGTGGGATAGGTTTAATAACCCTAACCCTAACACGTACCCTAACCCTAACCCCTACCCTAACCCTAAAACGTACCCTAATCCTAAACCGTACCCTAAACCGAGCCCTAACCCTAACACTAACCCTAACCCTAACCCATACACTACACGGTATCCGAAGCCCTCCCCGAACCCGTACCCTAAGCCGTACCCTAAGCCTAACCCTAAGCCTAAACCTAACCCTAGGCTACCCTTGACTGCTTCTGCCTCCAATAGATTTCCTAAGCACTAGTGTTTTAAGGAACAGCTTAAAAAGAGAATCCTAATGTGATTTCTTTATAATGTGTGTGTTCCTTATATTATCTTAGTGTCTAAACTCTTCTTCATGGGTGGACCCCCAAATAATATTCCTTTATGTGCTAAGGTGTATCTAGAGAGTGGGATAGGTTTAATAAGAACCCTAACCCTAACCCCTACCTTAACCCTAACACGTACCCTAATCATAACCCGTACCCTAAACGGAGCCCTAACCCTAACACTAACCCAAACCCTAACCCTAACCCATACCCTACGCCGTACCTGAAGCCCTATCCGAACCCGTACCGTAAGCCGTATCCTAATCCTAACCCTAAGCCTAACCCTAACCCTAGGCTACCCTTGACTGCTTCTGCCTCCAATAGATTTCCTAAGCACTAGTGTTTTAAGGAACAGCTTAAAAAGAGAATCCTAATGTGATTTCTTTATAATGGGTGTGTTCCTTATCTTATCCTAGTGTCTAAACTCTTCTCCATGGTTGGACCCCCAAATAATATTCCTTTACGTGCTAAGGGGTATTTAGAGAGTGGGATAGGTTTAATAACTACCCGAACCCTAACGCGTATCCTAACCCTAACCCCTACCCTAACCCTAACACGTACCCTAATCCTAAACAATACCCTAAACCGTGCCCTAACCCTAACACTAACCCTAACCCTAAACTAAACCCATACCCTACGCCGTACCCGAAGTTCTCCCCGAACCCGTAACCTAAGCCGTACCCTAAGCCTAACCCTAAGCCTAAACCTAACCCTAGGCTACCCTTGACTGCTTCTGCCTCCAATAGATTTCCTAAGCACTAGTGTTTTAAGGAACAGCTTAAAAAGAGAATCCTAATGTGATTTCTTTATAATGTGTGTGTTCCTTATATTATCTTAGTGTCTAAACTCTTCTTCATGGGTGGACCCCCAAATAATATTTCTTTACGTGCTAAGGTGTATCTAGAGAGTGGGATAGGTTTAATAAGAACCCTAACCCTAACCCCTACCCTAACCCTAACACGTACCCTAATCCTAAACCGTACCCTAAACCGAGCCCTAACCCTAACACTAACCCTAACCCTAACCCTAACCCATACACTACACCGTACCCGAAGCCCTCCCCGAACCCGTACCCTAAGCCTTACCCTAAGCCTAACCCTAACCCTAGGCTACGCTTGACTGCTTCTGCCTCCAATAGATTTCCTAAGCACTAGTGTTTTAAGGAACAGCTTAAAAAGAGAATCCTAATGTGATTTATTTATAATGGGTGTGTTCCTTATCTTATCCTAGTGTCTAAACTCTTCTCCATGGCTGGACCTCCAAATAATATTCCTTTACGTCCTAAGGGGTATCTAGAGAGTGGGATAGGTTTAATAACTACCCTAACACTAACGCGTACCCTAACCCTAACCCTTACCCTAACCCTAACACGTACCCTAATCCTAACCCGTACCCTAAACCGAGCCCTAACCCTAACACTAACCCTAACCCTAACCCTAACCGATACCCTACGCCTTACCCGAACCACTCCCCGAGCCCGTACCCTAAGCCGTACCCTAAGCCTAACCCTAACCCTAACCCTAACCCTAGGCTACCCTTGACTGCTTCTGCCTCCAATAGATTTCCTAAGCACTAGTGGTTTAAGGAACAGCTTAAAAAGAGAATCCTAATGTGATTTCTTTATAATGTGTGTGTTCCTTATATTATCTTAGTGTCTAAACTCTTCTCCATGGCTGGACCCCCAAATAATATTCCTTTACGTGCTAAGGGGTATCTAGAGAGTGGGATAGGTTTAATAACTACCCTAACCCTAACGCGTGCCCTAACCCTAACCCCTACCCTAACCCTAACACGTACCCTAATCCTAACCCGTACCCTAAACCGAGCCCTAACCCTAACACTAACCCTAACCCTAACCCTAACACATACCCTACGCCGTACGCGAAGCCCTCTCCGAACCCGTACCCTAAGCCTAACCCTAAGCCTAACCCTAACCCTAGGCTACCCTTGACTGCTTCAGCCTCAAATAGATTTCCTAAGCACTAGTGTTTTAAGGAACAGCTTTAAAAGAGAATCCTAATGTGATTTCTTTATAATGGGTGTGTTCCTTATCTTATCCTAGGGTCTAAACTCTTCTCCATGGCTGGACCACCAAATAATATTCCTTTACGTGCTAAGGGGTATCTAGAGAGTGGGATAGGTTTAATAACTAACCTAACCCTAACACGTACCCTAACCGTAACCCCTACCCTAACCCTAACACGTACCCTAATCCTAAACAATACACTAAACCGAGCCCTAACCCTAACACTAACCCTAACACTAACCCTAACCCATACCCTACGCCGTAACCGAAGCCCTCCCCGAACCCGTACCGTAAGCCGTACCCTAAGCCTAACCCTAAGCCTAACCCTAACCCTAGGCTACCCTTGACTGCTTCTGCCTCCAATAGATTTCCTAAGCACTAGTGTTTTAAGGAACAGCTTAAAAAAGAATCCTAATGTGATTTCTTTATAATGGGTGTGTTCCGTATCTTATCCTAGTGTCTAAACTCTTCTCCATGGTTGGACCCCCAAATAATATTCCTTTACGTGCTAAGGGGTATTTAGAGAGTGGGATAGGTTTAATAACTACCCTAACCCTAACGCGTACCCTAATCCTAACCCCTACCCTAACCCTAACACGTACCCTAATCCTAACCCGTACCCTAAACGGAGCCCTAACCCTAACACTAACCCAAACCCTAACCCTAACCCATACCCTACGCCGTACCTGAAGCCCTCTCCGAACCCGTACCGTAAGCCGTATCCTAATCCTAACCCTAAGCCTAACCCTAACCCTAGGCTACCCTTGACTGCTTCTGCCTCCAATAGATTTCCTAAGCACTAGTGTTTTAAGGAACAGCTTAAAAAGAGAATCCTAATGTGATTTCTTTATAATGGGTGTGTTCCTTATTTTATCCTAGTGTCTAAACTCTTCTCCATGGCTGGACCTCCAAATAATATTCCTTTACGTGCTAAGGGGTATCTAGAGAGTGGGATAGGTTTAATAAGTACCCTAACTCTAACGCGTACCCTAACCCTAACCCCTACCCTAACCCTAACAAGTACCCTAATCCTAACCCATAACCTAACCCGAGACCTACCCTAACCCTAACCCCTACCCTAACCCTAACACGTACCCTAATCCGAACTCATAACCTAACCCGAGACCTACCCTAACACTAACCCTAACCCTAACTCTAACCCATACCTTACGCCGTACCCGAAGCCCTCCCCGAACCCGTACCGTAAGCCGTATCCTAAGCCTAACCGTAAGCCTAACCCTAACCCTAGGCTACCCTTGACGGCTTCTGACTCCAATAGATTTCCTAAGCACTAGTGTTTTAAGGAACAGCTTAAAAAGAGAATCCTAATGTGATTTCTTTATAATGGGTGTGTTCCTTATTTATCCTAGTGTCTAAACTCTTCTCCATGGCTGGACCCCCAAATAATATTCCTTTACGTGCTAAGGTGTATCTAGAGAGTGGGATAGGTTTAATAACTACCCTAACCCTAACACGTACCCTAACCCTAACCCCTACCCTAACCCTAACACGTACCCTAATCCTAAACAATACCCTAAACCGAGCCCTAACCCTAACACTAACCCTAACCCTAACCCTAACCCATACCCTATGCCGTACCCGAAGCCCTCCCCAAACCCGTACCCTAAGCCTAACCCTAAGCCTAACCCTAAGCCTAACCCTAACCCTAGGCTACCCTTGACTGCTTCTGCCTCCAATAGATTTCCTACGCACTAGTGTTTTAAGGAACAGCTTAAAAAGAGAATCCTAATGTGATTTCTTTATAATGTGTGTGTTCCTTATATTATCTTAGTGTCTAAACTCTTCTCCATGGGTGGAACCCAAAATAATATTCCTTTACTTGCTACGGTGTATCTAGAGAGTGGGATAGGTTTAATAACTACCCTAACTCTAACGTGTACCCTAACCCTAACCCCTACCCTAACCCTAACACGTACCCTAATCCTAACCCGTACCCTAAACCGAGACCTAACCCTAACACTAACCCCAACCCTAACCCCAACCCATACCCTAGGCCGTACCCGAAGCCCTCCCCGAACCCATACCCTAAGCCGTACCCTAAGCCTAACCCTAAGCCTAACCCTAACCCTAGGCTACCCTTGACTGCTTCTGCCTCCAATAGATTTCCTAAGCACTAGTGTTTTAAGGAACAGCTTAAAAAGAGAATCCTAATGTGATTTATTTATAATGGGTGTGTTCCTTATCTTGTCCTAGTGTCTAAACTGTTCTCCATGGCTGGACCTCCAAATAATATTCCTTTACGTGCTAAGGGGTATCTAGAGAGTGGGATAGGTTTAATAACTAACCTAACCGTAACGCGTACCCTAACCCTAACCCCTATCCTAACCCTAACACGTACCCTAATCCTAAACAATACCTTAAACCGAGCCCTAACCCTAACACTAACCCTAACCCTAACCCTAACCCATACCCTACGCCGTACCCGAAGTCCTCCCCGAACCCGTAACCTAAGCCGTACCCTAAGCCTAACCCTAAGCCTAAACCTAACCCTAGGCTACCCTTGACTGCTTCTGCCTCCAATAGATTTCCTAAGCACTAGTGTTTTAAGGAACAGCTTAAAAAGAGAATCCTAATGTGATTTCTTTATAATGTGTGTGTTCCTTATATTATCTTAGTGTCTAAACTCTTCTTCATGGGTGGACCCCCAAATAATATTCCTTTACGTGCTAAGGTGTATCTAGAGAGTGGGATAGGTTTAATAAGAACCCTAACCCTAACCCCTACCCTAACCCTAACACGTACCCTAATCATAACCCGTACCCTAAATGGAGCCCTAACCCTAACACTAACCCAAACCCTAACCCTAACCCATACCCTACGCCGTACCTGAAGCCCTATCCGAACCCGTACCGTAAGCCGTATCCTAATCCTAACCCTAAGCCTAACCCTAACCCTAGGCTACCCTTGACTGCTTCTGCCTCCAATAGATTTCCTAAGCACTAGTGTTTTAAGGAACAGCTTAAAAAGAGAATCCTAATGTGATTTCTATATAATGGGTGTGTTCCTTATCTTATCCTAGTGTCTAAACTCTTCTCCATTGCTGGACCCCCAAATAATATTCCTTTACGTGCTAAGGAGTATATAGAGTGGGATAGGTTTAATAACTACCCTAACCCTAACGCGTACCCTAACCCTAACCCTTACCCTAACCCTAACATGTACCCTAATCCTAAACAATACCCTAAACCGAGCCCTAACCCTAACACTAACCCTAAGCCTAACCCTAACCCATACCCTACGCCGTACCCGAAGCCCTCCCCGAACCCGTAACCTAAGCCGTACCCTAAGCCTAACCCTAAGCCTAACCCTAACCCTAGGCTACCCTTGACTGCTTCTGCCTCCAATAGATTTCCTAAGCACTAGTGTTTTAAGGAACAGCGTAAAAAGAGAATCCTAATGTGATTTCTTTATAATGTGTGTGTTCCTTATATTATCTTAGTGTCTAAACTCTTCTTCATGGGTGGACCCCCAAATAATATTCCTTTACGTGCTAAGGGGTATCTAGAGAGTGGGATAGGTTTAATAACTACCCTAACACTAACACGTACCCTAACCCTAACCCCTACCCTAACCCTAACACGTACCCTAAAACTAAACCGAGCCCTAACCCTAACACTAACCCTAACCCTAACCCATACCCTACGCCGTACCCGAAGACCTCCCCGAACCCGTACCCTAAGCCGTACCCTTAGCCTAACCCTAAGCCTAACCCTAACCCTAGGCTACCCTTGACTCCTTCTGCCTCCAATAGATTTCCTAAGCACTAGTGTTTTAAGGAACAGCTTAAAAAGAGAATCCTAATGTGATTTCTCTATAAAGGGTGTGTTCCTTATCTTAGCCTAGTGTCTAAACTCTTCTCCATGGCTGGACCCCCAAATAATATTCCTTTACGTGCTAAGGGGTATCTAGAGAGTGGGATAGGTTTAATAACTACCCTAACCCTAATGCGTACCCTAATCCTAACCCCTACCCTAACCCTAACACGTACCCTAATCCTAAGCCGTACACTAAACCGAGCCCTAACATTAACACTAACCCTAACCCTAACCCTAACTCATACACTACACCGTACCCGAAGCCCTCCCCGAACCCGTACCCTAAGCCTTACCCTAAGCCTAACCCTAACCCTAGGCTACCCTTGACTGCTTCTGCCTCCAATAGATTTCCTAAGCACTAGTGTTTTAAGGAAGAGCTGAAAAAGAGAATCCTAATGTGATTTCTTTATAATGTGTGTGTTCCTTATCTTATCCTAGTGTCTAAACTCTTCTCCATGGCTGGATGCCCAAATAATACTCCTTTACGTGCTAAGGGGTATCTAGAGAGTGGGATAGGTTTAATAACCCTAACCCTAACACGTACCCTAACCCTAACCCCTACCCTAACCCTAACACGTACCCTAATCCTAAACCGTACCCTAAACCGAGCCCTAACCCTAACACTAACCCTAACCCTAACCCTAACCCATACACTACACCGTACCCGAAGCCCTCCCCGAACCCGTACCCTAAGCCTTACCCTAAGCCTAACCCTAACCCTAGGCTACCCTTGACTGCTTCTGCCTCCAATAGATTTCCTAAGCACTAGTGTTTCATGGAACAGCTGAAACAGAGAATCCTAATGTGATTTATTTATAATGGGTGTGTTCCTTATCTTATCCTAGTGTCTAAACTCTTCTCCATGGCTGGACCTCCAAATAATATTCCTTTACGTGCTAAGGGGTATCTAGAGAGTGGGATAGGTTTAATAACTACCCTAACACTAACGCATACCCTAACCCTAACCCTTACCCTAACCCTAACACGTACCCTAATCCTAACCAATACACTAAACCGAGCCCTAACCCTAACACTAACCCTAACCCTAACCCTAACCCATACCCTACGCCGTACCCGAAGCCCTCCCCGAACCCGTACCCTAAGCCGTACCCTAAGCCGTACCCTAAGTCTAACCCTAACCTTAGGCTACCCTTGACTGCTTCTGCCTCCAATAGATTTCCTAAGCAGTAGTGTTTTAAGGAACAGCTTAAAAAGAGAATCCTAATGTGATTTCTTTATAATGGGTGTGTTCCTTATCTTATCCTAGTGTCTAAACTCTTCTCCATGGCTGGACCCCCAAATAATATTCCTTTACGTGCTAAGGGGTATATAGAGAGTGGGATAGGTTTAATAACTACCCTAACCCTAACGCGTACCCTAACCCTAACCCCTACCCTAACCCTAACACGTACCCTAATCCTAAACAATACCCTAAACCGAGCCCTAACCCTAACACTAACCCTAACCCTAACCCTAACCCATACCCTACGCCGTACCCGAAGTCCTCCCCGAACCCGTAACCTAAGCCGTACCCTAAGCCTAACCCTAAGCCTAAACCTAACCCTAGGCTACCCTTGACTGCTTCTGCCTCCAATAGATTTCCTAAGCACTAGTGTTTTAAGGAACAGCTTAAAAAGAGAATCCTAATGTGATTTCTTTATAATGTGTGTGTTCCTTATATTATCTTAATGTCTAAACTCTTCTTCATGGGTGGACCCCCAAATAATATTCCTTTACGTGCTAAGGTGTATCTAGAGAGTGGGATAGGTTTAATAAGAACCCTAACCCTAACCCCTACCCTAACCCTAACACGTACCCTAATCATAACCCGTACCCTAAACGGAGCCCTAACCCTAACACTAACCCAAACCCTAACCCTAACCCATACCCTACGCCGTACCTGAAGCCCTCTCCGAACCCATACCGTAAGCCGTATCCTAATCCTAACCCTAAGCCTAACCCTAACCCTAGGCTACCCTTGACTGCTTCTGCCTCCAATAGATTTCCTAAGCACTAGTGTTTTAAGGAACAGCTTAAAAAGAGAATCCTAATGTGATTTCTTTATAATGGGTGTGTTCCTTATCTTATCCTAGTGTCTAAACTCTTCTCCATTGCTGCACCCGCAAATAATATTCCTTTACGTGCTAAGGGGTATATAGAGTGGGATAGGTTTAATAACTACCCTAACCCTAACGCGTACCCTAACCCTAACCCTTACCCTAACCCTAACATGTACCCTAATCCTAAACAATACCCTAAACCGAGCCCTAACCCTAACACTAACCCTAAGCCTAACCCTAACCCATACCCTACGCCGTACCCGAAGCCTTCCCCGAACCCGTAACCTAAGCCGTACCCTAAGCCTAACCCTAAGCCTAACCCTAACCCTAGGCTACCCTTGACTGCTTCTGCCTCCAATAGATTTCCTAAGCACTAGTGTTTTAAGGAAGAGCTGAAAAAGAGAATCCTAAAGTGATTTCTTTATAATGTGTGTGTTCCTTATCTTATCCTAGTTTCTAAACTCTTCTCCATGGCTGGATCCCCAAATAATATTCCTTTACGTGCTAAGGGGTATCTAGAGAGTGGGATAGGTTTAATAACCCTAACCCTAACACGTACCCTAACCCTAACCCCTACCCTAACCCTAAAACGTACCCTAATCCTAAACCGTACCCTAAACCGAGCCCTAACCCTAACACTAACCCTAACCCTAACCCATACACTACACGGTATCCGAAGCCCTCCCCGAACCCGTACCCTAAGCCGTACCCTAAGCCTAACCCTAAGCCTAAACCTAACCCTAGGCTACCCTTGACTGCTTCTGCCTCCAATAGATTTCCTAAGCACTAGTGTTTTAAGGAACAGCTTAAAAAGAGAATCCTAATGTGATTTCTTTATAATGTGTGTGTTCCTTATATTATCTTAGTGTCTAAACTCTTCTTCATGGGTGGACCCCCAAATAATATTCCTTTATGTGCTAAGGTGTATCTAGAGAGTGGGATAGGTTTAATAAGAACCCTAACCCTAACCCCTACCTTAACCCTAACACGTACCCTAATCATAACCCGTACCCTAAACGGAGCCCTAACCCTAACACTAACCCAAACCCTAACCCTAACCCATACCCTACGCCGTACCTGAAGCCCTATCCGAACCCGTACCGTAAGCCGTATCCTAATCCTAACCCTAAGCCTAACCCTAACCCTAGGCTACCCTTGACTGCTTCTGCCTCCAATAGATTTCCTAAGCACTAGTGTTTTAAGGAACAGCTTAAAAAGAGAATCCTAATGTGATTTCTTTATAATGGGTGTGTTCCTTATCTTATCCTAGTGTCTAAACTCTTCTCCATGGTTGGACCCCCAAATAATATTCCTTTACGTGCTAAGGGGTATTTAGAGAGTGGGATAGGTTTAATAACTACCCGAACCCTAACGCGTATCCTAACCCTAACCCCTACCCTAACCCTAACACGTACCCTAATCCTAAACAATACCCTAAACCGTGCCCTAACCCTAACACTAACCCTAACCCTAAACTAAACCCATACCCTACGCCGTACCCGAAGTTCTCCCCGAACCCGTAACCTAAGCCGTACCCTAAGCCTAACCCTAAGCCTAAACCTAACCCTAGGCTACCCTTGACTGCTTCTGCCTCCAATAGATTTCCTAAGCACTAGTGTTTTAAGGAACAGCTTAAAAAGAGAATCCTAATGTGATTTCTTTATAATGTGTGTGTTCCTTATATTATCTTAGTGTCTAAACTCTTCTTCATGGGTGGACCCCCAAATAATATTTCTTTACGTGCTAAGGTGTATCTAGAGAGTGGGATAGGTTTAATAAGAACCCTAACCCTAACCCCTACCCTAACCCTAACACGTACCCTAATCCTAAACCGTACCCTAAACCGAGCCCTAACCCTAACACTAACCCTAACCCTAACCCTAACCCATACACTACACCGTACCCGAAGCCCTCCCCGAACCCGTACCCTAAGCCTTACCCTAAGCCTAACCCTAACCCTAGGCTACGCTTGACTGCTTCTGCCTCCAATAGATTTCCTAAGCACTAGTGTTTTAAGGAACAGCTTAAAAAGAGAATCCTAATGTGATTTATTTATAATGGGTGTGTTCCTTATCTTATCCTAGTGTCTAAACTCTTCTCCATGGCTGGACCTCCAAATAATATTCCTTTACGTCCTAAGGGGTATCTAGAGAGTGGGATAGGTTTAATAACTACCCTAACACTAACGCGTACCCTAACCCTAACCCTTACCCTAACCCTAACACGTACCCTAATCCTAACCCGTACCCTAAACCGAGCCCTAACCCTAACACTAACCCTAACCCTAACCCTAACCGATACCCTACGCCTTACCCGAACCACTCCCCGAGCCCGTACCCTAAGCCGTACCCTAAGCCTAACCCTAACCCTAACCCTAACCCTAGGCTACCCTTGACTGCTTCTGCCTCCAATAGATTTCCTAAGCACTAGTGGTTTAAGGAACAGCTTAAAAAGAGAATCCTAATGTGATTTCTTTATAATGTGTGTGTTCCTTATATTATCTTAGTGTCTAAACTCTTCTCCATGGCTGGACCCCCAAATAATATTCCTTTACGTGCTAAGGGGTATCTAGAGAGTGGGATAGGTTTAATAACTACCCTAACCCTAACGCGTGCCCTAACCCTAACCCCTACCCTAACCCTAACACGTACCCTAATCCTAACCCGTACCCTAAACCGAGCCCTAACCCTAACACTAACCCTAACCCTAACCCTAACACATACCCTACGCCGTACGCGAAGCCCTCTCCGAACCCGTACCCTAAGCCTAACCCTAAGCCTAACCCTAACCCTAGGCTACCCTTGACTGCTTCAGCCTCAAATAGATTTCCTAAGCACTAGTGTTTTAAGGAACAGCTTTAAAAGAGAATCCTAATGTGATTTCTTTATAATGGGTGTGTTCCTTATCTTATCCTAGGGTCTAAACTCTTCTCCATGGCTGGACCACCAAATAATATTCCTTTACGTGCTAAGGGGTATCTAGAGAGTGGGATAGGTTTAATAACTAACCTAACCCTAACACGTACCCTAACCGTAACCCCTACCCTAACCCTAACACGTACCCTAATCCTAAACAATACACTAAACCGAGCCCTAACCCTAACACTAACCCTAACACTAACCCTAACCCATACCCTACGCCGTAACCGAAGCCCTCCCCGAACCCGTACCGTAAGCCGTACCCTAAGCCTAACCCTAAGCCTAACCCTAACCCTAGGCTACCCTTGACTGCTTCTGCCTCCAATAGATTTCCTAAGCACTAGTGTTTTAAGGAACAGCTTAAAAAAGAATCCTAATGTGATTTCTTTATAATGGGTGTGTTCCGTATCTTATCCTAGTGTCTAAACTCTTCTCCATGGTTGGACCCCCAAATAATATTCCTTTACGTGCTAAGGGGTATTTAGAGAGTGGGATAGGTTTAATAACTACCCTAACCCTAACGCGTACCCTAATCCTAACCCCTACCCTAACCCTAACACGTACCCTAATCCTAACCCGTACCCTAAACGGAGCCCTAACCCTAACACTAACCCAAACCCTAACCCTAACCCATACCCTACGCCGTACCTGAAGCCCTCTCCGAACCCGTACCGTAAGCCGTATCCTAATCCTAACCCTAAGCCTAACCCTAACCCTAGGCTACCCTTGACTGCTTCTGCCTCCAATAGATTTCCTAAGCACTAGTGTTTTAAGGAACAGCTTAAAAAGAGAATCCTAATGTGATTTCTTTATAATGGGTGTGTTCCTTATTTTATCCTAGTGTCTAAACTCTTCTCCATGGCTGGACCTCCAAATAATATTCCTTTACGTGCTAAGGGGTATCTAGAGAGTGGGATAGGTTTAATAAGTACCCTAACTCTAACGCGTACCCTAACCCTAACCCCTACCCTAACCCTAACAAGTACCCTAATCCTAACCCATAACCTAACCCGAGACCTACCCTAACCCTAACCCATACCCTAACCCTAACACGTACCCTAATCCGAACTCATAACCTAACCCGAGACCTACCCTAACACTAACCCTAACCCTAACTCTAACCCATACCTTACGCCGTACCCGAAGCCCTCCCCGAACCCGTACCGTAAGCCGTATCCTAAGCCTAACCGTAAGCCTAACCCTAACCCTAGGCTACCCTTGACGGCTTCTGACTCCAATAGATTTCCTAAGCACTAGTGTTTTAAGGAACAGCTTAAAAAGAGAATCCTAATGTGATTTCTTTATAATGGGTGTGTTCCTTATTTATCCTAGTGTCTAAACTCTTCTCCATGGCTGGACCCCCAAATAATATTCCTTTACGTGCTAAGGTGTATCTAGAGAGTGGGATAGGTTTAATAACTACCCTAACCCTAACACGTACCCTAACCCTAACCCCTACCCTAACCCTAACACGTACCCTAATCCTAAACAATACCCTAAACCGAGCCCTAACCCTAACACTAACCCTAACCCATACCCTATGCCGTACCCGAAGCCCTCCCCAAACCCGTACCCTAAGCCTAACCCTAAGCCTAACCCTAAGCCTAACCCTAACCCTAGGCTACCCTTGACTGCTTCTGCCTCCAATAGATTTCCTACGCACTAGTGTTTTAAGGAACAGCTTAAAAAGAGAATCCTAATGTGATTTCTTTATAATGTGTGTGTTCCTTATATTATCTTAGTGTCTAAACTCTTCTCCATGGGTGGAACCCAAAATAATATTCCTTTACTTGCTACGGTGTATCTAGAGAGTGGGATAGGTTTAATAACTACCCTAACTCTAACGTGTACCCTAACCCTAACCCCTACCCTAACCCTAACACGTACCCTAATCCTAACCCGTACCCTAAACCGAGACCTAACCCTAACACTAACCCCAACCCTAACCCCAACCCATACCCTAGGCCGTACCCGAAGCCCTCCCCGAACCCATACCCTAAGCCGTACCCTAAGCCTAACCCTAAGCCTAACCCTAACCCTAGGCTACCCTTGACTGCTTCTGCCTCCAATAGATTTCCTAAGCACTAGTGTTTTAAGGAACAGCTTAAAAAGAGAATCCTAATGTGATTTATTTATAATGGGTGTGTTCCTTATCTTGTCCTAGTGTCTAAACTGTTCTCCATGGCTGGACCTCCAAATAATATTCCTTTACGTGCTAAGGGGTATCTAGAGAGTGGGATAGGTTTAATAACTAACCTAACCGTAACGCGTACCCTAACCCTAACCCCTACCCTAACCCTAACACGTACCCTAATCCTAAACAATACACTAAACCGAGCCCTAACCCTAACACTAACCCTAACACTAACCCTAACCCATACCCTACGCCGTACCCAAAGCCCTCCCCGAACCCGTACCCTAAGCCGTACCCTAAGCCTAACCCTAAGCCTAACCCTAACCCTAGGCTACCCTTGACTGCTTCTGCCTCCAATAGATTTCCTAAGCACTAGTGTTTTAAGGAACAGCTTAAAAAGAGAATCCTAATGTGATTTCTTTATAATGTGTGTGTTCCGTATCTTATCCTAGTGTCTAAACTCTTCTCCATGGTTGGACCCCCAAATAATATTCCTTTACGTGCTAAGGTGTATCTAGAGAGTGGGATAGGTTTAATAAGAACCCTAACCCTAACCCCTACCCTAACCCTAACACGTACCCTAATCATAACCCGTACCCTAAATGGAGCCCTAACCCTAACACTAACCCAAACCCTAACCCTAACCCATACCCTACGCCGTACCTGAAGCCCTATCCGAACCCGTACCGTAAGCCGTATCCTAATCCTAACCCTAAGCCTAACCCTAACCCTAGGCTACCCTTGACTGCTTCTGCCTCCAATAGATTTCCTAAGCACTAGTGTTTTAAGGAACAGCTTAAAAAGAGAATCCTAATGTGATTTCTATATAATGGGTGTGTTCCTTATCTTATCCTAGTGTCTAAACTCTTCTCCATTGCTGGACCCCCAAATAATATTCCTTTACGTGCTAAGGGGTATATAGAGTGGGATAGGTTTAATAACTACCCTAACCCTAACGCGTACCCTAACCCTAACCCTTACCCTAACCCTAACATGTACCCTAATCCTAAACAATACCCTAAACCGAGCCCTAACCCTAACACTAACCCTAAGCCTAACCCTAACCCATACCCTACGCCGTACCCGAAGCCCTCCCCGAACCCGTAACCTAAGCCGTACCCTAAGCCTAACCCTAAGCCTAACCCTAACCCTAGGCTACCCTTGACTGCTTCTGCCTCCAATAGATTTCCTAAGCACTAGTGTTTTAAGGAACAGCGTAAAAAGAGAATCCTAATGTGATTTCTTTATAATGTGTGTGTTCCTTATATTATCTTAGTGTCTAAACTCTTCTTCATGGGTGGACGCCCAAATAATATTCCTTTACGTGCTAAGGGGTATCTAGAGAGTGGGATAGGTTTAATAACTACCCTAACACTAACACGTACCCTAACCCTAACCCCTACCCTAACCCTAACACGTACCCTAAAACTAAACCGAGCCCTAACCCTAACACTAACCCTAACCCTAACCCATACCCTACGCCGTACCCGAAGACCTCCCCGAACCCGTACCCTAAGCCGTACCCTTAGCCTAACCCTAAGCCTAACCCTAACCCTAGGCTACCCTTGACTCCTTCTGCCTCCAATAGATTTCCTAAGCACTAGTGTTTTAAGGAACAGCTTAAAAAGAGAATCCTAATGTGATTTCTCTATAAAGGGTGTGTTCCTTATCTTAGCCTAGTGTCTAAACTCTTCTCCATGGCTGGACCCCCAAATAATATTCCTTTACGTGCTAAGGGGTATCTAGAGAGTGGGATAGGTTTAATAACTACCCTAACCCTAATGCGTACCCTAATCCTAACCCCTACCCTAACCCTAACACGTACCCTAATCCTAAGCCGTACACTAAACCGAGCCCTAACATTAACACTAACCCTAACCCTAACCCTAACTCATACACTACACCGTACCCGAAGCCCTCCCCGAACCCGTACCCTAAGTCTTACCCTAAGCCTAACCCTAACCCTAGGCTACCCTTGACTGCTTCTGCCTCCAATAGATTTCCTAAGCACTAGTGTTTTAAGGAAGAGCTGAAAAAGAGAATCCTAATGTGATTTCTTTATAATGTGTGTGTTCCTTATCTTATCCTAGTGTCTAAACTCTTCTCCATGGCTGGATGCCCAAATAATACTCCTTTACGTGCTAAGGGGTATCTAGAGAGTGGGATAGGTTTAATAACCCTAACCCTAACACGTACCCTAACCCTAACCCCTACCCTAACCCTAACACGTACCCTAATCCTAAACCGTACACTAAACCGAGCCCTAACCCTAACACTAACCCTAACACTAACCCTAACCCATACACTACACCGTACCCGAAGCCCTCCCCGAACCCGTACCCTAAGCCTTACCCTAAGCCTAACCCTAACCCTAGGCTACCCTTGACTGCTTCTGCCTCCAATAGATTTCCTAAGCACTAGTGTTTCATGGAACAGCTGAAACAGAGAATCCTAATGTGATTTATTTATAATGGGTGTGTTCCTTATCTTATCCTAGTGTCTAAACTCTTCTCCATGGCTGGACCTCCAAATAATATTCCTTTACGTGCTAAGGGGTATCTAGAGAGTGGGATAGGTTTAATAACTACCCTAACACTAACGCATACCCTAACCCTAACCCTTACCCTAACCCTAACACGTACCCTAATCCTAACCAATACACTAAACCGAGCCCTAACCCTAACACTAACCCTAACCCTAACCCTAACCCATACCCTACGCCGTACCCGAAGCTCTCCCCGAACCCGTACCCTAAGCCGTACCCTAAGCCGTACCCTAAGTCTAACCCTAACCTTAGGCTACCCTTGACTGCTTCTGCCTCCAATAGATTTCCTAAGCAGTAGTGTTTTAAGGAACAGCTTAAAAAGAGAATCCTAATGTGATTTCTTTATAATGGGTGTGTTCCTTATCTTATCCTAGTGTCTAAACTCTTCTCCATGGCTGGACCCCCAAATAATATTCCTTTACGTGCTAAGGGGTATATAGAGAGTGGGATAGGTTTAATAACTACCCTAACCCTAACGCGTACCCTAACCCTAACCCCTACCCTAACCCTAACACGTACCCTAATCCTAAACAATACCCTAAACCGAGCCCTAACCCTAACACTAACCCTAACCCTAACCCTAACCCATACCCTACGCCGTACCCGAATTCCTCCCCGAACCCGTAACCTAAGCCGTACCCTAAGCCTAACCCTAAGCCTAAACCTAACCCTAGGCTACCCTTGACTGCTTCTGCCTCCAATAGATTTCCTAAGCACTAGTGTTTTAAGGAACAGCTTAAAAAGAGAATCCTAATGTGATTTCTTTATAATGTGTGTGTTCCTTATATTATCTTAATGTCTAAACTCTTCTTCATGGGTGGACCCCCAAATAATATTCCTTTACGTGCTAAGGTGTATCTAGAGAGTGGGATAGGTTTAATAAGAACCCTAACCCTAACCCCTACCCTAACCCTAACACGTACCCTAATCATAACCCGTACCCTAAACGGAGCCCTAACCCTAACACTAACCCAAACCCTAACCCTAACCCATACCCTACGCCGTACCTGAAGCCCTCTCCGAACCCATACCGTAAGCCGTATCCTAATCCTAACCCTAAGCCTAACCCTAACCCTAGGCTACCCTTGACTGCTTCTGCCTCCAATAGATTTCCTAAGCACTAGTGTTTTAAGGAACAGCTTAAAAAGAGAATCCTAATGTGATTTCTTTATAATGGGTGTGTTCCTTATCTTATCCTAGTGTCTAAACTCTTCTCCATTGCTGCACCCCCAAATAATATTCCTTTACGTGCTAAGGGGTATATAGAGTGGGATAGGTTTAATAACTACCCTAACCCTAACGCGTACCCTAACCCTAACCCTTACCCTAACCCTAACATGTACCCTAATCCTAAACAATACCCTAAACCGAGCCCTAACCCTAACACTAACCCTAAGCCTAACCCTAACCCATACCCTACGCCGTACCCGAAGCCTTCCCCGAACCCGTAACCTAAGCCGTACCCTAAGCCTAACCCTAAGCCTAACCCTAACCCTAGGCTACCCTTGACTGCTTCTGCCTCCAATAGATTTCCTAAGCACTAGTGTTTTAAGGAAGAGCTGAAAAAGAGAATCCTAATGTGATTTCTTTATAATGTGTGTGTTCCTTATCTTATCCTAGTTTCTAAACTCTTCTCCATGGCTGGATCCCCAAATAATATTCCTTTACGTGCTAAGGGGTATCTAGAGAGTGGGATAGGTTTAATAACCCTAACCCTAACACGTACCCTAACCCTAACCCCTACCCTAACCCTAAAACGTACCCTAATCCTAAACCGTACCCTAAACCGAGCCCTAACCCTAACACTAACCCTAACCCTAACCCATACACTACACGGTATCCGAAGCCCTCCCCGAACCCGTACCCTAAGCCGAACCCTAAGCCTAACCCTAAGCCTAAACCTAACCCTAGGCTACCCTTGACTGCTTCTGCCTCCAATAGATTTCCTAAGCACTAGTGTTTTAAGGAACAGCTTAAAAAGAGAATCCTAATGTGATTTCTTTATAATGTGTGTGTTCCTTATATTATCTTAGTGTCTAAACTCTTCTTCATGGGTGGACCCCCAAATAATATTCCTTTATGTGCTAAGGTGTATCTAGAGAGTGGGATAGGTTTAATAAGAACCCTAACCCTAACCCCTACCTTAACCCTAACACGTACCCTAATCATAACCCGTACCCTAAACGGAGCCCTAACCCTAACACTAACCCAAACCCTAACCCTAACCCATACCCTACGCCGTACCTGAAGCCCTATCCGAACCCGTACCGTAAGCCGTATCCTAATCCTAACCCTAAGCCTAACCCTAACCCTAGGCTACCCTTGACTGCTTCTGCCTCCAATAGATTTCCTAAGCACTAGTGTTTTAAGGAACAGCTTAAAAAGAGAATCCTAATGTGATTTCTTTATAATGGGTGTGTTCCTTATCTTATCCTAGTGTCTAAACTCTTCTCCATGGTTGGACCCCCAAATAATATTCCTTTACGTGCTAAGGGGTATTTAGAGAGTGGGATAGGTTTAATAACTACCCGAACCCTAACGCGTATCCTAACCCTAACCCCTACCCTAACCCTAACACGTACCCTAATCCTAAACAATACCCTAAACCGTGCCCTAACCCTAACACTAACCCTAACCCTAAACTAAACCCATACCCTACGCCGTACCCGAAGTTCTCCCCGAACCCGTAACCTAAGCCGTACCCTAAGCCTAACCCTAAGCCTAAACCTAACCCTAGGCTACCCTTGACTGCTTCTGCCTCCAATAGATTTCCTAAGCACTAGTGTTTTAAGGAACAGCTTAAAAAGAGAATCCTAATGTGATTTCTTTATAATGTGTGTGTTCCTTATATTATCTTAGAGTCTAAACTCTTCTTCATGGGTGGACCCCCAAATAATATTTCTTTACGTGCTAAGGTGTATCTAGAGAGTGGGATAGGTTTAATAAGAACCCTAACCCTAACCCCTACCCTAACCCTAACACGTACCCTAATCCTAAACCGTACCCTAAACCGAGCCCTAACCCTAACACTAACCCTAACCCTAACCCTAACCCATACACTACACCGTACCCGAAGCCCTCCCCGAACCCGTACCCTAAGCCTTACCCTAAGCCTAACCCTAACCCTAGGCTACGCTTGACTGCTTCTGCCTCCAATAGATTTCCTAAGCACTAGTGTTTTAAGGAACAGCTTAAAAAGAGAATCCTAATGTGATTTATTTATAATGGGTGTGTTCCTTATCTTATCCTAGTGTCTAAACTCTTCTCCATGGCTGGACCTCCAAATAATATTCCTTTACGTCCTAAGGGGTATCTAGAGAGTGGGATAGGTTTAATAACTACCCTAACACTAACGCGTACCCTAACCCTAACCCTTACCCTAACCCTAACACGTACCCTAATCCTAACCCGTACCCTAAACCGAGCCCTAACCCTAACACTAACCCTAACCCTAACCCTAACCGATACCCTACGCCTTACCCGAACCACTCCCCGAGCCCGTACCCTAAGCCGTACCCTAAGCCTAACCCTAAGCCTAACCCTAACCCTAGGCTACCCTTGACTGCTTCTGCCTCCAATAGATTTCCTACGCACTAGTGTTTTAAGGAACAGCTTAAAAAGAGAATCCTAATGTGATTTCTTTATAATGTGTGTGTTCCTTATATTATCTTAGTGTCTAAACTCTTCTCCATGGGTGGAACCCAAAATAATATTCCTTTACTTGCTACGGTGTATCTAGAGAGTGGGATAGGTTTAATAACTACCCTAACTCTAACGTGTACCCTAACCCTAACCCCTACCCTAACCCTAACACGTACCCTAATCCTAACCCGTACCCTAAACCGAGACCTAACCCTAACACTAACCCCAACCCTAACCCCAACCCATACCCTAGGCCGTACCCGAAGCCCTCCCCGAACCCGTACCCTAAGCCGTACCCTAAGCCTAACCCTAAGCCTAACCCTAACCCTAGGCTACCCTTGACTGCTTCTGCCTCCAATAGATTTCCTAAGCACTAGTGTTTTAAGGAACAGCTTAAAAAGAGAATCCTAATGTGATTTATTTATAATGGGTGTGTTCCTTATCTTGTCCTAGTGTCTAAACTGTTCTCCATGGCTGGACCTCCAAATAATATTCCTTTACGTGCTAAGGGGTATCTAGAGAGTGGGATAGGTTTAATAACTAACCTAACCGTAACGCGTACCCTAACCCTAACCCCTACCCTAACCCTAACATGTACCCTAATCCTAAACAATACACTAAACCGAGCCCTAACCCTAACACTAACCCTAACACTAACCCTAACCCATACCCTACGCCGTACCCGAAGCCCTCCCCGAAACCGTACCCTAAGCCGTACCCTAAGCCTAACCCTAAGCCTAACCCTAACCCTAGGCTACCCTTGACTGCTTCTGCCTCCAATAGATTTCCTAAGCACTAGTGTTTTAAGGAACAGCTTAAAAAGAGAATCCTAATGTGATTTCTTTATAATGGGTGTGTTCCGTATCTTATCCTAGTGTCTAAACTCTTCTCCATGGTTGGACCCCCAAATAATATTCCTTTACGTGCTAAGGGGTATTTAGAGAGTGGGATAGGTTTAATAACTACCCTAACCCTAACGCGTACCCTAACCCTAACCCCTACCCTAACCCTAACACGTACCCTAATCCTAACCCGTACCCTAAAAGGAGCCCTAACCCTAACACTAACCCAAACCCTAACCCTAACCCATACCCTACGCTGTACCTGAAGCCCTCTCCGAACCCGTACCGTAAGCCGTATCCTAATCCTAACCCTAAGCCTAACCCTAACCCTAGGCTACCCTTGACTGCTTCTGCCTCCAATAGATTTCCTAAGCACAAGTGTTTTAAGGAACAGCTTAAAAAGAGAATCCTAATGTGATTTCTTTATAATGGGTGTGTTCCTTATCTTATCCTAGTGTTTAACTCTTCTCCATGGCTGGACCACCAAATAATATTCCTTTACGTGCTAAGGGGTATCTAGAGAGTGGGATAGGTTTAATAACTACCCTAACCCTAACGCGTACCCTAACCCTAACCCCTATCCTAACCCTAACACGTACCCTAATCCTAAACAATACCCTAAACCGAGCCCTAACCCTAACACTAACCCTAACCCTAACCCTAACCCATACCCTACGCCGTACCCGAAGTCCTCCCCGAACCCGTAACCTAAGCCGTACCCTAAGCCTAACCCTAAGCCTAAACCTAACCCTAGGCTACCCTTGACTGCTTCTGCCTCCAATAGATTTCCTAAGCACTAGTGTTTTAAGGAACAGCTTAAAAAGAGAATCCTAATGTGATTTCTTTATAATGTGTGTGTTCCTTATATTATCTTAGTGTCTAAACTCTTCTTCATGGGTGGACCCCCAAATAATATTCCTTTACGTGCTAAGGTGTATCTAGAGAGTGGGATAGGTTTAATAAGAACCCTAACCCTAACCCCTACCCTAACCCTAACACGTACCCTAATCATAACCCGTACCCTAAATGGAGCCCTAACCCTAACACTAACCCAAACCCTAACCCTAACCCATACCCTACGCCGTACCTGAAGCCCTATCCGAACCCGTACCGTAAGCCGTATCCTAATCCTAACCCTAAGCCTAACCCTAACCCTAGGCTACCCTTGACTGCTTCTGCCTCCAATAGATTTCCTAAGCACTAGTGTTTTAAGGAACAGCTTAAAAAGAGAATCCTAATGTGATTTCTATATAATGGGTGTGTTCCTTATCTTATCCTAGTGTCTAAACTCTTCTCCATTGCTGGACCCCCAAATAATATTCCTTTACGTGCTAAGGGGTATATAGAGTGGGATAGGTTTAATAACTACCCTAACCCTAACGCGTACCCTAACCCTAACCCTTACCCTAACCCTAACATGTACCCTAATCCTAAACAATACCCTAAACCGAGCCCTAACCCTAACACTAACCCTAAGTCTAACCCTAACCCATACCCTACGCCGTACCCGAAGCCCTCCCCGAACCCGTAACCTAAGCCGTACCCTAAGCCTAACCCTAAGCCTAACCCTAACCCTAGGCTACCCTTGACTGCTTCTGCCTCCAATAGATTTCCTAAGCACTAGTGTTTTAAGGAACAGCGTAAAAAGAGAATCCTAATGTGATTTCTTTATAATTTGTGTGTTCCTTATATTATCTTAGTGTCTAAACTCTTCTTCATGGGTGGACCCCCAAATAATATTCCTTTACGTGCTAAGGGGTATCTAGAGAGTGGGATAGGTTTAATAACTACCCTAACACTAACACGTACCCTAACCCTAACCCCTACCCTAACCCTAACACGTACCCTAAAACTAAACCGAGCCCTAACCCTAACACTAACCCTAACCCTAACCCATACCCTACGCCGTACCCGAAGACCTCCCCGAACCCGTACCCTAAGCCGTACCCTTAGCCTAACCCTAAGCCTAACCCTAACCCTAGGCTACCCTTGACTCCTTCTGCCTCCAATAGATTTCCTAAGCACTAGTGTTTTAAGGAACAGCTTAAAAAGAGAATCCTAATGTGATTTCTTTATAATGGGTGTGTTCCTTATTTATCCTAGTGTCTAAACTCTTCTCCATGGCTGGACCCCCAAATAATATTCCTTTACGTGCTAAGGTGTATCTAGAGAGTGGGATAGGTTTAATAACTACCCTAACCCTAACACGTACCCTAACCCTAACCCCTACCCTAACCCTAACACGTACCCTAATCCTAAACAATACCCTAAACCGAGCCCTAACCCTAACACTAACCCTAACCCTAACCCTAACCCATACCCTATGCCGTACCCGAAGCCCTCCCCAAACCCGTACCCTAAGCCTAACCCTAAGCCTAACCCTAAGCCTAACCCTAACCCTAGGCTACCCTTGACTGCTTCTGCCTCCAATAGATTTCCTACGCACTAGTGTTTTAAGGAACAGCTTAAAAAGAGAATCCTAATGTGATTTCTTTATAATGTGTGTGTTCCTTATATTATCTTAGTGTCTAAACTCTTCTCCATGGGTGGAACCCAAAATAATATTCCTTTACTTGCTACGGTGTATCTAGAGAGTGGGATAGGTTTAATAACTACCCTAACTCTAACGTGTACCCTAACCCTAACCCCTACCCTAACCCTAACACGTACCCTAATCCTAACCCGTACCCTAAACCGAGACCTAACCCTAACACTAACCCCAACCCTAACACCAACCCATACCCTAGGCCGTACCCGAAGCCCTCCCCGAACCCGTACCCTAAGCCGTACCCTAAGCCTAACCCTAAGCCTAACCCTAACCCTAGGCTACCCTTGACTGCTTCTGCCTCCAATAGATTTCCTAAGCACTAGTGTTTTAAGGAACAGCTTAAAAAGAGAATCCTAATGTGATTTATTTATAATGGGTGTGTTCCTTATCTTGTCCTAGTGTCTAAACTGTTCTCCATGGCTGGACCTCCAAATAATATTCCTTTACGTGCTAAGGGGTATCTAGAGAGTGGGATAGGTTTAATAACTAACCTAACCGTAACGCGTACCCTAACCCTAACCCCTACCCTAACCCTAACACGTACCCTAATCCTAAACAATACACTAAACCGAGCCCTAACCCTAACACTAACCCTAACACTAACCCTAACCCATACCCTACGCCGTACCCGAAGCCCTCCCCGAACCCGTACCCTAAGCCGTACCCTAAGCCTAACCCTAAGCCTAACCCTAACCCTAGGCTACCCTTGACTGCTTCTGCCTCCAATAGATTTCCTAAGCACTAGTGTTTTAAGGAACAGCTTAAAAAGAGAATCCTAATGTGATTTCTTTATAATGGGTGTGTTCCGTATCTTATCCTAGTGTCTAAACTCTTCTCCATGGTTGGACCCCCAAATAATATTCCTTTACGTGCTAAGGGGTATTTAGAGAGTGGGATAGGTTTAATAACTACCCTAACCCTAACGCGTACCCTAACCCTAACCCCTACCCTAACCCTAACACGTACCCTAATCCTAACCCGTACCCTAAAAGGAGCCCTAACCCTAACACTAACCCAAACCCTAACCCTAACCCATACCCTACGCTGTACCTGAAGCCCTCTCCGAACCCGTACCGTAAGCCGTATCCTAATCCTAACCCTAAGCCTAACCCTAACCCTAGGCTACCCTTGACTGCTTCTGCCTCCAATAGATTTCCTAAGCACTAGTGTTTTAAGGAACAGCTTAAAAAGAGAATCCTAATGTGATTTCTTTATAATGGGTGTGTTCCTTATCTTATCCTAGTGTTTAACTCTTCTCCATGGCTGGACCACCAAATAATTTTCCTTTACGTGCTAAGGGGTATCTAGAGAGTGGGATAGGTTTAATAACTACCCTAACCCTAACGCGTACCCTAACCCTAACCCCTATCCTAACCCTAACACGTACCCTAATCCTAAACAATACCCTAAACCGAGCCCTAACCCTAACACTAACCCTAACCCTAACCCTAACCCATACCCTACGCCGTACCCGAAGTCCTCCCCGAACCCGTAACCTAAGCCGTACCCTAAGCCTAACCCTAAGCCTAAACCTAACCCTAGGCTACCCTTGACTGCTTCTGCCTCCAATAGATTTCCTAAGCACTAGTGTTTTAAGGAACAGCTTAAAAAGAGAATCCTAATGTGATTTCTTTATAATGTGTGTGTTCCTTATATTATCTTAGTGTCTAAACTCTTCTTCATGGGTGGACCCCAAAATAATATTCCTTTACGTGCTAAGGTGTATCTAGAGAGTGGGATAGGTTTAATAAGAACCCTAACCCTAACCCCTACCCTAACCCTAACACGTACCCTAATCATAACCCGTACCCTAAATGGAGCCCTAACCCTAACACTAACCCAAACCCTAACCCTAACCCATACCCTACGCCGTACCTGAAGCCCTATCCGAACCCGTACCGTAAGCCGTATCCTAATCCTAACCCTAAGCCTAACCCTAACCCTAGGCTACCCTTGACTGCTTCTGCCTCCAATAGATTTCCTAAGCACTAGTGTTTTAAGGAACAGCTTAAAAAGAGAATCCTAATGTGATTTCTATATAATGGGTGTGTTCCTTATCTTATCCTAGTGTCTAAACTCTTCTCCATTGCTGGACCCCCAAATAATATTCCTTTACGTGCTAAGGGGTATATAGAGTGGGATAGGTTTAATAACTACCCTAACCCTAACGCGTACCCTAACCCTAACCCTTACCCTAACCCTAACATGTACCCTAATCCTAAACAATACCCTAAACCGAGCCCTAACCCTAACACTAACCCTAAGCCTAACCCTAACCCATACCCTACGCCGTACCCGAAGCCCTCCCCGAACCCGTAACCTAAGCCGTACCCTAAGCCTAACCCTAAGCCTAACCCTAACCCTAGGCTACCCTTGACTGCTTCTGCCTCCAATAGATTTCCTAAGCACTAGTGTTTTAAGGAACAGCGTAAAAAGAGAATCCTAATGTGATTTCTTTATAATGTGTGTGTTCCTTATATTATCTTAGTGTCTAAACTCTTCTTCATGGGTGGACCCCCAAATAATATTCCTTTACGTGCTAAGGGGTATCTAGAGAGTGGGATAGGTTTAATAACTACCCTAACACTAACACGTACCCTAACCCTAACCCCTACCCTAACCCTAACACGTACCCTAAAACTAAACCGAGCCCTAACCCTAACACTAACCCTAACCCTAACCCATACCCTACGCCGTACCCGAAGACCTCCCCGAACCCGTACCCTAAGCCGTACCCTTAGCCTAACCCTAAGCCTAACCCTAACCCTAGGCTACCCTTGACTCCTTCTGCCTCCAATAGATTTCCTAAGCACTAGTGTTTTAAGGAACAGCTTAAAAAGAGAATCCTAATGTGATTTCTCTATAAAGGGTGTGTTCCTTATCTTAGCCTAGTGTCTAAACTCTTCTCCATGGCTGGACCCCCAAATAATATTCCTTTACGTGCTAAGGGGTATCTAGAGAGTGGGATAGGTTTAATAACTACCCTAACCCTAATGCGTACCCTAATCCTAACCCCTACCCTAACCCTAACACGTACCCTAATCCTAAGCCGTACACTAAACCGAGCCCTAACATTAACACTAACCCTAACCCTAACCCTAACTCATACACTACACCGTACCCGAAGCCCTCCCCGAACCCGTACCCTAAGCCTTACCCTAAGCCTAACCCTAACCCTAGGCTACCCTTGACTGCTTCTGCCTCCAATAGATTTCCTAAGCACTAGTGTTTTAAGGAAGAGCTGAAAAAGAGAATCCTAATGTGATTTCTTTATAATGTGTGTGTTCCTTATCTTATCCTAGTGTCTAAACTCTTCTCCATGGCTGGATGCCCAAATAATACTCCTTTACGTGCTAAGGGGTATCTAGAGAGTGGGATAGGTTTAATAACCCTAACCCTAACACGTACCCTAACCCTAACCCCTACCCTAACCCTAACACGTACCCTAATCCTAAACCGTACCCTAAACCGAGCCCTAACCCTAACACTAACCCTAACCCTAACCCTAACCCATACACTACACCGTACCTGAAGCCCTCCCCGAACCCGTACCCTAAGCCTTACCCTAAGCCTAACCCTAACCCTAGGCTACCCTTGACTGCTTCTGCCTCCAATAGATTTCCTAAGCACTAGTGTTTCATGGAACAGCTGAAACAGAGAATCCTAATGTGATTTATTTATAATGGGTGTGTTCCTTATCTTATCCTAGTGTCTAAACTCTTCTCCATGGCTGGACCTCCAAATAATATTCCTTTACGTGCTAAGGGGTATCTAGAGAGTGGGATAGGTTTAATAACTACCCTAACACTAACGCATACCCTAACCCTAACCCTTACCCTAACCCTAACACGTACCCTAATCCTAACCAATACACTAAACCGAGCCCTAACCCTAACACTAACCCTAACCCTAACCCTAACCCATACCCTACGCCGTACCCGAAGCCCTCCCCGAACCCGTACCCTAAGCCGTACCCTAAGCCGTACCCTAAGTCTAACCCTAACCTTAGGCTACCCTTGACTGCTTCTGCCTCCAATAGATTTCCTAAGCAGTAGTGTTTTAAGGAACAGCTTAAAAAGAGAATCCTAATGTGATTTCTTTATAATGGGTGTGTTCCTTATCTTATCCTAGTGTCTAAACTCTTCTCCATGGCTGGACCCCCAAATAATAT
Organism: Balaenoptera physalus; assembly: GCF_965194825.1. NCBI lineage: Eukaryota > Metazoa > Chordata > Mammalia > Artiodactyla > Balaenopteridae > Balaenoptera > Balaenoptera physalus. Next base: position 100,363 of record NW_028125939.1, on the reverse strand, counting down.
ACCTTTACGTGCTAAGGGGTATATAGAGAGTGGGATAGGTTTAATAACTACCCTAACCCTAACGCGTACCCTAACCCTAACCCCTACCCTAACCCTAACACGTACCCTAATCCTAAACAATACCCTAAACCGAGCCCTAACCCTAACACTAACCCTAACCCTAACCCTAACCCATACCCTACGCCGTACCCGAATTCCTCCCCGAACCCGTAACCTAAGCCGTACCCTAAGCCTAACCCTAAGCCTAAACCTAACCCTAGGCTACCCTTGACTGCTTCTGCCTCCAATAGATTTCCTAAGCAGTAGTGTTTTAAGGAACAGCTTAAAAAGAGAATCCTAATGTGATTTCTTTATAATGTGTGTGTTCCTTATATTATCTTAATGTCTAAACTCTTCTTCATGGGTGGACCCCCAAATAATATTCCTTTACGTGCTAAGGTGTATCTAGAGAGTGGGATAGGTTTAATAAGAACCCTAACCCTAACCCCTACCCTAACCCTAACACGTACCCTAATCATAACCCGTACCCTAAACGGAGCCCTAACCCTAACACTAACCCAAACCCTAACCCTAACCCATACCCTACGCCGTACCTGAAGCCCTCTCCGAACCCATACCGTAAGCCGTATCCTAATCCTAACCCTAAGCCTAACCCTAACCCTAGGCTACCCTTGACTGCTTCTGCCTCCAATAGATTTCCTAAGCACTAGTGTTTTAAGGAACAGCTTAAAAAGAGAATCCTAATGTGATTTCTTTATAATGGGTGTGTTCCTTATCTTATCCTAGTGTCTAAACTCTTCTCCATTGCTGCACCCCCAAATAATATTCCTTTACGTGCTAAGGGGTATATAGAGTGGGATAGGTTTAATAACTACCCTAACCCTAACGCGTACCCTAACCCTAACCCTTACCCTAACCCTAACATGTACCCTAATCCTAAACAATACCCTAAACCGAGCCCTAACCCTAACACTAACCCTAAGCCTAACCCTAACCCATACCCTACGCCGTACCCGAAGCCTTCCCTGAACCCGTAACCTAAGCCGTACCCTAAGCCTAACCCTAAGCCTAACCCTAACCCTAGGCTACCCTTGACTGCTTCTGCCTCCAATAGATTTCCTAAGCACTAGTGTTTTAAGGAAGAGCTGAAAAAGAGAATCCTAATGTGATTTCTTTATAATGTGTGTGTTCCTTATCTTATCCTAGTTTCTAAACTCTTCTCCATGGCTGGATCCCCAAATAATATTCCTTTACGTGCTAAGGGGTATCTAGAGAGTGGGATAGGTTTAATAACCCTAACCCTAACACGTACCCTAACCCTAACCCCTACCCTAACCCTAAAACGTACCCTAATCCTAAACCGTACCCTAAACCGAGCCCTAACCCTAACACTAACCCTAACCCTAACCCATACCCTACGCCGTACCCGAAGCCTTCCCCGAACCCGTAACCTAAGCCGTACCCTAAGCGTAACCCTAACCCTAGGCTACCCTTGACTGCTTCTGCCTCCAATAGATTTCCTAAGCACTAGTGTTTTAAGGAACAGCGTAAAAAGAGAATCCTAATGTGATTTCTTTATAATGTGTGTGTTCCTTATATTATCTTAGTGTCTAAACTCTTCTTCATGTGTGGACCCCCAAATAATACTCCTTTACGTGCTAAGGTGTATCTAGAGAGTGGGATAGGTTTAATAACTACCCTAACTCTAACGCGTACCCTAACCCTAACCCCTACCCTAACCCTAACACGTACCCTAATCCTAACCCATAACCTAACCCGAGACCTACCCTAACACTAACCCTAACCCTAACTCTAACCCATACCCTACGCCGTACCCGAAACCCTCCCCGAACCCGTACCGTAAGCCGTATCCTAAGCCTAACCCTAAGCCTAACCCTAACCCTAGGCTACCCTTGACTGCTTCTGACTCCAATAGATTTCCTAAGCACTAGTGTTTTAAGGAACAGCTTAAAAAGAGAATCCTAATGTGATTTCTTTATAATGGGTGTGTTCCTTATTTATCCTAGTGTCTAAACTCTTCTCCATGGCTGGACCCCCAAATAATATTCCTTTACGTGCTACGGTGTATCTACAGAGTGGGATAGGTTTAATAACTACCCTAACCCTAACACGTACCCTAACCCTAACCCCTACCCTAACCCTAACACGTACCCTAATCCTAAACAATACCCTAAACCGAGCCCTAACCCTAACACTAACCCTAACCCTAACCCTAACCCATACCCTACGCCGTATCCGAAGCCCTCCCCAAACCCGTACCCTAAGCCGTACCCTAAGCCTAACACTAAGCCGAAACCTAACCCTAGGCTACCCTTCACTCCTTCTGCCTCCAATAGATTTCCTAAGCACTAGTGTTTTAAGGAACAGCTTAAAAAGAGAATCCTAATGTGATTTCTCTATAAAGGGTGTGTTCCTTATCTTAGCCTAGTGTCTAAACTCTTCTCCATGGCTGGACCCCCAAATAATATTCCTTTACGTGCTAAGGGGTATCTAGAGAGTGGGATAGGTTTAATAACTACCCTAACCCTAATGCGTACCCTAACCCTAACCCCTACCCTAACCCTAACACGTACCCTAATCCTAGGCCATACACTAAACCGAGCCCTAACATTAACACAAACCCTAACACTAACCCTAACTCATACACTACACCGTACCCGAAGCCCTCCCCGAACCCGTACCCTAAGCCTTACCCTAAGCCTAACCCTAACCCTAGGCTACCCTTGACTGCTTCTGCCTCCAATAGATTTCCTAAGCACTAGTGTTTTAAGGAAGAGCTGAAAAAGAGAATCCTAATGTGATTTCTTTATAATGTGTGTGTTCCTTATCTTATCCTAGTGTCTAAACTCTTCTCCATGGCTGGATCCCCAAATAATATTCGTTTACGTGCTAAGGGGTATATAGAAAGTGGGATAGGTTTAATAAACCTAACCCTAACACGTACCCTAACCCTAACCCCTATCCTAACCCTAACACGTACCCTAATCCTAAATCGTACCCTAAACCGAGCCCTAACCCTAACACTAACCCTAACACTATCCCTAACCCATACACTACACCGTACCCGAAGCCCTACCCGAACCCATACCCTAAGCCTTACCCTAAGCCTAACCCTAACCCTAGGCTACCCTTGACTGCTTCTGCCTCCAATAGATTTCCTAAGCACTAGTGTTTTAAGGAACAGCTTAAAAGGAGAATCCTAATGTGATTTCTTTATAATGGGTGTGTTCCTTATTTATCCTAGTGTCTAAACTCTTCTCCATGGCTGGACCCCCAAATAATATTCCTTTACGTGCTAAGGTGTATCTAGAGAGTGGGATAGGTTTAATAACTACCCTAACCCTAACACGTACCCTAACCCTAACCCCTACCCTAACCCTAACACGTACCCTAATCCTAAACAATACCCTAAACCGAGCCCTAACCCTAACACTAACCCTAACCCTAACCCTAACCCATACCCTACGCCGTATCCGAAGCCCTCCCCAAACCCGTACCCTAAGCCGTACCCTAAGCCTAACCCTAAGCCGAACCCTAACCCTAGGCTACCCTTGACTGCTTCTGCCTCCAATAGATTTCCTACGCACTAGTGTTTTAAGGAACAGCTTAAAAAGAGAATCCTAATGTGATTTCTTTATAATGTGTGTGTTCCTTATATTATCTTAGTGTCTAAACTCTTCTCCATGGCTGGACCCCCAAATAATATTACTTTATGTTCTAAGGGGTATCTAGAGAGTGGGATAGGTTTAATAACTACCTTAACCCTAACGCATACCGTAACCCTAACCCCTACCCTAACCCTAACACGTACCCTAATCCTAACCAATACCCTAAACCGAGCCCTAACCCTAACACTAACCCTAACCCTAACCCTAACCCATACCCTACGCCGTACCCGAAGCCCTCCCCGAAACCGTACCCTAAGCCGTACCCTAAGCCTAACCCTAAGCCTAACCCTAACCTTAGGCTACCCTTTACTGCTTCTGCCTCCAATAGATTTCCTAAGCACTAGTGTTTTAAGGAACAGCATAAAAAGAGAATCCTAATGTGATTTCTTTATAATGGGTGTGTTCCTTATCTTATCCTAGTGTTTAACTCTTCTCCATGGCTGGACCCTCAAATAATATTCTTTACGTGCTAAGGGGTATCTAGAGAGTGGGATAGGTTTAATAACTACCCTAACCCTAACACGTACCCTAACCCTAACCCCTACCCTAACCCTAACACGTACCCTAATCCTAAACCGTACCCTAAATCGAGCCCTAACCCTAACACTAACCCTAACCCTAACCCTAACCCTAACCCATACCCTACGCCGTACCCGAAGCCCTCCCCGAACCCGTACCCTAAGCTGTACCCTAAGCCTAACCCTAAGCCTAAACCTAACCCTAGGCTACCCTTGACTGCTTCTGCCTCCAATAGATTTCCTAAGCACTAGTGTTTTAAGGAACAGCTTAAAAAGAGAATCCTAATGTGATTTCTTTATAATGGGTGTGTTCCTTATCTTATCCTAGTGTCTAAACTCTTCTCCATGGCTGGACCCCCAAATAATATTCCTTTACGTGCTAAGGGGTATCTAGAGAGTGGGATAGGTTTAATAACAACCCTAACCCTAACACGTACCCTAACCCTAACCCCTACCCTAACCCTAACACGTACCCTAAACCTAAACCGTACCCTAAACCGAGCCCTAACCCTAACACTAACCCTAACCCTAACCCATACCCTACGCCGTACACGAAGCCCTCCCCGAACCCGAACCCTAAGCCGTACCCTTAGCCTAACCCTAAGCCTAACCCTAACCCTAGGCTACCCTTGACTGCTTCTGCCTCCAATAGATTTCCTAAGCACTAGTGTTTTAAGGAACAGCTTAAAAAGAGAATCCTAATGTGATTTCTCTATAAAGGGTGTGTTCCTTATCTTAGCCTAGTGTCTAAACTCTTCTCCATGGCTGGACCCACCAATAATATTCCTTTACGTGCTAAGGGGTATCTAGAGAGTGGGATAGGTTTAATAACTACCCTAACCCTAATGCGTACCCTAACCCTAACCCCTACCCTAACCCTAACACGTACCCTAATCCTAAGCCGTACACTAAACCGAGCCCTAAAATTAACACAAACCCTAACCCTAACCCTAACTCATACACTACACCGTACCCGAAGCCCTCCCCGAACCCGTACCCTAAGCCTCACCCTAAGCCTAACCCTAACCCTAGGCTACCCTTGACTGCTTCTGCCTCCAATAGATTTCCTAAGCACTAGTGTTTTAAGGAAGAGCTGAAAAAGAGAATCCTAATGTGATTTCTTTATAATGTGTGTGTTCCTTATCTTATCCTAGTGTCTAAACTTTTCTCCATGGCTGGATCCTCAAATAATATTCCTTTACGTGCTAAGGGGTATATAGAAAGTGGGATAGGTTTAATAACCCTAACCCTAACACGTACCCTAACCCTAACCCCTACCCTAACCCTAACCCCTACCCTAACCCTAACACGTACCCTAATCCTAAACCGTACCCTAAACCGAGCCCTAACCCTAACACTAACCCTAACCCTATCCCTAACCCATACACTACACCGTACCCGAAGCCCTCCCCGAACCCGTACCCTAAGCCTTACCCTAAGCCTAACCCTAACCCTAGGCTACCCTTGACTGCTTCTGCCTCCAATAGATTTCCTAAGCACTAGTGTTTTAAAGAAGAGCTTAAAAAGAGAATCCTAATGTGATTTCTCTATAAAGGGTGTGTTCCTTATATTATCTTAGTGTCTAAACTCTTCTTCATGGGTGGACCCCCAAATAATATTCTTTTACGTGGTAAGGGGTATCTAGAGAGTGGGATAGGTTTAATAACTACCCTAACACTAACACGTACCCTAACCCTAACCCTTACCCTAACCCTAACACGTACCCTAATCCTAACCAATACACTAAACCGAGCCCTAACCCTAACACTAACCCTAACTCTAAACCTAACCCATACCCTACGCCGTACCCGAAGCCCTCCCCGAACCCGTACCCTAAGCCGTACCCTAAGCCGTACCCTAAGTCTAACCCTAACCCTAGGCTACCCTTGACTGCTTCTGCCTCCAATAGATTTCCTAAGCAGTAGTGTTTTAAGGAACAGCTTAAAAAGAGAATCCTAATGTGATTTCTTTATAATGGGTGTGTTCCTTATCTTATCCTAGTGTCTAAACTCTTCTCCATGGCTGGACCACCAAATAATATTCCTTTACGTGCTAAGGGGTATATAGAGAGTGGGATAGGTTTAATAACTACCCTAACCCTAACGCGTACCCTAACCCTAACCCCTACCCTAACCCTAACACGTACCCTAATCCTAAACAATACCCTAAACCGAGCCCTAACCCTAACACTAACCCTAACCCTAACCCTAACCCATACCCTACGCCGTACCCGAATTCCTCCCCGAACCCGTAACCTAAGCCGTACCCTAAGCCTAACCCTAAGCCTAAACCTAACCCTAGGCTACCCTTGACTGCTTCTGCCTCCAATAGATTTCCTAAGCACTAGTGTTTTAAGGAACAGCTTAAAAAGAGAATCCTAATGTGATTTCTTTATAATGTGTGTGTTCGTTATATTATCTTAGTGTCTAAACTCTTCTTCATGGGTGGACCCCCAAATAATATTCCTTTACGTGCTAAGGTGTATCTAGAGAGTGGGATAGGTTTAATAAGAACCCTAACCCTAACCCCTACCCTAACCCTAACACGTACCCTAATCATAACCCGTACCCTAAACGGAGCCCTAACCCTAACACTAACCCAAACCCTAACCCTAACCCATACCCTACGCCATACCTGAAGCCCTCTCCGAACCCGTACCGTAAGCCGTATCCTAATCCTAACCCTAAGCCTAACCCTCACCCTATGCTACCCTTGACTGCTTCTGCGTCCAATAGATTTCCTAAGCACTAGTGTTTTAAGGAACAGCTTAAAAAGAGAATCCTAATGTTATTTCTTTATAATGGGTGTGTTCCTTATCTTATCCTAGTGTCTAAACTCTTCTCCATTGCTGGACCCCCAAATAATATTCCTTTACGTGCTAAGGGGTATATAGAGTGGGATAGGTTTAATAACTACCCTAACCCTAACGCGTACCCTAACCCTAACCCTTACCCTAACCCTAACATGTACCCTAATCCTAAACAATACCCTAAACCGAGCCCTAACCCTAACACTAACCCTAACCCTAACCCTAACCCATACCCTACGCCGTACCCGAAGCCTTCCCCGAACCCTTAACCTAAGCCGTACCCTAAGCCTAACCCTAACCCTAGGCTACCCTTGACTGCTTCTGCCTCCAATAGATTTCCTAAGCACTAGTGTTTTAAGGAACAGCGTAAAAAGAGAATCCCAATGTGATTTCTTTATAATGTGTGTGTTCCTTATATTATCTTAGTGTCTAAACTCTTCTTCATGTGTGCACCCCCAAATAATACTCCTTTACGTGCTAAGGTGTATCTAGAGAGTGGGATAGGTTTAATAAGTACCCTAACTCTAACGCGTACCCTAACCCTAACCCCTACCCTAACCCTAACACGTACCCTAATCCTAACCCATAACCTAACCCGAGACCTACCCTAACACTAACCCTAACCCTAACTCTAACCCATACGCTACGCCGTACCCGAAGCCCTCCCCGAACCCGTACCGTAAGCCGTATCCTAAGCCTAACCCTAAGCCTAACACTAACCCTAGGCTACCCTTGACTGCTTCTGACTCCAATAGGTTTCCTAAGCACTAGTGTTTTAAGGAACAGCTTAAAAAGAGAATCCTAATGTGATTTCTTTATAATGGGTGTGTTCCTTATTTATCCTAGTGTCTAAACTCTTCTCCATGGCTGGACCCCCAAATAATATTCCTTTACGTGCTAAGGTGTATCTAGAGTGTGGGATAGGTTTAATAACTACCCTAACCCTAACACGTACCCTAACCCTAACCCCTACCCTAACCCTAACACGTACCCTAATCCTAAACAATACCCTAAACCGAGCCCTAACCCTAACACTAACCCTAACCCTAACCCTAACCCATACCCTACGCCGTATCCGAAGCCCTCCCCAAACCCGTACCCTAAGCCGTACCCTAAGACTAACCCTAAGCCGAACCCTAACCCTAGGCTACCCTTGACTGCTTCTGCCTCCAATAGATTTCCTACGCACTAGTGTTTTAAGGAACAGCTTAAAAAGAGAATCCTAATGTGATTTCTTTATAATGTGTGTGTTCCTTATATTATCTTAGTGTCTAAACTCTTCTCCATGGCTGGACCCCCAAATAATATTCCTTTACGTGCTAAGGTGTATCTAGAGAGTGGGATAGGTTTAATAACTACCCTAACTCTAACGTGTACCCTAACCCTAACCCCTACCCTAACCCTAACACGTACCCTAATCCTAACCCGTACCCTAAACCGAGACCTAACCCTAACACTAACCCCAACCCTAACCCTAACCCATACCCTACGCCGTACCCGAAGCCCTCCCCGAACCCGTAACCTAAGCCGTACCCTAAGCCTAACCCTAAGCCTAAACCTAACCCTAGGCTACCCTTGACTGCTTCTGCCGCCAATAGATTTCCTAAGCACTAGTGTTTTAAGGAACAGCTTAAAAAGAGAATCCTAAAGTGATTTCTTTATAATGTGTGTGTTCCTTATCTTATCCTAGTGTCTAAACTCTTCTCCATGGCTGGACCTCCAAATAATATTACTTTATGTTCTAAGGGGTATCTAGAGAGTGGGATAGGTTTAATAACTACCTTAACCCTAACGCGTACCGTAACCCTAACCCCTACCCTAACCCTAACACGTACCCTAATCCTAACCAATACCCTAAACCGAGCCCTAACCCTAACACTAACCCTAACCCTAACCCTAACCCATACCCTACGCCGTACCCGAAGCCCTCCCCGAACCCGTACCCTAAGCCGTACCCTAAGCCTAACCCTAAGCCTAACGCTAACCCTAGGCTACCCTTGACTGCTTCTGCCTCCAATAGATTTCCTAAGCACTAGTGTTTTAAGGAACAGCTTAAAAAGAGAATCCTAATGTGATTTCTTTATAATGTGTGTGTTCGTTATATTATCTTAGTGTCTAAACTCTTCTTCATGGGTGGACCCCCAAATAATATTCCTTTACGTGCTAAGGTGTATCTAGAGAGTGGGATAGGTTTAATAAGAACCCTAACCCTAACCCCTACCCTAACCCTAACACGTACCCTAATCATAACCCGTACCCTAAACGGAGCCCTAACCCTAACACTAACCCAAACCCTAACCCTAACCCATACCCTACGCCATACCTGAAGCCCTCTCCGAACCCGTACCGTAAGCCGTATCCTAATCCTAACCCTAAGCCTAACCCTCACCCTATGCTACCCTTGACTGCTTCTGCGTCCAATAGATTTCCTAAGCACTAGTGTTTTAAGGAACAGCTTAAAAAGAGAATCCTAATGTTATTTCTTTATAATGGGTGTGTTCCTTATCTTATCCTAGTGTCTAAACTCTTCTCCATTGCTGGACCCCCAAATAATATTCCTTTACGTGCTAAGGGGTATATAGAGTGGGATAGGTTTAATAACTACCCTAACCCTAACGCGTACCCTAACCCTAACCCTTACCCTAACCCTAACATGTACCCTAATCCTAAACAATACCCTAAACCGAGCCCTAACCCTAACACTAACCCTAACCCTAACCCTAACCCATACCCTACGCCGTACCCGAAGCCTTCCCCGAACCCTTAACCTAAGCCGTACCCTAAGCCTAACCCTAACCCTAGGCTACCCTTGACTGCTTCTGCCTCCAATAGATTTCCTAAGCACTAGTGTTTTAAGGAACAGCGTAAAAAGAGAATCCCAATGTGATTTCTTTATAATGTGTGTGTTCCTTATATTATCTTAGTGTCTAAACTCTTCTTCATGTGTGCACCCCCAAATAATACTCCTTTACGTGCTAAGGTGTATCTAGAGAGTGGGATAGGTTTAATAAGTACCCTAACTCTAACGCGTACCCTAACCCTAACCCCTACCCTAACCCTAACACGTACCCTAATCCTAACCCATAACCTAACCCGAGACCTACCCTAACACTAACCCTAACCCTAACTCTAACCCATACGCTACGCCGTACCCGAAGCCCTCCCCGAACCCGTACCGTAAGCCGTATCCTAAGCCTAACCCTAAGCCTAACACTAACCCTAGGCTACCCTTGACTGCTTCTGACTCCAATAGGTTTCCTAAGCACTAGTGTTTTAAGGAACAGCTTAAAAAGAGAATCCTAATGTGATTTCTTTATAATGGGTGTGTTCCTTATTTATCCTAGTGTCTAAACTCTTCTCCATGGCTGGACCCCCAAATAATATTCCTTTACGTGCTAAGGTGTATCTAGAGTGTGGGATAGGTTTAATAACTACCCTAACCCTAACACGTACCCTAACCCTAACCCCTACCCTAACCCTAACACGTACCCTAATCCTAAACAATACCCTAAACCGAGCCCTAACCCTAACACTAACCCTAACCCTAACCCTAACCCATACCCTACGCCGTATCCGAAGCCCTCCCCAAACCCGTACCCTAAGCCGTACCCTAAGACTAACCCTAAGCCGAACCCTAACCCTAGGCTACCCTTGACTGCTTCTGCCTCCAATAGATTTCCTACGCACTAGTGTTTTAAGGAACAGCTTAAAAAGAGAATCCTAATGTGATTTCTTTATAATGTGTGTGTTCCTTATATTATCTTAGTGTCTAAACTCTTCTCCATGGCTGGACCCCCAAATAATATTCCTTTACGTGCTAAGGTGTATCTAGAGAGTGGGATAGGTTTAATAACTACCCTAACTCTAACGTGTACCCTAACCCTAACCCCTACCCTAACCCTAACACGTACCCTAATCCTAACCCGTACCCTAAACCGAGACCTAACCCTAACACTAACCCCAACCCTAACCCTAACCCATACCCTACGCCGTACCCGAAGCCCTCCCCGAACCCGTAACCTAAGCCGTACCCTAAGCCTAACCCTAAGCCTAAACCTAACCCTAGGCTACCCTTGACTGCTTCTGCCGCCAATAGATTTCCTAAGCACTAGTGTTTTAAGGAACAGCTTAAAAAGAGAATCCTAAAGTGATTTCTTTATAATGTGTGTGTTCCTTATCTTATCCTAGTGTCTAAACTCTTCTCCATGGCTGGACCTCCAAATAATATTACTTTATGTTCTAAGGGGTATCTAGAGAGTGGGATAGGTTTAATAACTACCTTAACCCTAACGCGTACCGTAACCCTAACCCCTACCCTAACCCTAACACGTACCCTAATCCTAACCAATACCCTAAACCGAGCCCTAACCCTAACACTAACCCTAACCCTAACCCTAACCCATACCCTACGCCGTACCCGAAGCCCTCCCCGAACCCGTACCCTAAGCCGTACCCTAAGCCTAACCCTAAGCCTAACGCTAACCCTAGGCTACCCTTGACTGCTTCTGCCTCCAATAGATTTCCTAAGCACTAGTGTTTTAAGGAACAGCTTAAAAAGAGAATCCTAATGTGATTTCTCTATAAAGGGTGTGTTCCTTATCTTAGCCTAGTGTCTAAACTCTTCTCCATGGCTGGACCCACCAATAATATTCCTTTACGTGCTAAGGGGTATCTAGAGAGTGGGATAGGTTTAATAACTACCCTAACCCTAATGCGTACCCTAACCCTAACCCCTACCCTAACCCTAACACGTACCCTAATCCTAAGCCGTACACTAAACCGAGCCCTAACATTAACACAAACCCTAACCCTAACCCTAACTCATACACTACACCGTACCCGAAGCCCTCCCCGAACCCGTACCCTAAGCCTTACCCTAAGCCTAACCCTAACCCTAGGCTACCCTTGACTGCTTCTGCCTCCAATAGATTTCCTAAGCACTAGTGTTTTAAGGAAGAGCTGAAAAAGAGAATCCTAATGTGATTTCTTTATAATGTGTGTGTTCCTTATCTTATCCTAGTGTCTAAACTCTTCTCCATGGCTGGATCCTCAAATAATATTCCTTTACGTGCTAAGGGGTATATAGAAAGTGGGATAGGTTTAATAACCCTAACCCTAACACGTACCCTAACCCTAACCCCTACCCTAACCCTAACCCCTACCCTAACCCTAACACGTACCCTAATCCTAAACCGTACCCTAAACCGAGCCCTAACCCTAACACTAACCCTAACCCTATCCCTAACCCATACACTACACCGTACCCGAAGCCCTCCCCGAACCCGTACCCTAAGCCTTACCCTAAGCCTAACCCTAACCCTAGGCTACCCTTGACTGCTTCTGCCTCCAATAGATTTCCTAAGCACTAGTGTTTTAAAGAACAGCTTAAAAAGAGAATCCTAATGTGATTTCTCTATAAAGGGTGTGTTCCTTATATTATCTTAGTGTCTAAACTCTTCTTCATGGGTGGACCCCCAAATAATATTCTTTTACGTGCTAAGGGGTATCTAGAGAGTGGGATAGGTTTAATAACTACCCTAACACTAACACGTACCCTAACCCTAACCCCTACCCTAACCCTAACACTTACCCTAAAACTAAACCGTACCCTAAACCGAGCCCTAACCCTAACACTAACCCTAACCCTAACCCATACCCTACGCCGTACCCGAAGACCTCCCCGAACCCGTACCCTAAGCCGTACCCTTAGCCTAACCCTAAGCCTAACCCTAACACTAGGCTACCCTTGACTCCTTCTGCCTCCAATAGATTTCCTAAGCACTAGTGTTTTAAGGAACAGCTTAAAAAGAGAATCCTAATGTGATTTATTTATAATGGGTGTGTTCCTTATCTTATCCTAGTGTCTAAACTCTTCTCCATGGCTGGACCTCCAAATAATATTCCTTTACGTGCTAAGGGGTATCTAGAGAGTGGGATAGGTTTAATAACTACCCTAACACTAACGCATACCCTAACCCTAACCCTTACCCTAACCCTAACACGTACCCTAATCCTAACTAATACACTAAACCGAGCCCTAACCCTAACACTAACCCTAACTCTAAACCTAACCCATACCCTACGCCGTACCCGAAGCCCTCCCCGAACCCGTACCCTAAGCCGTACCCTAAGCCGTACCCTAAGTCTAACCCTAACCCTAGGCTACCCTTGACTGCTTCTGCCTCCAATAGATTTCCTAAGCAGTAGTGTTTTAAGGAACAGCTTAAAAAGAGAATCCTAATGTGATTTCTTTATAATGGGTGTGTTCCTTATCTTATCCTAGTGTCTAAACTCTTCTCCATGGCTGGACCACCAAATAATATTCCTTTACGTGCTAAGGGGTATATAGAGAGTGGGATAGGTTTAATAACTACCCTAACCCTAACGCGTACCCTAACCCTAACCCCTACCCTAACCCTAACACGTACCCTAATCCTAAACAATACCCTAAACCGAGCCCTAACCCTAACACTAACCCTAACCCTAACCCTAACCCATACCCTACGCCGTACCCGAATTCCTCCCCGAACCCGTAACCTAAGCCGTACCCTAAGCCTAACCCTAAGCCTAAACCTAACCCTAGGCTACCCTTGACTGCTTCTGCCTCCAATAGATTTCCTAAGCACTAGTGTTTTAAGGAACAGCTTAAAAAGAGAATCCTAATGTGATTTCTTTATAATGTGTGTGTTCGTTATATTATCTTAGTGTCTAAACTCTTCTTCATGGGTGGACCCCCAAATAATATTCCTTTACGTGCTAAGGTGTATCTAGAGAGTGGGATAGGTTTAATAAGAACCCTAACCCTAACCCCTACCCTAACCCTAACACGTACCCTAATCATAACCCGTACCCTAAACGGAGCCCTAACCCTAACACTAACCCAAACCCTAACCCTAACCCATACCCTACGCCATACCTGAAGCCCTCTCCGAACCCGTACCGTAAGCCGTATCCTAATCCTAACCCTAAGCCTAACCCTCACCCTATGCTACCCTTGACTGCTTCTGCGTCCAATAGATTTCCTAAGCACTAGTGTTTTAAGGAACAGCTTAAAAAGAGAATCCTAATGTTATTTCTTTATAATGGGTGTGTTCCTTATCTTATCCTAGTGTCTAAACTCTTCTCCATTGCTGGACCCCCAAATAATATTCCTTTACGTGCTAAGGGGTATATAGAGTGGGATAGGTTTAATAACTACCCTAACCCTAACGCGTACCCTAACCCTAACCCTTACCCTAACCCTAACATGTACCCTAATCCTAAACAATACCCTAAACCGAGCCCTAACCCTAACACTAACCCTAACCCTAACCCTAACCCATACCCTACGCCGTACCCGAAGCCTTCCCCGAACCCTTAACCTAAGCCGTACCCTAAGCCTAACCCTAACCCTAGGCTACCCTTGACTGCTTCTGCCTCCAATAGATTTCCTAAGCACTAGTGTTTTAAGGAACAGCGTAAAAAGAGAATCCCAATGTGATTTCTTTATAATGTGTGTGTTCCTTATATTATCTTAGTGTCTAAACTCTTCTTCATGTGTGCACCCCCAAATAATACTCCTTTACGTGCTAAGGTGTATCTAGAGAGTGGGATAGGTTTAATAAGTACCCTAACTCTAACGCGTACCCTAACCCTAACCCCTACCCTAACCCTAACACGTACCCTAATCCTAACCCATAACCTAACCCGAGACCTACCCTAACACTAACCCTAACCCTAACTCAAACCCATACGCTACGCCGTACCCGAAGCCCTCCCCGAACCCGTACCGTAAGCCGTATCCTAAGCCTAACCCTAAGCCTAACACTAACCCTAGGCTACCCTTGACTGCTTCTGACTCCAATAGGTTTCCTAAGCACTAGTGTTTTAAGGAACAGCTTAAAAAGAGAATCCTAATGTGATTTCTTTATAATGGGTGTGTTCCTTATTTATCCTAGTGTCTAAACTCTTCTCCATGGCTGGACCCCCAAATAATATTCCTTTACGTGCTAAGGTGTATCTAGAGTGTGGGATAGGTTTAATAACTACCCTAACCCTAACACGTACCCTAACCCTAACCCCTACCCTAACCCTAACACGTACCCTAATCCTAAACAATACCCTAAACCGAGCCCTAACCCTAACACTAACCCTAACCCTAACCCTAACCCATACCCTACGCCGTATCCGAAGCCCTCCCCAAACCCGTACCCTAAGCCGTACCCTAAGACTAACCCTAAGCCGAACCCTAACCCTAGGCTACCCTTGACTGCTTCTGCCTCCAATAGATTTCCTACGCACTAGTGTTTTAAGGAACAGCTTAAAAAGAGAATCCTAATGTGATTTCTTTATAATGTGTGTGTTCCTTATATTATCTTAGTGTCTAAACTCTTCTCCATGGCTGGACCCCCAAATAATATTCCTTTACGTGCTAAGGTGTATCTAGAGAGTGGGATAGGTTTAATAACTACCCTAACTCTAACGTGTACCCTAACCCTAACCCCTACCCTAACCCTAACACGTACCCTAATCCTAACCCGTACCCTAAACCGAGACCTAACCCTAACACTAACCCCAACCCTAACCCTAACCCATACCCTACGCCGTACCCGAAGCCCTCCCCGAACCCGTAACCTAAGCCGTACCCTAAGCCTAACCCTAAGCCTAAACCTAACCCTAGGCTACCCTTGACTGCTTCTGCCGCCAATAGATTTCCTAAGCACTAGTGTTTTAAGGAACAGCTTAAAAAGAGAATCCTAAAGTGATTTCTTTATAATGTGTGTGTTCCTTATCTTATCCTAGTGTCTAAACTCTTCTCCATGGCTGGACCTCCAAATAATATTACTTTATGTTCTAAGGGGTATCTAGAGAGTGGGATAGGTTTAATAACTACCTTAACCCTAAAGCGTACCGTAACCCTAACCCCTACCCTAACCCTAACACGTACCCTAATCCTAACCAATACCCTAAACCGAGCCCTAACCCTAACACTAACCCTAACCCTAACCCTAACCCATACCCTACGCCGTACCCGAAGCCCTCCCCGAACCCGTACCCTAAGCCGTACCCTAAGCCTAACCCTAAGCCTAACGCTAACCCTAGGCTACCCTTGACTGCTTCTGCCTCCAATAGATTTCCTAAGCACTAGTGTTTTAAGGAACAGGTTAAAAAGAGAATCCTAATGTGATTTCTCTATAAAGGGTGTGTTCCTTATCTTAGCCTAGTGTCTAAACTCTTCTCCATGGCTGGACCCACCAATAATATTCCTTTACGTGCTAAGGGGTATCTAGAGAGTGGGATAGGTTTAATAACTACCCTAACCCTAATGCGTACCCTAACCCTAACCCCTACCCTAACCCTAACACGTACCCTAATCCTAAGCCGTACACTAAACCGAGCCCTAACATTAACACAAACCCTAACCCTAACCCTAACTCATACACTACACCGTACCCGAAGCCCTCCCCGAACCCGTACCCTAAGCCTTACCCTAAGCCTAACCCTAACCCTAGGCTACCCTTGACTGCTTCTGCCTCCAATAGATTTCCTAAGCACTAGTGTTTTAAGGAAGAGCTGAAAAAGAGAATCCTAATGTGATTTCTTTATAATGTGTGTGTTCCTTATCTTATCCTAGTGTCTAAACTCTTCTCCATGGCTGGATCCTCAAATAATATTCCTTTACGTGCTAAGGGGTATATAGAAAGTGGGATAGGTTTAATAACCCTAACCCTAACACGTACCCTAACCCTAACCCCTACCCTAATCCTAACCCCTACCCTAACCCTAACACGTACCCTAATCCTAAACCGTACCCTAAACCGAGCCCTAACCCTAACACTAACCCTAACCCTATCCCTAACCCATACACTACACCGTACCCGAAGCCCTCCCCGAACCCGTACCCTAAGCCTTACCCTAAGCCTAACCCTAACCCTAGGCTACCCTTGACTGCTTCTGCCTCCAATAGATTTCCTAAGCACTAGTGTTTTAAAGAACAGCTTAAAAAGAGAATCCTAATGTGATTTCTCTATAAAGGGTGTGTTCCTTATATTATCTTAGTGTCTAAACTCTTCTTCATGGGTGGACCCCCAAATAATATTCTTTTACGTGCTAAGGGGTATCTAGAGAGTGGGATAGGTTTAATAACTACCCTAACACTAACACGTACCCTAACCCTAACCCCTACCCTAACCCTAACACTTACCCTAAAACTAAACCGTACCCTAAACCGAGCCCTAACCCTAACACTAACCCTAACCCTAACCCATACCCTACGCCGTACCCGAAGACCTCCCCGAACCCGTACCCTAAGCCGTACCCTTAGCCTAACCCTAAGCCTAACCCTAACACTAGGCTACCCTTGACTCCTTCTGCCTCCAATAGATTTCCTAAGCACTAGTGTTTTAAGGAACAGCTTAAAAAGAGAATCCTAATGTGATTTATTTATACTGGGTGTGTTCCTTATCTTATCCTAGTGTCTAAACTCTTCTCCATGGCTGGACCTCCAAATAATATTCCTTTACGTGCTAAGGGGTATCTAGAGAGTGGGATAGGTTTAATAACTACCCTAACACTAACGCATACCCTAACCCTAACCCTTACCCTAACCCTAACACGTACCCTAATCCTAACTAATACACTAAACCGAGCCCTAACCCTAACACTAACCCTAACTCTAAACCTAACCCATACCCTACGCCGTACCCGAAGCCCTCCCCGAACCCGTACCCTAAGCCGTACCCTAAGCCGTACCCTAAGTCTAACCCTAACCCTAGGCTACCCTTGACTGCTTCTGCCTCCAATAGATTTCCTAAGCAGTAGTGTTTTAAGGAACAGCTTAAAAAGAGAATCCTAATGTGATTTCTTTATAATGGGTGTGTTCCTTATCTTATCCTAGTGTCTAAACTCTTCTCCATGGCTGGACCACCAAATAATATTCCTTTACGTGCTAAGGGGTATATAGAGAGTGGGATAGGTTTAATAACTACCCTAACCCTAACGCGTACCCTAACCCTAACCCCTACCCTAACCCTAACACGTACCCTAATCCTAAACAATACCCTAAACCGAGCCCTAACCCTAACACTAACCCTAACCATAACCCTAACCCATACCCTACGCCGTACCCGAATTCCTCCCCGAACCCGTAACCTAAGCCGTACCCTAAGCCTAACCCTAAGCCTAAACCTAACCCTAGGCTACCCTTGACTGCTTCTGCCTCCAATAGATTTCCTAAGCACTAGTGTTTTAAGGAACAGCTTAAAAAGAGAATCCTAATGTGATTTCTTTATAATGTGTGTGTTCCTTATATTATCTTAGTGTCTAAACTCTTCTTCATGGGTGGACCCCCAAATAATATTCCTTTACGTGCTAAGGTGTATCTAGAGAGTGGGATAGGTTTAATAAGAACCCTAACCCTAACCCCTACCCTAACCCTAACACGTACCCTAATCATAACCCGTACCCTAAATGGAGCCCTAACCCTAACACTAACCCAAACCCTAACCCTAACCCATACCCTACGCCATACCTGAAGCCCTCTCCGAACCCGTACCGTAAGCCGTATCCTAATCCTAACCCTAAGCCTAACCCTCACCCTATGCTACCCTTGACTGCTTCTGCGTCCAATAGATTTCCTAAGCACTAGTGTTTTAAGGAACAGCTTAAAAAGAGAATCCTAATGTTATTTCTTTATAATGGGTGTGTTCCTTATCTTATCCTAGTGTCTAAACTCTTCTCCATTGCTGGACCCCCAAATAATATTCCTTTACGTGCTAAGGGGTATATAGAGTGGGATAGGTTTAATAACTACCCTAACCCTAACGCGTACCCTAACCCTAACCCTTACCCTAACCCTAACATGTACCCTAATCCTAAACAATACCCTAAACCGAGCCCTAACCCTAACACTAACCCTAACCCTAACCCTAACCCATACCCTACGCCGTACCCGAAGCCTTCCCCGAACCCTTAACCTAAGCCGTACCCTAAGCCTAACCCTAACCCTAGGCTACCCTTGACTGCTTCTGCCTCCAATAGATTTCCTAAGCACTAGTGTTTTAAGGAACAGCGTAAAAAGAGAATCCCAATGTGATTTCTTTATAATGTGTGTGTTCCTTATATTATCTTAGTGTCTAAACTCTTCTTCATGTGTGCACCCCCAAATAATACTCCTTTACGTGCTAAGGTGTATCTAGAGAGTGGGATAGGTTTAATAAGTACCCTAACTCTAACGCGTACCCTAACCCTAACCCCTACCCTAACCCTAACACGTACCTTAATCCTAACCCATAACCTAACCCGAGACCTACCCTAACACTAACCCTAACCCTAACTCTAACCCATACGCTACGCCGTACCCGAAGCCCTCCCCGAACCCGTACCGTAAGCCGTATCCTAAGCCTAACCCTAAGCCTAACACTAACCCTAGGCTACCCTTGACTGCTTCTGACTCCAATAGGTTTCCTAAGCACTAGTGTTTTAAGGAACAGCTTAAAAAGAGAATCCTAATGTGATTTCTTTATAATGGGTGTGTTCCTTATTTATCCTAGTGTCTAAACTCTTCTCCATGGCTGGACCACCAAATAATATTCCTTTACGTGCTAAGGTGTATCTAGAGAGTGGGATAGGTTTAATAACTACCCTAACCCTAACACGTACCCTAACCCTAACCCCTACCCTAACCCTAACACGTACCCTAATCCTAAACAATACCCTAAACCGAGCCCTAACCCTAACACTAACCCTAACCCTAACCCTAACCCATACCCTATGCCGTATCCGAAGCCCTCCCCAAACCCGTACCCTAAGCCGTACCCTAAGCCTAACCCTAAGCCGAACCCTAACCCTAGGCTACCCTTGACTGCTTCTGCCTCCAATAGATTTCCTACGCACTAGTGTTTTAAGGAACAGCTTAAAAAGAGAATCCTAATGTGATTTCTTTATAATGTGTGTGTTCCTTATATTATCTTAGTGTCTAAACTCTTCTCCATGGCTGGACCCCCAAATAATATTCCTTTACGTGCTAAGGTGTATCTAGAGAGTGGGATAGGTTTAATAACTACCCTAACTCTAACGTGTACCCTAACCCTAACCCCTACCCTAACCGTAACACGTACCCTAATCCTAACCCGTACCCTAAACCGAGACCTAACCCTAACACTAACCCCAACCCTAACCCTAACCCATACCCTACGCCGTACCCGAAGCCCTCCCCGAACCCGTAACCTAAGCCGTACCCTAAGCCTAACCCTAAGCCTAAACCTAACCCTAGGCTACCCTTGACTGCTTCTGCCGCCAATAGATTTCCTAAGCACTAGTGTTTTAAGGAACAGCTTAAAAAGAGAATCCTAAAGTGATTTCTTTATAATGTGTGTGTTCCTTATCTTATCCTAGTGTCTAAACTCTTCTCCATGGCTGGACCTCCAAATAATATTACTTTATGTTCTAAGGGGTATCTAGAGAGTGGGATAGGTTTAATAACTACCTTAACCCTAACGCGTACCGTAACCCTAACCCCTACCCTAACCCTAACACGTACCCTAATCCTAACCAATACCCTAAACCGAGCCCTAACCCTAACACTAACCCTAACCCTAACCCTAACCCATACCCTACGCCGTACCCGAAGCCCTCCCCGAACCCGTACCCTAAGCCGTACCCTAAGCCTAACCCTAAGCCTAACGCTAACCCTAGGCTACCCTTGACTGCTTCTGCCTCCAATAGATTTCCTAAGCACTAGTGTTTTAAGGAACAGCTTAAAAAGAGAATCCTAATGTGATTTCTTTATAATGTGTGTGTTCCTTATATTATCTTAGTGTCTAAACTCTTCTTCATGGGTGGACCCCCAAATAATATTCCTTTACGTGCTAAGGTGTATCTAGAGAGTGGGATAGGTTTAATAAGAACCCTAACCCTAACCCCTACCCTAAACCTAACACGTACCCTAATCATAACCCGTACCCTAAATGGAGCCCTAACCCTAACACTAACCCAAACCCTAACCCTAACCCATACCCTACGCCATACCTGAAGCCCTCTCCGAACCCGTACCGTAAGCCGTATCCTAATCCTAACCCTAAGCCTAACCCTCACCCTATGCTACCCTTGACTGCTTCTGCGTCCAATAGATTTCCTAAGCACTAGTGTTTTAAGGAACAGCTTAAAAAGAGAATCCTAATGTTATTTCTTTATAATGGGTGTGTTCCTTATCTTATCCTAGTGTCTAAACTCTTCTCCATTGCTGGACCCCCAAATAATATTCCTTTACGTGCTAAGGGGTATATAGAGTGGGATAGGTTTAATAACTACCCTAACCCTAACGCGTACCCTAACCCTAACCCTTACCCTAACCCTAACATGTACCCTAATCCTAAACAATACCCTAAACCGAGCCCTAACCCTAACACTAACCCTAACCCTAACCCTAACCCATACCCTACGCCGTACCCGAAGCCTTCCCTGAACCCTTAACCTAAGCCGTACCCTAAGCCTAACCCTAACCCTAGGCTACCCTTGACTGCTTCTGCCTCCAATAGATTTCCTAAGCACTAGTGTTTTAAGGAACAGCGTAAAAAGAGAATCCCAATGTGATTTCTTTATAATGTGTGTGTTCCTTATATTATCTTAGTGTCTAAACTCTTCTTCATGTGTGCACCCCCAAATAATACTCCTTTACGTGCTAAGGTGTATCTAGAGAGTGGGATAGGTTTAATAAGTACCCTAACTCTAACGCGTACCCTAACCCTAACCCCTACCCTAACCCTAACACGTACCTTAATCCTAACCCATAACCTAACCCGAGACCTACCCTAACACTAACCCTAACCCTAACTCTAACCCATACGCTACGCCGTACCCGAAGCCCTCCCCGAACCCGTACCGTAAGCCGTATCCTAAGCCTAACCCTAAGCCTAACACTAACCCTAGGCTACCCTTGACTGCTTCTGACTCCAATAGGTTTCCTAAGCACTAGTGTTTTAAGGAACAGCTTAAAAAGAGAATCCTAATGTGATTTCTTTATAATGGGTGTGTTCCTTATTTATCCTAGTGTCTAAACTCTTCTCCATGGCTGGACCACCAAATAATATTCCTTTACGTGCTAAGGTGTATCTAGAGAGTGGGATAGGTTTAATAACTACCCTAACCCTAACACGTACCCTAATCCTAAACAATACCCTAAACCGAGCCCTAACCCTAACACTAACCCTAACCCTAACCCTAACCCATACCCTATGCCGTATCCGAAGCCCTCCCCAAACCCGTACCCTAAGCCGTACCCTAAGCCTAACCCTAAGCCGAACCCTAACCCTAGGCTACCCTTGACTGCTTCTGCCTCCAATAGATTTCCTACGCACTAGTGTTTTAAGGAACAGCTTAAAAAGAGAATCCTAATGTGATTTCTTTATAATGTGTGTGTTCCTTATATTATCTTAGTGTCTAAACTCTTCTCCATGGCTGGACCCCCAAATAATATTCCTTTACGTGCTAAGGTGTATCTAGAGAGTGGGATAGGTTTAATAACTACCCTAACTCTAACGTGTACCCTAACCCTAACCCCTACCCTAACCCTAACACGTACCCTAATCCTAACCCGTACCCTAAACCGAGACCTAACCCTAACACTAACCCCAACCCTAACCCTAACCCATACCCTACGCCGTACCCGAAGCCCTCCCCGAACCCGTAACCTAAGCCGTACCCTAAGCCTAACCCTAAGCCTAAACCTAACCCTAGGCTACCCTTGACTGCTTCTGCCGCCAATAGATTTCCTAAGCACTAGTGTTTTAAGGAACAGCTTAAAAAGAGAATCCTAAAGTGATTTCTTTATAATGTGTGTGTTCCTTATCTTATCCTAGTGTCTAAACTCTTCTCCATGGCTGGACCTCCAAATAATATTACTTTATGTTCTAAGGGGTATCTAGAGAGTGGGATAGGTTTAATAACTACCTTAACCCTAACGCGTACCGTAACCCTAACCCCTACCCTAACCCTAACACGTACCCCAATCCTAACCAATACCCTAAACCGAGCCCTAACCCTAACACTAACCCTAACCCTAACCCTAACCCATACCCTACGCCGTACCCGAAGCCCTCCCCGAACCCGTACCCTAAGCCGTACCCTAAGCCTAACCCTAAGCCGAACCCTAACCCTAGGCTACCCTTGACTGCTTCTGCCTCCAATAGATTTCCTACGCACTAGTGTTTTAAGGAACAGCTTAAAAAGAGAATCCTAATGTGATTTCTTTATAATGTGTGTGTTCCTTATATTATCTTAGTGTCTAAACTCTTCTCCATGGCTGGACCCCCAAATAATATTACTTTATGTTCTAAGGGGTATCTAGAGAGTGGGATAGGTTTAATAACTACCTTAACCCTAACGCATACCGTAACCCTAACCCCTACCCTAACCCTAACACGTACCCTAATCCTAACCAATACCCTAAACCGAGCCCTAACCCTAACACTAACCCTAACCCTAACCCTAACCCATACCCTACGCCGTACCCGAAGCCCTCCCCGAAACCGTACCCTAAGCCGTACCCTAAGCCTAACCCTAAGCCTAACCCTAACCTTAGGCTACCCTTTACTGCTTCTGCCTCCAATAGATTTCCTAAGCACTAGTGTTTTAAGGAACAGCATAAAAAGAGAATCCTAATGTGATTTCTTTATAATGGGTGTGTTCCTTATCTTATCCTAGTGTTTAACTCTTCTCCATGGCTGGACCCTCAAATAATATTCTTTACGTGCTAAGGGGTATCTAGAGAGTGGGATAGGTTTAATAACTACCCTAACCCTAACACGTACCCTAACCCTAACCCCTACCCTAACCCTAACACGTACCCTAATCCTAAACCGTACCCTAAATCGAGCCCTAACCCTAACACTAACCCTAACCCTAACCCTAACCCTAACCCATACCCTACGCCGTACCCGAAGCCCTCCCCGAACCCGTACCCTAAGCTGTACCCTAAGCCTAACCCTAAGCCTAAACCTAACCCTAGGCTACCCTTGACTGCTTCTGCCTCCAATAGATTTCCTAAGCACTAGTGTTTTAAGGAACAGCTTAAAAAGAGAATCCTAATGTGATTTCTTTATAATGGGTGTGTTCCTTATCTTATCCTAGTGTCTAAACTCTTCTCCATGGCTGGACCCCCAAATAATATTCCTTTACGTGCTAAGGGGTATCTAGAGAGTGGGATAGGTTTAATAACAACCCTAACCCTAACACGTACCCTAACCCTAACCCCTACCCTAACCCTAACACGTACCCTAAACCTAAACCGTACCCTAAACCGAGCCCTAACCCTAACACTAACCCTAACCCTAACCCATACCCTACGCCGTACACGAAGCCCTCCCCGAACCCGAACCCTAAGCCGTACCCTTAGCCTAACCCTAAGCCTAACCCTAACCCTAGGCTACCCTTGACTGCTTCTGCCTCCAATAGATTTCCTAAGCACTAGTGTTTTAAGGAACAGCTTAAAAAGAGAATCCTAATGTGATTTCTCTATAAAGGGTGTGTTCCTTATCTTAGCCTAGTGTCTAAACTCTTCTCCATGGCTGGACCCACCAATAATATTCCTTTACGTGCTAAGGGGTATCTAGAGAGTGGGATAGGTTTAATAACTACCCTAACCCTAATGCGTACCCTAACCCTAACCCCTACCCTAACCCTAACACGTACCCTAATCCTAAGCCGTACACTAAACCGAGCCCTAAAATTAACACAAACCCTAACCCTAACCCTAACTCATACACTACACCGTACCCGAAGCCCTCCCCGAACCCGTACCCTAAGCCTCACCCTAAGCCTAACCCTAACCCTAGGCTACCCTTGACTGCTTCTGCCTCCAATAGATTTCCTAAGCACTAGTGTTTTAAGGAAGAGCTGAAAAAGAGAATCCTAATGTGATTTCTTTATAATGTGTGTGTTCCTTATCTTATCCTAGTGTCTAAACTTTTCTCCATGGCTGGATCCTCAAATAATATTCCTTTACGTGCTAAGGGGTATATAGAAAGTGGGATAGGTTTAATAACCCTAACCCTAACACGTACCCTAACCCTAACCCCTACCCTAACCCTAACCCCTACCCTAACCCTAACACGTACCCTAATCCTAAACCGTACCCTAAACCGAGCCCTAACCCTAACACTAACCCTAACCCTATCCCTAACCCATACACTACACCGTACCCGAAGCCCTCCCCGAACCCGTACCCTAAGCCTTACCCTAAGCCTAACCCTAACCCTAGGCTACCCTTGACTGCTTCTGCCTCCAATAGATTTCCTAAGCACTAGTGTTTTAAAGAAGAGCTTAAAAAGAGAATCCTAATGTGATTTCTCTATAAAGGGTGTGTTCCTTATATTATCTTAGTGTCTAAACTCTTCTTCATGGGTGGACCCCCAAATAATATTCTTTTACGTGGTAAGGGGTATCTAGAGAGTGGGATAGGTTTAATAACTACCCTAACACTAACACGTACCCTAACCCTAACCCTTACCCTAACCCTAACACGTACCCTAATCCTAACCAATACACTAAACCGAGCCCTAACCCTAACACTAACCCTAACTCTAAACCTAACCCATACCCTACGCCGTACCCGAAGCCCTCCCCGAACCCGTACCCTAAGCCGTACCCTAAGCCGTACCCTAAGTCTAACCCTAACCCTAGGCTACCCTTGACTGCTTCTGCCTCCAATAGATTTCCTAAGCAGTAGTGTTTTAAGGAACAGCTTAAAAAGAGAATCCTAATGTGATTTCTTTATAATGGGTGTGTTCCTTATCTTATCCTAGTGTCTAAACTCTTCTCCATGGCTGGACCACCAAATAATATTCCTTTACGTGCTAAGGGGTATATAGAGAGTGGGATAGGTTTAATAACTACCCTAACCCTAACGCGTACCCTAACCCTAACCCCTACCCTAACCCTAACACGTACCCTAATCCTAAACAATACCCTAAACCGAGCCCTAACCCTAACACTAACCCTAACCCTAACCCTAACCCATACCCTACGCCGTACCCGAATTCCTCCCCGAACCCGTAACCTAAGCCGTACCCTAAGCCTAACCCTAAGCCTAAACCTAACCCTAGGCTACCCTTGACTGCTTCTGCCTCCAATAGATTTCCTAAGCACTAGTGTTTTAAGGAACAGCTTAAAAAGAGAATCCTAATGTGATTTCTTTATAATGTGTGTGTTCGTTATATTATCTTAGTGTCTAAACTCTTCTTCATGGGTGGACCCCCAAATAATATTCCTTTACGTGCTAAGGTGTATCTAGAGAGTGGGATAGGTTTAATAAGAACCCTAACCCTAACCCCTACCCTAACCCTAACACGTACCCTAATCATAACCCGTACCCTAAACGGAGCCCTAACCCTAACACTAACCCAAACCCTAACCCTAACCCATACCCTACGCCATACCTGAAGCCCTCTCCGAACCCGTACCGTAAGCCGTATCCTAATCCTAACCCTAAGCCTAACCCTCACCCTATGCTACCCTTGACTGCTTCTGCGTCCAATAGATTTCCTAAGCACTAGTGTTTTAAGGAACAGCTTAAAAAGAGAATCCTAATGTTATTTCTTTATAATGGGTGTGTTCCTTATCTTATCCTAGTGTCTAAACTCTTCTCCATTGCTGGACCCCCAAATAATATTCCTTTACGTGCTAAGGGGTATATAGAGTGGGATAGGTTTAATAACTACCCTAACCCTAACGCGTACCCTAACCCTAACCCTTACCCTAACCCTAACATGTACCCTAATCCTAAACAATACCCTAAACCGAGCCCTAACCCTAACACTAACCCTAACCCTAACCCTAACCCATACCCTACGCCGTACCCGAAGCCTTCCCCGAACCCTTAACCTAAGCCGTACCCTAAGCCTAACCCTAACCCTAGGCTACCCTTGACTGCTTCTGCCTCCAATAGATTTCCTAAGCACTAGTGTTTTAAGGAACAGCGTAAAAAGAGAATCCCAATGTGATTTCTTTATAATGTGTGTGTTCCTTATATTATCTTAGTGTCTAAACTCTTCTTCATGTGTGCACCCCCAAATAATACTCCTTTACGTGCTAAGGTGTATCTAGAGAGTGGGATAGGTTTAATAAGTACCCTAACTCTAACGCGTACCCTAACCCTAACCCCTACCCTAACCCTAACACGTACCCTAATCCTAACCCATAACCTAACCCGAGACCTACCCTAACACTAACCCTAACCCTAACTCAAACCCATACGCTACGCCGTACCCGAAGCCCTCCCCGAACCCGTACCGTAAGCCGTATCCTAAGCCTAACCCTAAGCCTAACACTAACCCTAGGCTACCCTTGACTGCTTCTGACTCCAATAGGTTTCCTAAGCACTAGTGTTTTAAGGAACAGCTTAAAAAGAGAATCCTAATGTGATTTCTTTATAATGGGTGTGTTCCTTATTTATCCTAGTGTCTAAACTCTTCTCCATGGCTGGACCCCCAAATAATATTCCTTTACGTGCTAAGGTGTATCTAGAGTGTGGGATAGGTTTAATAACTACCCTAACCCTAACACGTACCCTAACCCTAACCCCTACCCTAACCCTAACACGTACCCTAATCCTAAACAATACCCTAAACCGAGCCCTAACCCTAACACTAACCCTAACCCTAACCCTAACCCATACCCTACGCCGTATCCGAAGCCCTCCCCAAACCCGTACCCTAAGCCGTACCCTAAGACTAACCCTAAGCCGAACCCTAACCCTAGGCTACCCTTGACTGCTTCTGCCTCCAATAGATTTCCTACGCACTAGTGTTTTAAGGAACAGCTTAAAAAGAGAATCCTAATGTGATTTCTTTATAATGTGTGTGTTCCTTATATTATCTTAGTGTCTAAACTCTTCTCCATGGCTGGACCCCCAAATAATATTCCTTTACGTGCTAAGGTGTATCTAGAGAGTGGGATAGGTTTAATAACTACCCTAACTCTAACGTGTACCCTAACCCTAACCCCTACCCTAACCCTAACACGTACCCTAATCCTAACCCGTACCCTAAACCGAGACCTAACCCTAACACTAACCCCAACCCTAACCCTAACCCATACCCTACGCCGTACCCGAAGCCCTCCCCGAACCCGTAACCTAAGCCGTACCCTAAGCCTAACCCTAAGCCTAAACCTAACCCTAGGCTACCCTTGACTGCTTCTGCCGCCAATAGATTTCCTAAGCACTAGTGTTTTAAGGAACAGCTTAAAAAGAGAATCCTAAAGTGATTTCTTTATAATGTGTGTGTTCCTTATCTTATCCTAGTGTCTAAACTCTTCTCCATGGCTGGACCTCCAAATAATATTACTTTATGTTCTAAGGGGTATCTAGAGAGTGGGATAGGTTTAATAACTACCTTAACCCTAACGCGTACCGTAACCCTAACCCCTACCCTAACCCTAACACGTACCCTAATCCTAACCAATACCCTAAACCGAGCCCTAACCCTAACACTAACCCTAACCCTAACCCTAACCCATACCCTACGCCGTACCCGAAGCCCTCCCCGAACCCGTACCCTAAGCCGTACCCTAAGCCTAACCCTAAGCCTAACGCTAACCCTAGGCTACCCTTGACTGCTTCTGCCTCCAATAGATTTCCTAAGCACTAGTGTTTTAAGGAACAGCTTAAAAAGAGAATCCTAATGTGATTTCTCTATAAAGGGTGTGTTCCTTATCTTAGCCTAGTGTCTAAACTCTTCTCCATGGCTGGACCCACCAATAATATTCCTTTACGTGCTAAGGGGTATCTAGAGAGTGGGATAGGTTTAATAACTACCCTAACCCTAATGCGTACCCTAACCCTAACCCCTACCCTAACCCTAACACGTACCCTAATCCTAAGCCGTACACTAAACCGAGCCCTAACATTAACACAAACCCTAACCCTAACCCTAACTCATACACTACACCGTACCCGAAGCCCTCCCCGAACCCGTACCCTAAGCCTTACCCTAAGCCTAACCCTAACCCTAGGCTACCCTTGACTGCTTCTGCCTCCAATAGATTTCCTAAGCACTAGTGTTTTAAGGAAGAGCTGAAAAAGAGAATCCTAATGTGATTTCTTTATAATGTGTGTGTTCCTTATCTTATCCTAGTGTCTAAACTCTTCTCCATGGCTGGATCCTCAAATAATATTCCTTTACGTGCTAAGGGGTATATAGAAAGTGGGATAGGTTTAATAACCCTAACCCTAACACGTACCCTAACCCTAACCCCTACCCTAACCCTAACCCCTACCCTAACCCTAACACGTACCCTAATCCTAAACCGTACCCTAAACCGAGCCCTAACCCTAACACTAACCCTAACCCTATCCCTAACCCATACACTACACCGTACCCGAAGCCCTCCCCGAACCCGTACCCTAAGCCTTACCCTAAGCCTAACCCTAACCCTAGGCTACCCTTGACTGCTTCTGCCTCCAATAGATTTCCTAAGCACTAGTGTTTTAAAGAACAGCTTAAAAAGAGAATCCTAATGTGATTTCTCTATAAAGGGTGTGTTCCTTATATTATCTTAGTGTCTAAACTCTTCTTCATGGGTGGACCCCCAAATAATATTCTTTTACGTGCTAAGGGGTATCTAGAGAGTGGGATAGGTTTAATAACTACCCTAACACTAACACGTACCCTAACCCTAACCCCTACCCTAACCCTAACACTTACCCTAAAACTAAACCGTACCCTAAACCGAGCCCTAACCCTAACACTAACCCTAACCCTAACCCATACCCTACGCCGTACCCGAAGACCTCCCCGAACCCGTACCCTAAGCCGTACCCTTAGCCTAACCCTAAGCCTAACCCTAACACTAGGCTACCCTTGACTCCTTCTGCCTCCAATAGATTTCCTAAGCACTAGTGTTTTAAGGAACAGCTTAAAAAGAGAATCCTAATGTGATTTATTTATAATGGGTGTGTTCCTTATCTTATCCTAGTGTCTAAACTCTTCTCCATGGCTGGACCTCCAAATAATATTCCTTTACGTGCTAAGGGGTATCTAGAGAGTGGGATAGGTTTAATAACTACCCTAACACTAACGCATACCCTAACCCTAACCCTTACCCTAACCCTAACACGTACCCTAATCCTAACTAATACACTAAACCGAGCCCTAACCCTAACACTAACCCTAACTCTAAACCTAACCCATACCCTACGCCGTACCCGAAGCCCTCCCCGAACCCGTACCCTAAGCCGTACCCTAAGCCGTACCCTAAGTCTAACCCTAACCCTAGGCTACCCTTGACTGCTTCTGCCTCCAATAGATTTCCTAAGCAGTAGTGTTTTAAGGAACAGCTTAAAAAGAGAATCCTAATGTGATTTCTTTATAATGGGTGTGTTCCTTATCTTATCCTAGTGTCTAAACTCTTCTCCATGGCTGGACCACCAAATAATATTCCTTTACGTGCTAAGGGGTATATAGAGAGTGGGATAGGTTTAATAACTACCCTAACCCTAACGCGTACCCTAACCCTAACCCCTACCCTAACCCTAACACGTACCCTAATCCTAAACAATACCCTAAACCGAGCCCTAACCCTAACACTAACCCTAACCCTAACCCTAACCCATACCCTACGCCGTACCCGAATTCCTCCCCGAACCCGTAACCTAAGCCGTACCCTAAGCCTAACCCTAAGCCTAAACCTAACCCTAGGCTACCCTTGACTGCTTCTGCCTCCAATAGATTTCCTAAGCACTAGTGTTTTAAGGAACAGCTTAAAAAGAGAATCCTAATGTGATTTCTTTATAATGTGTGTGTTCGTTATATTATCTTAGTGTCTAAACTCTTCTTCATGGGTGGACCCCCAAATAATATTCCTTTACGTGCTAAGGTGTATCTAGAGAGTGGGATAGGTTTAATAAGAACCCTAACCCTAACCCCTACCCTAACCCTAACACGTACCCTAATCATAACCCGTACCCTAAACGGAGCCCTAACCCTAACACTAACCCAAACCCTAACCCTAACCCATACCCTACGCCATACCTGAAGCCCTCTCCGAACCCGTACCGTAAGCCGTATCCTAATCCTAACCCTAATCCTAACCCTCACCCTATGCTACCCTTGACTGCTTCTGCGTCCAATAGATTTCCTAAGCACTAGTGTTTTAAGGAACAGCTTAAAAAGAGAATCCTAATGTTATTTCTTTATAATGGGTGTGTTCCTTATCTTATCCTAGTGTCTAAACTCTTCTCCATTGCTGGACCCCCAAATAATATTCCTTTACGTGCTAAGGGGTATATAGAGTGGGATAGGTTTAATAACTACCCTAACCCTAACGCGTACCCTAACCCTAACCCTTACCCTAACCCTAACATGTACCCTAATCCTAAACAATACCCTAAACCGAGCCCTAACCCTAACACTAACCCTAACCCTAACCCTAACCCATACCCTACGCCGTACCCGAAGCCTTCCCCGAACCCTTAACCTAAGCCGTACCCTAAGCCTAACCCTAACCCTAGGCTACCCTTGACTGCTTCTGCCTCCAATAGATTTCCTAAGCACTAGTGTTTTAAGGAACAGCGTAAAAAGAGAATCCCAATGTGATTTCTTTATAATGTGTGTGTTCCTTATATTATCTTAGTGTCTAAACTCTTCTTCATGTGTGCACCCCCAAATAATACTCCTTTACGTGCTAAGGTGTATCTAGAGAGTGGGATAGGTTTAATAAGTACCCTAACTCTAACGCGTACCCTAACCCTAACCCCTACCCTAACCCTAACACGTACCCTAATCCTAACCCATAACCTAACCCGAGACCTACCCTAACACTAACCCTAACCCTAACTCAAACCCATACGCTACGCCGTACCCGAAGCCCTCCCCGAACCCGTACCGTAAGCCGTATCCTAAGCCTAACCCTAAGCCTAACACTAACCCTAGGCTACCCTTGACTGCTTCTGACTCCAATAGGTTTCCTAAGCACTAGTGTTTTAAGGAACAGCTTAAAAAGAGAATCCTAATGTGATTTCTTTATAATGGGTGTGTTCCTTATTTATCCTAGTGTCTAAACTCTTCTCCATGGCTGGACCCCCAAATAATATTCCTTTACGTGCTAAGGTGTATCTAGAGTGTGGGATAGGTTTAATAACTACCCTAACCCTAACACGTACCCTAACCCTAACCCCTACCCTAACCCTAACACGTACCCTAATCCTAAACAATACCCTAAACCGAGCCCTAACCCTAACACTAACCCTAACCCTAACCCTAACCCATACCCTACGCCGTATCCGAAGCCCTCCCCAAACCCGTACCCTAAGCCGTACCCTAAGACTAACCCTAAGCCGAACCCTAACCCTAGGCTACCCTTGACTGCTTCTGCCTCCAATAGATTTCCTACGCACTAGTGTTTTAAGGAACAGCTTAAAAAGAGAATCCTAATGTGATTTCTTTATAATGTGTGTGTTCCTTATATTATCTTAGTGTCTAAACTCTTCTCCATGGCTGGACCCCCAAATAATATTCCTTTACGTGCTAAGGTGTATCTAGAGAGTGGGATAGGTTTAATAACTACCCTAACTCTAACGTGTACCCTAACCCTAACCCCTACCCTAACCCTAACACGTACCCTAATCCTAACCCGTACCCTAAACCGAGACCTAACCCTAACACTAACCCCAACCCTAACCCTAACCCATACCCTACGCCGTACCCGAAGCCCTCCCCGAACCCGTAACCTAAGCCGTACCCTAAGCCTAACCCTAAGCCTAAACCTAACCCTAGGCTACCCTTGACTGCTTCTGCCGCCAATAGATTTCCTAAGCACTAGTGTTTTAAGGAACAGCTTAAAAAGAGAATCCTAAAGTGATTTCTTTATAATGTGTGTGTTCCTTATCTTATCCTAGTGTCTAAACTCTTCTCCATGGCTGGACCTCCAAATAATATTACTTTATGTTCTAAGGGGTATCTAGAGAGTGGGATAGGTTTAATAACTACCTTAACCCTAACGCGTACCGTAACCCTAACCCCTACCCTAACCCTAACACGTACCCTAATCCTAACCAATACCCTAAACCGAGCCCTAACCCTAACACTAACCCTAACCCTAACCCTAACCCATACCCTACGCCGTACCCGAAGCCCTCCCCGAACCCGTACCCTAAGCCGTACCCTAAGCCTAACCCTAAGCCTAACGCTAACCCTAGGCTACCCTTGACTGCTTCTGCCTCCAATAGATTTCCTAAGCACTAGTGTTTTAAGGAACAGGTTAAAAAGAGAATCCTAATGTGATTTCTCTATAAAGGGTGTGTTCCTTATCTTAGCCTAGTGTCTAAACTCTTCTCCATGGCTGGACCCACCAATAATATTCCTTTACGTGCTAAGGGGTATCTAGAGAGTGGGATAGGTTTAATAACTACCCTAACCCTAATGCGTACCCTAACCCTAACCCCTACCCTAACCCTAACACGTACCCTAATCCTAAGCCGTACACTAAACCGAGCCCTAACATTAACACAAACCCTAACCCTAACCCTAACTCATACACTACACCGTACCCGAAGCCCTCCCCGAACCCGTACCCTAAGCCTTACCCTAAGCCTAACCCTAACCCTAGGCTACCCTTGACTGCTTCTGCCTCCAATAGATTTCCTAAGCACTAGTGTTTTAAGGAAGAGCTGAAAAAGAGAATCCTAATGTGATTTCTTTATAATGTGTGTGTTCCTTATCTTATCCTAGTGTCTAAACTCTTCTCCATGGCTGGATCCTCAAATAATATTCCTTTACGTGCTAAGGGGTATATAGAAAGTGGGATAGGTTTAATAACCCTAACCCTAACACGTACCCTAACCCTAACCCCTACCCTAACCCTAACCCCTACCCTAACCCTAACACGTACCCTAATCCTAAACCGTACCCTAAACCGAGCCCTAACCCTAACACTAACCCTAACCCTATCCCTAACCCATACACTACACCGTACCCGAAGCCCTCCCCGAACCCGTACCCTAAGCCTTACCCTAAGCCTAACCCTAACCCTAGGCTACCCTTGACTGCTTCTGCCTCCAATAGATTTCCTAAGCACTAGTGTTTTAAAGAACAGCTTAAAAAGAGAATCCTAATGTGATTTCTCTATAAAGGGTGTGTTCCTTATATTATCTTAGTGTCTAAACTCTTCTTCATGGGTGGACCCCCAAATAATATTCTTTTACGTGCTAAGGGGTATCTAGAGAGTGGGATAGGTTTAATAACTACCCTAACACTAACACGTACCCTAACCCTAACCCCTACCCTAACCCTAACACTTACCCTAAAACTAAACCGTACCCTAAACCGAGCCCTAACCCTAACACTAACCCTAACCCTAACCCATACCCTACGCCGTACCCGAAGACCTCCCCGAACCCGTACCCTAAGCCGTACCCTTAGCCTAACCCTAAGCCTAACCCTAACACTAGGCTACCCTTGACTCCTTCTGCCTCCAATAGATTTCCTAAGCACTAGTGTTTTAAGGAACAGCTTAAAAAGAGAATCCTAATGTGATTTATTTATAATGGGTGTGTTCCTTATCTTATCCTAGTGTCTAAACTCTTCTCCATGGCTGGACCTCCAAATAATATTCCTTTACGTGCTAAGGGGTATCTAGAGAGTGGGATAGGTTTAATAACTACCCTAACACTAACGCATACCCTAACCCTAACCCTTACCCTAACCCTAACACGTACCCTAATCCTAACTAATACACTAAACCGAGCCCTAACCCTAACACTAACCCTAACTCTAAACCTAACCCATACCCTACGCCGTACCCGAAGCCCTCCCCGAACCCGTACCCTAAGCCGTACCCTAAGCCGTACCCTAAGTCTAACCCTAACCCTAGGCTACCCTTGACTGCTTCTGCCTCCAATAGATTTCCTAAGCAGTAGTGTTTTAAGGAACAGCTTAAAAAGAGAATCCTAATGTGATTTCTTTATAATGGGTGTGTTCCTTATCTTATCCTAGTGTCTAAACTCTTCTCCATGGCTGGACCACCAAATAATATTCCTTTACGTGCTAAGGGGTATATAGAGAGTGGGATAGGTTTAATAACTACCCTAACCCTAACGCGTACCCTAACCCTAACCCCTACCCTAACCCTAACACGTACCCTAATCCTAAACAATACCCTAAACCGAGCCCTAACCCTAACACTAACCCTAACCATAACCCTAACCCATACCCTACGCCGTACCCGAATTCCTCCCCGAACCCGTAACCTAAGCCGTACCCTAAGCCTAACCCTAAGCCTAAACCTAACCCTAGGCTACCCTTGACTGCTTCTGCCTCCAATAGATTTCCTAAGCACTAGTGTTTTAAGGAACAGCTTAAAAAGAGAATCCTAATGTGATTTCTTTATAATGTGTGTGTTCCTTATATTATCTTAGTGTCTAAACTCTTCTTCATGGGTGGACCCCCAAATAATATTCCTTTACGTGCTAAGGTGTATCTAGAGAGTGGGATAGGTTTAATAAGAACCCTAACCCTAACCCCTACCCTAACCCTAACACGTACCCTAATCATAACCCGTACCCTAAATGGAGCCCTAACCCTAACACTAACCCAAACCCTAACCCTAACCCATACCCTACGCCATACCTGAAGCCCTCTCCGAACCCGTACCGTAAGCCGTATCCTAATCCTAACCCTAAGCCTAACCCTCACCCTATGCTACCCTTGACTGCTTCTGCGTCCAATAGATTTCCTAAGCACTAGTGTTTTAAGGAACAGCTTAAAAAGAGAATCCTAATGTTATTTCTTTATAATGGGTGTGTTCCTTATCTTATCCTAGTGTCTAAACTCTTCTCCATTGCTGGACCCCCAAATAATATTCCTTTACGTGCTAAGGGGTATATAGAGTGGGATAGGTTTAATAACTACCCTAACCCTAACGCGTACCCTAACCCTAACCCTTACCCTAACCCTAACATGTACCCTAATCCTAAACAATACCCTAAACCGAGCCCTAACCCTAACACTAACCCTAACCCTAACCCTAACCCATACCCTACGCCGTACCCGAAGCCTTCCCCGAACCCTTAACCTAAGCCGTACCCTAAGCCTAACCCTAACCCTAGGCTACCCTTGACTGCTTCTGCCTCCAATAGATTTCCTAAGCACTAGTGTTTTAAGGAACAGCGTAAAAAGAGAATCCCAATGTGATTTCTTTATAATGTGTGTGTTCCTTATATTATCTTAGTGTCTAAACTCTTCTTCATGTGTGCACCCCCAAATAATACTCCTTTACGTGCTAAGGTGTATCTAGAGAGTGGGATAGGTTTAATAAGTACCCTAACTCTAACGCGTACCCTAACCCTAACCCCTACCCTAACCCTAACACGTACCTTAATCCTAACCCACAACCTAACCCGAGACCTACCCTAACACTAACCCTAACCCTAACTCTAACCCATACGCTACGCCGTACCCGAAGCCCTCCCCGAACCCGTACCGTAAGCCGTATCCTAAGCCTAACCCTAAGCCTAACACTAACCCTAGGCTACCCTTGACTGCTTCTGACTCCAATAGGTTTCCTAAGCACTAGTGTTTTAAGGAACAGCTTAAAAAGAGAATCCTAATGTGATTTCTTTATAATGGGTGTGTTCCTTATTTATCCTAGTGTCTAAACTCTTCTCCATGGCTGGACCCCCAAATAATATTCCTTTACGTGCTAAGGTGTATCTAGAGAGTGGGATAGGTTTAATAACTACCCTAACCCTAACACGTACCCTAACCCTAACCCCTACCCTAACCCTTACACGTACCCTAATCCTAAACAATACCCTAAACCGAGCCCTAACCCTAACACTAACCCTAACCCTAACCCTAACCCATACCCTATGCCGTATCCGAAGCCCTCCCCAAACCCGTACCCTAAGCCGTACCCTAAGCCTAACCCTAAGCCGAACCCTAACCCTAGGCTACCCTTGACTGCTTCTGCCTCCAATAGATTTCCTACGCACTAGTGTTTTAAGGAACAGCTTAAAAAGAGAATCCTAATGTGATTTCTTTATAATGTGTGTGTTCCTTATATTATCTTAGTGTCTAAACTCTTCTCCATGGCTGGACCCCCAAATAATATTCCTTTACGTGCTAAGGTGTATCTAGAGAGTGGGATAGGTTTAATAACTACCCTAACTCTAACGTGTACCCTAACCCTAACCCCTACCCTAACCCTAACACGTACCCTAATCCTAACCCGTACCCTAAACCGAGACCTAACCCTAACACTAACCCCAACCCTAACCCTAACCCATACCCTACGCCGTACCCGAAGCCCTCCCCGAACCCGTACCCTAAGCCGTACCCTAAGCCTAACCCTAAGCCTAACGCTAACCCTAGGCTACCCTTGACTGCTTCTGCCTCCAATAGATTTCCTAAGCACTAGTGTTTTAAGGAACAGCTTAAAAAGAGAATCCTAATGTGTTTTCTCTATAAAGGGTGTGTTCCTTATCTTAGCCTAGTGTCTAAACTCTTCTCCATGGCTGGACCCACCAATAATATTCCTTTACGTGCTAAGGGGTATCTAGAGAGTGGGATAGGTTTAATAACTACCCTAACCCTAATGCGTACCCTAACCCTAACCCCTACCCTAACCCTAACACGTACCCTAATCCTAAGCCGTACACTAAACCGAGCCCTAACATTAACACAAACC
Source organism: Balaenoptera physalus (assembly GCF_965194825.1). Lineage (NCBI taxonomy): Eukaryota > Metazoa > Chordata > Mammalia > Artiodactyla > Balaenopteridae > Balaenoptera > Balaenoptera physalus. Next base: position 62,690 of record NW_028125939.1, on the reverse strand, counting down.
CTAACCCTAACCCTAACTCATACACTACACCGTACCCGAAGCCCTCCCCGAACCCGTACCCTAAGCCTTACCCTAAGCCTAACCCTAACCCTAGGCTACCCTTGACTGCTTCTGCCTCCAATAGATTTCCTAAGCACTAGTGTTTTAAGGAAGAGCTGAAAAAGAGAATCCTAATGTGATTTCTTTATAATGTGTGTGTTCCTTATCTTATCCTAGTGTCTAAACTCTTCTCCATGGCTGGATCCTCAAATAATATTCCTTTACGTGCTAAGGGGTATATAGAAAGTGGGATAGGTTTAATAACCCTAACCCTAACACGTACCCTAACCCTAACCCCTACCCTAACCCTAACACGTACCCTAATCCTAAACCGTACCCTAAACCGAGCCCTAACCCTAACACTAACCCTAACCCTATCCCTAACCCATACACTACACCGTACCCGAAGCCCTCCCCGAACCCGTACCCTAAGCCTTACCCTAAGCCTAACCCTAACCCTAGGCTACCCTTGACTGCTTCTGCCTCCAATAGATTTCCTAAGCACTAGTGTTTTAAGGAACAGCTTAAAAAGAGAATCCTAATGTGATTTCTCTATAAAGGGTGTGTTCCTTATATTATCTTAGTGTCTAAACTCTTCTTCATGGGTGGACCCCCAAATAATATTCTTTTACGTGCTAAGGGGTATCTAGAGAGTGGGATAGGTTTAATAACTACCCTAACACTAACACGTACCCTAACCCTAACCCCTACCCTAACCCTAACACGTACCCTAAAACTAAACCGTACCCTAAACCGAGCCCTAACCCTAACACTAACCCTATCCCTAACCCATACACTACACCGTACCCGAAGCCCTCCCCGAACCCGTACCCTAAGCCTTACCCTAAGCCTAACCCTAACCCTAGGCTACCCTTGACTGCTTCTGCCTCCAATAGATTTCCTAAGCACTAGTGTTTTAAGGAACAGCTTAAAAAGAGAATCCTAATGTGATTTCTCTATAAAGGGTGTGTTCCTTATATTATCTTAGTGTCTAAACTCTTCTTCATGGGTGGACCCCCAAATAATATTCTTTTACGTGCTAAGGGGTATCTAGAGAGTGGGATAGGTTTAATAACTACCCTAACACTAACGCATACCCTAACCCTAACCCTTACCCTAACCCTAACACGTACCCTAATCCTAACCAATACACTAAACCGAGCCCTAACCCTAACACTAACCCTAACCCTAACCCTAACCCATACCCTACGCCGTACCCGAAGCCCTCTCCGAACCCGTACCCTAAGCCGTACCCTAAGCCTAACCCTAAGCCTAACGCTAACCCTAGGCTACCCTTGACTGCTTCTGCCTCCAATAGATTTCCTAAGCACTAGTGTTTTAAGGAACAGCTTAAAAAGAGAATCCTAATGTGATTTCTCTATAAAGGGTGTGTTCCTTATCTTAGCCTAGTGTCTAAACTCTTCTCCATGGCTGGACCCACCAATAATATTCCTTTACGTGCTAAGGGGTATCTAGAGAGTGGGATAGGTTTAATAACTACCCTATCCCTAATGCGTACCCTAACCCTAACCCCTACCCTAACCCTAACACGTACCCTAATCCTAAGCCGTACACTAAACCGAGCCCTAACATTAACACAAACCCTAACCCTAACCCTAACTCATACACTACACCGTACCCGAAGCCCTCCCCGAACCCGTACCCTAAGCCTTACCCTAAGCCTAACCCTAACCCTAGGCTACCCTTGACTGCTTCTGCCTCCAATAGATTTCCTAAGCACTAGTGTTTTAAGGAAGAGCTGAAAAAGAGAATCCTAATGTGATTTCTTTATAATGTGTGTGTTCCTTATCTTATCCTAGTGTCTAAACTCTTCTCCATGGCTGGATCCTCAAATAATATTCCTTTACGTGCTAAGGGGTATATAGAAAGTGGGATAGGTTTAATAACCCTAACCCTAACACGTACCCTAACCCTAACCCCTACCCTAACCCTAACACGTACCCTAATCCTAAACCGTACCCTAAACCGAGCCCTAACCCTAACACTAACCCTAACCCTATCCCTAACCCATACACTACACCGTACCCGAAGCCATCCCCGAACCCGTACCCTAAGCCTTACCCTAAGCCTAACCCTAACCCTAGGCTACCCTTGACTGCTTCTGCCTCCAATAGATTTCCTAAGCACTAGTGTTTTAAGGAACAGCTTAAAAAGAGAATCCTAATGTGATTTCTCTATAAAGGGTGTGTTCCTTATATTATCTTAGTGTCTAAACTCTTCTTCATGGGTGGACCCCCAAATAATATTCTTTTACGTGCTAAGGGGTATCTAGAGAGTGGGATAGGTTTAATAACTACCCTAACACTAACACGTACCCTAACCCTAACCCCTACCCTAACCCTAACACGTACCCTAAAACTAAACCGTACCCTAAACCGAGCCCTAACCCTAACACTAACCCTAACCCTAACCCATACCCTACGCCGTACCCGAAGACCTCCCCGAACCCGTACCCTAAGCCGTACCCTTAGCCTAACCCTAAGCCTAACCCTAACACTAGGCTACCCTTGACTCCTTCTGCCTCCAATAGATTTCCTAAGCACTAGTGTTTTAAGGAACAGCTTAAAAAGAGAATCCTAATGTGATTTCTCTATAAAGGGTGTGTTCCTTATCTTAGACTAGTGTCTAAACTCTTCTCCATGGCTGGAACCCCAAATAATATTCCTTTACGTGCTAAGGGGTATCTAGAGAGTGGGATAGGTTTAATAACTACCCTAACACTAACGCATACCCTAACCCTAACCCTTACCCTAACCCTAACACGTACCCTAATCCTAACCAATACACTAAACCGAGCCCTAACCCTAACACTAACCCTAACCCTAACCCTAACCCATACCCTACGCCGTACCTGAAGCCCTCTCTGAACCCGTACCGTAAGCCGTATCCTAATCCTAAACCTAAGCCTAACCCTAACCCTAGGCTACCCTTGACTGCTTCTGCCTCCAATAGATTTCCTAAGCACTAGTGTTTTAAGGAACAGCTTAAAAAGAGAATCCTAATGTGATTTCTTTATAATGGGTGTGTTCCTTATCTTATCCTAGTGTTTAACTCTTCTCCATGGCTGGACCACCAAATAATATTCCTTTACGTGCTAAGGGGTATCTAGAGAGTGGGATAGGTTTAATAACTACCCTAACCCTAACGCGTACCCTAACCCTAACCCCTATCCTAACCCTAACACGTACCCTAATCCTAAACAATACCCTAAACCGAGCCCTAACCCTAACACTAACCCTAACCCTAACCCTAACCCATACCCTACGCCGTACCCGAAGTCCTCCCCGAACCCGTAACCTAAGCCGTACCCTAAGCCTAACCCTAAGCCTAAACCTAACCCTAGGCTACCCTTGACTGCTTCTGCCTCCAATAGATTTCCTAAGCACTAATGTTTTAAGGAACAGCTTAAAAAGAGAATCCTAATGTGATTTCTTTATAATGGGTGTGTTCCTTATATTATCCTAGTGTCTAAACTCTTCTCCATTGCTGGACCCCCAAATAATATTCCTTTACGTGCTAATGGGTATATAGAGTGGGATAGGTTTAATAACTACCCTAACCCTAACGCGTACCCTAACCCTAACCCTTACCCTAACCCTAACATGTACCCTAATCCTAAACAATACCCTAAACCGAGCCCTAACCCTAACACTAACCCTAAGCCTAACCCTAACCCATACCCTACGCCGTACCCGAAGCCCTCCCCGAACCCGTAACCTAAGCCGTACCCTAAGCCTAACCCTAAGCCTAACCCTAACCCTAGGCTACCCTTGACTGCTTCTGCCTCCAATAGATTTCCTAAGCATTAGTGTTTTAAGGAACAGCGTAAAAAGAGAATCCTAATGTGATTTCTTTATAATGTGTGTGTTCCTTATATTATCTTAGTGTCTAAACTCTTCTTCATGGGTGGACCCCCAAATAATATTCCTTTACGTGCTAAGGGGTATCTAGAGAGTGGGATAGGTTTAATAACTACCCTAACACTAACACGTACCCTAACCCTAACCCCTAACCTAACCCTAACACGTACCCTAAAACTAAACCGTACCCTAAACCGAGCCCTAACCCTAACACTAACCCTAACCCTAACCCATACCCTACGCCGTACCCGAAGACCTCCCCGAACCAGTACCCTAAGCCGTACCCTTAGCCTAACCCTAAGCCTAACCCTAACACTAGGCTACCCTTGACTCCTTCTGCCTCCAATAGATTTCCTAAGCACTAGTGTTTTAAGGAACAGCTTAAAAAGAGAATCCTAATGTGATTTCTCTATAAAGGGTGTGTTCCTTATCTTAGACTAGTGTCTAAACTCTTCTCCATGGCTGGACCCCCAAATAATATTCCTTTACGTGCTAAGGGGTATCTAGAGAGTGGGATAGGTTTAATAACTACCCTAACCCTAATGCGTACCCTAACCCTAACCCCTACCCTAACCCTAACACGTACCCTAATCCTAAGCCGTACACTAAACCGAGCCCTAACATTAACACTAACCCTAACCCTAACCCTAACTCATACACTACACCGTACCCGAAGCCCTCCCCGAACCCGTACCCTAAGCCTTACCCTAAGCCTAACCCTAACCCTAGGCTACCCTTGACTGCTTCTGCCTCCAATAGATTTCCTAAGCACTAGTGTTTTAAGGAAGAGCTGAAAAAGAGAATCCTAATGTGATTTCTTTATAATGTGTGTGTTCCTAATCTTATCCTAGTGTCTAAACTCTTCTCCATGGCTGGATGCCCAAATAATATTCCTTTACGTGCTAAGGGGTATCTAGAGAGTGGGATAGGTTTAATAACCCTAACCCTAACACGTACCCTAACCCTAACCCCTACCCTAACCCTAACACGTACCCTAATCCTAAACCGTACCCTAAACCGAGCCCTAACCCTAACACTAACCCTAACCCTAACCCTAACCCATACACTACACCGTACCCGAAGCCCTCCCCGAACCCGTACCCTAAGCGTTACCCTAAGCCTAACCCTAACCCTAGGCTACCCTTGACTGCTTCTGCATCCAATAGATTTCCTAAGCACTAGTGATTTAAGGAACAGCTTAAACAGAGAATCCTAATGTGATTTATTTATAATGGGTGTGTTCCTTATCTTATCCTAGTGTCTAAACTCTTCTCCATGGCTGGACCTCCAAATAATATTCCTTTACGTGCTAAGGGGTATCTAGAGAGTGGGATAGGTTTAATAACTACCCTAACACTAACGCATACCTTAACCCTAACCCTTACCCTAACCCTAACACGTACCCTAATCCTAACCAATACACTAAACCGAGCCCTAACCCTAACACTAACCCTAACCCTAACCCTAACCCATACCCTACGCCGTACCCGAAGCCCTCCCCGAACCCGTACCCTAAGCCGTACCCTAAGCCGTACCCTAAGTCTAACCCTAACCCTAGGCTACCCTTGACTGCTTCTGCCTCCAATAGATTTCCTAAGCAGTAGTGTTTTAAGGAACAGCTTAAAAAGAGAATCCTAATGTGATTTCTTTATAATGTGTGTGTTCCTTATATTATCTTAATGTCTAAACTCTTCTTCATGGGTGGACCCCCAAATAATATTCCTTTACGTGCTAAGGTGTATCTAGAGAGTGGGATAGGTTTAATAAGAACCCTAACCCTAACCCCTACCCTAACCCTAACACGTACCGTAATCATAACCCGTACCCTAAACGGAGCCCTAACCCTAACACTAACCCAAACCCTAATCCTAACCCATACCCTACGCTGTACCTGAAGCCCTCTCCAAACCCGTACCGTAAGCCGTATCCTAATCCTAACCCTAAGCCTAACCCTAACCCTAGGCTACCCTTGACTGCTTCTGCCTCCAATAGATTTCCTAAGCACTAGTGTTTTAAGGAACAGCTTAAAAAGAGAATCCTAATGTGATTTCTTTATAATGGGTGTGTTCCTTATCTTATCCTAGTGTCTAAACTCTTCTCCATTGCTGCACCCCCAAATAATATTCCTTTACGTGCTAAGGGGTGTATAGAGTGGGATAGGTTTAATAACTACCCTAACCCTAACGCGTACCCTAACCCTAACCCTTACCCTAACCCTAACATGTACCCTAATCCTAAACAATACCCTATACCGAGCCCTAACCCTAACACTAACCCTAAGCCTAACCCTAACCCATACCCTACGCCGTACCCGAAGCCTTCCCCGAACCCGTAACCTAAGCCGTACCCTAAGCCTAACCCTAAGCCTAACCCTAACCCTAGGCTACCCTTGACTGCTTCTGCCTCCAATAGATTTCCTAAGCACTAGTGTTTTAAGGAAGAGCTGAAAAAGAGAATCCTAATGTGATTTCTTTATAATGTGTGTGTTCCTTATCTTATCCTAGTTTCTAAATTCTTCTCCATGGCTGGATCCCCAAATAATATTCCTTTACGTGCTAAGGGGTATCTAGAGAGTGGGATAGGTTTAATAACCCTAACCCTAACACGTACCCTAACCCTAACCCCTACCCTAACCCTAAAACGTACCCTAATCCTAAACCGTACCCTAAACCGAGCCCTAACCCTAACACAAACCCTAACCCTAACCCATACACTACACGGTATCCGAAGCCCTCCCCGAACCCGTACCCTAAGCCTTACCCTAAGCCTAACCCTAACCCTAGGCTACCCTTGACTGCTTCTGCCTCCAATAGATTTCCTAAGCACTAGTGTTTTAAGGAACAGCTTAAAAAGAGAATCCTAATGTGATTTATTTATAATGGGTGTGTTCCTTATCTTATCGTAGTGTCTAAACTCTTCTCCATGGCTGGACCTCCAAATAATATTCCTTTACGTGCTAAGGGGTATCTAGAGAGTGGGTAAGGTTTAATAACTACCCTAACACTAACGCGTACCCTAACCCTAACCCTTACACTAACCGTAACACGTACCCTAATCCTAACCAATACCCTAAACCGAGCCCTAACCCTAACACTAACCCTAACCCTAACCCTAACCCATACCCTACGCCGTACCCGAAGTCCTCCCCGAACCCGTAACCTAAGCCGTACCCTAAGCCTAACCCTAAGCCTAAACCTAACCCTAGGCTACCCTTGACTGCTTCTGCCTCCAATAGATTTCCTAAGCACTAGTGTTTTAAGGAACAGCTTAAAAAGAGAATCCTAATGTGATTTCTTTATAATGGGTGTGTTCCTTATCTTATCCTATTGTCTAAACTCTTCTCCATGGCTGGACCCCCAAATAATATTCCTTTACATGCTAAGGGGTATCTAGAGAGTGGGATAGGTTTAATAACTACCCTAACCCTAATGCGTACCCTAACCCTAACCCCTACCCTAACCCTAACACGTACCCTAATCCTAAGCCGTACACTAAACCGAGCCCTAACATTAACACTAACCCTAACCCTAACTCATACACTACACTGTACCCGAAGCCCTCCCCGAACCCGTACCCTAAGCCTTACCCTAAGCCTAACCCTAACCCTAGGCTACCCTTGACTGCTTCTGCCTCCAATAGATTTCCTAAGCACTAGTGTTTTAAGGAAGAGCTGAAAAAGAGAATCCTAATGTGATTTCTTTATAATGTGTGTGTTCCTTATCTTATCCTAGTGTCTAAACTCTTCTCCATGGCTGGATGCCCAAATAATATTCCTTTACGTGCTAAGGGGTATCTAGAGAGTGGGATAGGTTTAATAAGCCTAACCCTAACACGTACCCTAACCCTAACCCCTACCCTAACGCTAACACGTACCCTAATTCTAAACCGTACCCTAAACCGAGCCCTAACCCTAACACTAACCCTAACCCTAACCCTAACCCATACACTACACCGTACCCGAAGCCCTCCCCGAACCCGTACCCTAAGCCTTACCCTAAGCCTAACCCTAACCCTAGGCTACCCTTGACTGCTTCTGCCTCCAATAGATTTCCTAAGCACTAGTGTTTTAAGGAACAGCTTAAAAAGAGAATCCTAATGTGATTTATTTATAATGGGTGTGTTCCTTATCTTATCCTAGTGTCTAAACTCTTCTCCATGGCTGGACCTCCAAATAATATTCCTTTACGTGCTAAGGGGTATCTAGAGAGTGGGATAGGTTTAATAACTACCCTAACACTAACGCATACCCTAACCCTAACCCTTACCCTAACCCTAACACGTACCCTAATCCTAACCAATACACTAAACCGAGCCCTAACCCTAACACTAACCCTAACACTAAACCTAACCCATACCCTACGCCGTACCCGAAGCCCTCCCCGAACCCGTACCCTAAGCCGTACCCTAAGTCTAACCCTAACCCTAGGCTACCCTTGACTGCTTCTGCCTCCAATAGATTTCCTAAGCAGTAGTGTTTTAAGGAACAGCTTAAAAAGAGAATCCTAATGTGATTTCTTTATAATGGGTGTGTTCCTTATCTTATCCTAGTGTCTAAACTCTTCTCCATGGCTGGACCACCAAATAATATTCCTTTACGTGCTAAGGGGTATATAGAGAGTGGGATAGGTTTAATAACTACCCTAACCCTAACGCGTACCCTAACCCTAACCCCTACCCTAACCCTAACACGTACCCTAATCCTAAACAATACCCTAAACCGAGCCCTAACCCTAACACTAACCCTAACCCTAACCCTAACCCATACCCTACGCCTTACCCGAATTCCTCCCCGAACCCGTAACCTAAGCCGTACCCTAAGCCTAACCCTAAGCCTAAACCTAACCCTAGGCTACCCTTGACTGCTTCTGCCTCCAATAGATTTCCTAAGCACTAGTGTTTTAAGGAACAGCTTAAAAAGAGAATCCTAATGTGATTTCTTTATAATGTGTGTGTTCCTTATATTATCTTAGTGTCTAAACTCTTCTTCATGGGTGGACCCCCAAATAATATTCCTTTACGTGCTAAGGTGTATCTAGAGAGTGGGATAGGTTTAATAAGAACCCTAACCCTAACCCCTACCCCAACCCTAACACGTACCCTAATCATAACCCGTACCCTAAACGGAGCCCTAACCCTAACACTAACCCAAACCCTAACCCTAACCCATACCCTACGCCATACCTGAAGCCCTCTCCGAACCCGTACCGTAAGCCGTATCCTAATCCTAACCCTAAGCCTAACCCTCACCCTATGCTACCCTTGACTGCTTCTGCGTCCAATAGATTTCCTAAGCACTAGTGTTTTAAGGAACAGCTTAAAAAGAGAATCCTAATGTGATTTCTTTATAATGGGTGTGTTCCTTATCTTATCCTAGTGTCTAAACTCTTCTCCATTGCTGGACCCCCAAATAATATTCCTTTACGTGCTAAGGGGTATATAGAGTGGGATAGGTTTAATAACTACCCTAACCCTAACGCGTACCCTAACCCTAACCCTTACCCTAACCCTAACATGTACCCTAATCCTAAACAATACCCTAAACCGAGCCCTAACCCTAACACTAACCCTAACCCTAACCCTAACCCATACCCTACGCCGTACCCGAAGCCTTCCCCGAACCCTTAACCTAAGCCGTACCCTAAGCCTAACCCTAACCCTAGGTTACCCTTGACTGCTTCTGCCTCCAATAGATTTCCTAAGCACTAGTGTTTTAAGGAACAGCGTAAAAAGAGAATCCTAATGTGATTTCTTTATAATGTGTGTGTTCCTTATATTATCTTAGTGTCTAAACTCTTCTTCATGTGTGCACCCCCAAATAATACTCCTTTACGTGCTAAGGTGTATCTAGAGAGTGGGATAGGTTTAATAAGTACCCTAACTCTAACGCGTACCCTAACCCTAACCCCTACCCTAACCCTAACACGTACCCTAATCCTAACCCATAACCTAACCCGAGACCTACCCTAACACTAACCCTAACCCTAACTCTAACCCATACGCTACGCCGTACCCGAAGCCCTCCCCGAACCCGTACCGTAAGCCGTATCCTAAGCCTAACCCTAAGCCTAACCCTAACCCTAGGCTACCCTTGACTGCTTCTGACTCCAATAGATTTCCTAAGCACTAGTGTTTTAAGGAACAGCTTAAAAAGAGAATCCTAATGTGATTTCTTTATAATGGGTGTGTTCCTTATTTATCCTAGTGTCTAAACTCTTCTCCATGGCTGGACCCCCAAATAATATTCCTTTACGTGCTAAGGTGTATCTAGAGAGTGGGATAGGTTTAATAACTACCCTAACCCTAACACGTACCCTAACCCTAACCCCTACCCTAACCCTAACACGTACCCTAATCCTAAACAATACCCTAAACCGAGCCCTAACCCTAACACTAACCCTAACCCTAACCCTAACCCATACCATACGCCGTATCCGAAGCCCTCCCCAAACCCGTACCCTAAGCCGTACCCTAAGCCTAACCCTAAGCCGAACCCTAACCCTAGGCTACCCTTGACTGCTTCTGCCTCCAATAGATTTCCTACGCACTAGTGTTTTAAGGAACAGCTTTAAAAGAGAATCCTAATGTGATTTCTTTATAATGTGTGTGTTCCTTATATTATCTTAGTGTCTAAACTCTTCTCCATGGCTGGACCCCCAAATAATATTCCTTTACGTGCTAAGGTGTATCTAGAGAGTGGGATAGGTTTAATAACTACCCTAACTCTAACGTGTACCCTAACCCTAACCCCTACCCTAAACCTAACACGTACCCTAATCCTAACCCGTACCCTAAACCGAGACCTAACCCTAACACTAACCCCAACCCTAACCCTAACCCATACCCTACGCCGTACCCGAAGCCCTCCCCGAACCCGTAACCTAAGCCGTACCCTAAGCCTAACCCTAAGCCTAAACCTAACCCTAGGCTACCCTTGACTGCTTCTGCCGCCAATAGATTTCCTAAGCACTAGTGTTTTAAGGAATACCTTAAAAAGAGAATTCTAAAGTGATTTCTTTATAATGTGTGTGTTCCTTATCTTATCCTAGTGTCTAAACTCTTCTCCATGGCTGGACCTCCAAATAATATTACTGTATGTTCTAAGGGGTATCTAGAGAGTGGGATAGGTTTAATAACTACCTTAACCCTAACGCGTACCGTAACCCTAACCCCTACCCTAACCCTAACACGTACCCTAATCCTAACCAATACCCTAAACCGAGCCCTAACCCTAACACTAACCCTAACGCTAACCCATACCCTACGCCGTACCCGAAGACCTCCCCGAACCCGTACCCTAAGCCGTACCCTTAGCCTAACCCTAAGCCTAACCCTAACACTAGGCTACCCTTGACTCCTTCTGCCTCCAATAGATTTCCTAAGCACTAGTGTTTTAAGGAACAGCTTAAAAAGAGAATCCTAATGTGATTTCTCTATAAAGGGTGTGTTCCTTATCTTAGCCTAGTGTCTAAACTCTTCTCCATGGCTGGACCCCCAAATAATATTCCTTTACGTGCTAACGGGTATCTAGAGAGTGGGATAGGTTTAATAACTACCCTAACCCTAATGCGTACCCTAACCCTAACCCCTACCCTAACCCTAACACGTACCCTAATCCTAAGCCGTACACTAAACCGAGCCCTAACATTAACACTAACCCTAACCCTAACTCATACACTACACTGTACCCGAAGCCCTCCCCGAACCCGTACCCTAAGCCTTACCCTAAGCCTAACCCTAACCCTAGGCTACCCTTGACTGCTTCTGCCTCCAATAGATTTCCTAAGCACTAGTGTTTTAAGGAAGAGCTGAAAAAGAGAATCCTAATGTGATTTCTTTATAATGTGTGTGTTCCTTATCTTATCCTAGTGTCTAAACTCTTCTCCATGGCTGGATGCCCAAATAATATTCCTTTACGTGCTAAGGGGTATCTAGAGAGTGGGATAGGTTTAATAAGCCTAACCCTAACACGTACCCTAACCCTAACCACTACCCTAACGCTAACACGTACCCTAATTCTAAACCGTACCCTAAACCGAGCCCTAACCCTAACACTAACCCTAACCCTAACCCTAACCCATACACTACACCGTACCCGAAGCCCTCCCCGAACCCGTACCCTAAGCCTTACCCTAAGCCTAACCCTAACCCTAGGCTACCCTTGACTGCTTCTGCCTCCAATAGATTTCCTAAGCACTAGTGTTTTAAGGAACAGCTTAAAAAGAGAATCCTAATGTGATTTATTTATAATGGGTGTGTTCCTTATCTTATCCTAGTGTCTAAACTCTTCTCCATGGCTGGACCTCCAAATAATATTCCTTTACGTGCTAAGGAGTATCTAGAGAGTGGGATAGGTTTAATAACTACCCTAACACTAACGCATACCCTAACCCTAACCCTTACCCTAACCCTAACACGTACCCTAATCCTAACCAATACACTAAACCGAGCCCTAACCCTAACACTAACCCTAACCCTAAACCTAACCCATACCCTACGCCGTACCCGAAGCCCTCCCCGAACCCGTACCCTAAGCCGTACCCTAAGCCGTACCCTAAGTCTAACCCTAACCCTAGGCTACCCTTGACTGCTTCTGACTCCAATAGATTTCCTAAGCACTAGTGTTTTAAGGAACAGCTTAAAAAGAGAATCCTAATGTGATTTCTTTATAATGGGTGTGTTCCTTATTTATCCTAGTGTCTAAACTCTTCTCCATGGCTGGACCCCCAAATAATATTCCTTTACGTGCTAAGGTGTATCTAGAGAGTGGGATAGGTTTAATAACTACCCTAACCCTAACACGTACCCTAACCCTAACCCCTACCCTAACCCTAACACGTACCCTAATCCTAAACAATACCCTAAACCGAGCCCTAACCCTAACACTAACCCTAACCCTAACCCTAACCCATACCCTACGCTGTATCCGAAGCCCTCCCCAAACCCGTACCCTAAGCCGTACCCTAAGCCTAACCCTAAGCCGAACCCTAACCCTAGGCTACCCTTGACTGCTTCTGCCTCCAATAGATTTCCTACGCACTAGTGTTTTAAGGAACAGCTTAAAAAGAGAATCCTAATGTGATTTCTTTATAATGTGTGTGTTCCTTATATTATCTTAGTGTCTAAACTCTTCTCCATGGCTGGACCCCCAAATAATATTCCTTTACGTGCTAAGGTGTATCTAGAGAGTGGGATAGGTTTAATAACTACCCTAACTCTAACGTGTACCCTAACCCTAACCCCTACCCTAACCCTAACACGTACCCTAATCCTAACCCGTACCCTAAACCGAGACCTAACCCTAACACTAACCCCAACCCTAACCCTAACACATACCCTACGCCGTACCCGAAGCCCTCCCCGAACCCGTAACCTAAGCCGTACCCTAAGCCTAACCCTAAGCCTAAACCTAACCCTAGGCTACCCTTGACTGCTTCTGCCGCCAATAGATTTCCTAAGCACTAGTGTTTTAAGGAACAGCTTAAAAAGAGAATCCTAAAGTGATTTCTTTATAATGTGTGTGTTCCTTATCTTATCCTAGTGTCTAAACTCTTCTCCATGGCTGGACCTCCAAATAATATTACTTTATGTTCTAAGGGGTATCTAGAGAGTGGGATAGGTTTAATAACTACCTTAACCCTAACGCGTACCGTAACCCTAACCCCTACCCTAACCCTAACACGTACCCTAATCCTAACCAATACCCTAAACCGAGCCCTAACCCTAACACTAACCCTAACCCTAACCCTAACCCATACCGTACGCCGTACCCGAAGCCCTCCCCGAAACCGTACCCTAAGCCGTACCCTAAGCCTAACCCTAAGCCTAACCCTAACCCTAGGCTACCCTTTACTGCTTCTGCCTCCAATAGATTTCCTAAGCACTAGTGTTTTAAGGAACAGCATAAAAAGAGAATCCTAATGTGATTTCTTTATAATGGGTGTGTTCCTTATCTTATCCTAGTGTTTAACTCTTCTCCATGGCTGGACCCTCAAATAATATTCTTTACGTGCTAAGGGGTATCTAGAGAGTGGGATAGGTTTAATAACTACCCTAACCCTAACACGTACCCTAACCCTAACCCCTACCCTAACCCTAACACGTACCCTAATCCTAAACCGTACCCTAAATCGAGCCCTAACCCTAACACTAACCCTAACCCTAACCCTAACCCATACCCTACGCCGTACCCGAAGCCCTCCCCGAACCCGTACCCTAAGCCGTACCCTAAGCCTAACCCTAAGCCTAACCCTAACCCTAGGCTACCCTTGACTGCTTCTGCCTCCAATAGATTTCCTAAGCACTAGTGTTTTAAGGAACAGCTTAAAAAGAGAATCCTAATGTGATTTCTTTATAATGGGTGTGTTCCTTATCTTATCCTAGTGTCTAAACTCTTCTCCATGGCTGGACCCCCAAATAATATTCCTTTACGTGCTAAGGGGTATCTAGAGAGTGGGATAGGTTTAATAACAACCCTAACCCTAACACGTACCCTAACCCTAACCCCTACCCTAACCCTAACACGTACCCTAAACCTAAACCGTACCCTAAACCGAGCCCTAACCCTAACACTAACCCTAACCCTAACCCATACCCTACGCCGTACACGAAGCCCTCCCCGAACCCGAACCCTAAGCCGTACCCTTAGCCTAACCCTAAGCCTAACCCTAACCCTAGGCTACCCTTGACTGCTTCTGCCTCCAATAGATTTCCTAAGCACTAGTGTTTTAAGGAACAGCTTAAAAAGAGAATCCTAATGTGATTTCTCTATAAAGGGTGTGTTCCTTATCTTAGCCTAGTGTCTAAACTCTTCTCCATGGCTGGACCCACCAATAATATTCCTTTACGTGCTAAGGGGTATCTAGAGAGTGGGATAGGTTTAATAACTACCCTAACCCTAATGCGTACCCTAACCCTAACCCCTACCCTAACCCTAACACGTACCCTAATCCTAAGCCGTACACTAAACCGAGCCCTAACATTAACACAAACCCTAACCCTAACCCTAACTCATACACTACACCGTACCCGAAGCCCTCCCCGAACCCGTACCCTAAGCCTTACCCTAAGCCTAACCCTAACCCTAGGCTACCCTTGACTGCTTCTGCCTCCAATAGATTTCCTAAGCACTAGTGTTTTAAGGAAGAGCTGAAAAAGAGAATCCTAATGTGATTTCTTTATAATGTGTGTGTTCCTTATCTTATCCTAGTGTCTAAACTCTTCTCCATGGCTGGATCCTCAAATAATATTCCTTTACGTGCTAAGGGGTATATAGAAAGTGGGATAGGTTTAATAACCCTAACCCTAACACGTACCCTAACCCTAACCCCTACCCTAACCCTAACCCCTACCCTAACCCTAACACGTACCCTAATCCTAAACCGTACCCTAAACCGAGCCCTAACCCTAACACTAACCCTAACCCTATCCCTAACCCATACACTACACCGTACCCGAAGCCCTCCCCGAACCCGTACCCTAAGCCTTACCCTAAGCCTAACCCTAACCCTAGGCTACCCTTGACTGCTTCTGCCTCCAATAGATTTCCTAAGCACTAGTGTTTTAAAGAACAGCTTAAAAAGAGAAACCTAATGTGATTTCTCTATAAAGGGTGTGTTCCTTATATTATCTTAGTGTCTAAACTCTTCTTCATGGGTGGACCCCCAAATAATATTCTTTTACGTGCTAAGGGGTATCTAGAGAGTGGGATAGGTTTAATAACTACCCTAACACTAACACGTACCCTAACCCTAACCCCTACCCTAACCCTAACACGTACCCTAAAACTAAACCGTACCCTAAACCGAGCCCTAACCCTAACACTAACCCTAACCCTAACCCATACCCTACGCCGTACCCGAAGACCTCCCCGAACCCGTACCCTAAGCCGTACCCTTAGCCTAACCCTAAGCCTAACCCTAACACTAGGCTACCCTTGACTCCTTCTGCCTCCAATAGATTTCCTAAGCACTAGTGTTTTAAGGAACAGCTTAAAAAGAGAATCCTAATGTGATTTATTTATAATGGGTGTGTTCCTTATCTTATCCTAGTGTCTAAACTCTTCTCCATGGCTGGACCTCCAAATAATATTCCTTTACGTGCTAAGGGGTATCTAGAGAGTGGGATAGGTTTAATAACTACCCTAACACTAACGCATACCCTAACCCTAACCCTTACCCTAACCCTAACACGTACCCTAATCCTAACCAATACACTAAACCGAGCCCTAACCCTAACACTAACCCTAACTCTAAACCTAACCCATACCCTACGCCGTACCCGAAGCCCTCCCCGAACCCGTACCCTAAGCCGTACCCTAAGCCGTACCCTAAGTCTAACCCTAACCCTAGGCTACCCTTGACTGCTTCTGCCTCCAATAGATTTCCTAAGCAGTAGTGTTTTAAGGAACAGCTTAAAAAGAGAATCCTAATGTGATTTCTTTATAATGGGTGTGTTCCTTATCTTATCCTAGTGTCTAAACTCTTCTCCATGGCTGGACCACCAAATAATATTCCTTTACGTGCTAAGGGGTATATAGAGAGTGGGATAGGTTTAATAACTACCCTAACCCTAACACGTACCCTAACCCTAACCCCTACCCTAACCCTAACACGTACCCTAATCCTAAACAATACCCTAAACCGAGCCCTAACCCTAACACTAACCCTAACACTAACCCTAACCCATACCCTACGCCGTACCCGAATTCCTCCCCGAACCCGTAACCTAAGCCGTACCCTAAGCCTAACCCTAAGCCTAAACCTAACCCTAGGCTACCCTTGACTGCTTCTGCCTCCAATAGATTTCCTAAGCACTAGTGTTTTAAGGAACAGCTTAAAAAGAGAATCCTAATGTTATTTCTTTATAATGGGTGTGTTCCTTATCTTATCCTAGTGTCTAAACTCTTCTCCATTGCTGGACCCCCAAATAATATTCCTTTACGTGCTAAGGGGTATATAGAGTGGGATAGGTTTAATAACTACCCTAACCCTAACGCGTACCCTAACCCTAACCCTTACCCTAACCCTAACATGTACCCTAATCCTAAACAATACCCTAAACCGAGCCCTAACCCTAACACTAACCCTAAACCTAACCCTAACCCATACCCTACGCCGTACCCGAAGCCTTCCCCGAACCCTTAACCTAAGCCGTACCCTAAGCCTAACCCTAACCCTAGGCTACCCTTGACTGCTTCTGCCTCCAATAGATTTCCTAAGCACTAGTGTTTTAAGGAACAGCGTAAAAAGAGAATCCCAATGTGATTTCTTTATAATGTGTGTGTTCCTTATATTATCTTAGTGTCTAAACTCTTCTTCATGTGTGCACCCCCAAATAATACTCCTTTACGTGCTAAGGTGTATCTAGAGAGTGGGATAGGTTTAATAAGTACCCTAACTCTAACGCGTACCCTAACCCTAACCCCTACCCTAACCCTAACACGTACCCTAATCCTAACCCATAACCTAACCCGAGACCTACCCTAACACTAACCCTAACCCTAACTCTAACCCATACGCTACGCCGTACCCGAAGCCCTCCCCGAACCCGTACCGTAAGCCGTATCCTAAGCCTAACCCTAAGCCTAACACTAACCCTAGGCTACCCTTGACTGCTTCTGACTCCAATAGGTTTCCTAAGCACTAGTGTTTTAAGGAACAGCTTAAAAAGAGAATCCTAATGTGATTTCTTTATAATGGGTGTGTTCCTTATTTATCCTAGTGTCTAAACTCTTCTCCATGGCTGGACCCCCAAATAATATTCCTTTACGTGCTAAGGTGTATCTAGAGAGTGGGATAGGTTTAATAACTACCCTAACCCTAACACGTACCCTAACCCTAACCCCTACCCTAACCCTAACACGTACCCTAATCCTAAACAATACCCTAAACCGAGCCCTAACCCTAACACTAACCCTAACCCTAACCCTAACCCATACCCTACGCCGTATCCGAAGCCCTCCCCAAACCCGTACCCTAAGCCGTACCCTAAGCCTAACCCTAAGCCGAACCCTAACCCTAGGCTACCCTTGACTGCTTCTGCCTCCAATAGATTTCCTACGCACTAGTGTTTTAAGGAACAGCTTAAAAAGAGAATCCTAATGTGATTTCTTTATAATGTGTGTGTTCCTTATATTATCTTAGTGTCTAAACTCTTCTCCATGGCTGGACCCCCAAATAATATTCCTTTACGTGCTAAGGTGTATCTAGAGAGTGGGATAGGTTTAATAACTACCCTAACTCTAACGTGTACCCTAACCCTAACCCCTACCCTAACCCTAACACGTACCCTAATCCTAACCCGTACCCTAAACCGAGCCCTAACCCTAACACTAACCCTAACCCTAACCCATACCCTACGCCGTACCCGAAGGCCTCCCCGAACCCGTACCCTAAGCCGTACCCTTAGCCTAACCCTAAGCCTAACCCTAACACTAGGCTACCCTTGACTCCTTCTGCCTCCAATAGATTTCCTAAGCACTAGTGTTTTAAGGAACAGCTTAAAAAGAGAATCCTAATGTGATTTCTCTATAAAGGGTGTGTTCCTTATCTTAGACTAGTGTCTAAACTCTTCTCCATGGCTGGACCCCCAAATAATATTCCTTTACGTGATAAGGGGTATCTAGAGAGTGGGATAGGTTTAATAACTACCCTAACACTAACGCATACCCTAACCCTAACCCTTACCCTAACCCTAACACGTACCCTAATCCTAACCAATACACTAAACCGAGCCCTAACCCTAACACTAACCCTAACCCTAACCCTAACCCATACCCTACGCCGTACCCGAAGCCCTCCCCGAACCCGTACCCTAAGCCGTACCCTAAGCCTAACCCTAAGCCTAACGCTAACCCTAGGCTACCCTTGACTGCTTCTGCCTCCAATAGATTTCCTAAGCACTAGTGTTTTAAGGAACAGCTTAAAAAGAGAATCCTAATGTGATTTCTCTATAAAGGGTGTGTTCCTTATCTTAGCCTAGTGTCTAAACTCTTCTCCATGGCTGGACCCACCAATAATATTCCTTTACGTGCTAAGGGGTATCTAGAGAGTGGGATAGGTTTAATAACTACCCTAACCCTAATGCGTACCCTAACCCTAACCCCTACCCTAACCCTAACACGTACCCTAATCCTAAGCCGTACACTAAACCGAGCCCTAACATTAACACAAACCCTAACCCTAACCCTAACTCATACACTACACCGTACCCGAAGCCCTCCCCGAACCCGTACCCTAAGCCTTACCCTAAGCCTAACCCTAACCCTAGGCTACCCTTGACTGCTTCTGCCTCCAATAGATTTCCTAAGCACTAGTGTTTTAAGGAAGAGCTGAAAAAGAGAATCCTAATGTGATTTCTTTATAATGTGTGTGTTCCTTATCTTATCCTAGTGTCTAAACTCTTCTCCATGGCTGGATCCTCAAATAATATTCCTTTACGTGCTAAGGGGTATATAGAAAGTGGGATAGGTTTAATAACCCTAACCCTAACACGTACCCTAACCCTAACCCCTACCCTAACCCTAACACGTACCCTAATCCTAAACCGTACCCTAAACCGAGCCCTAACCCTAACACTAACCCTAACCCTATCCCTAACCCATACACTACACCGTACCCGAAGCCCTCCCCGAACCCGTACCCTAAGCCTTACCCTAAGCCTAACCCTAACCCTAGGCTACCCTTGACTGCTTCTGCCTCCAATAGATTTCCTAAGCACTAGTGTTTTAAGGAACAGCTTAAAAAGAGAATCCTAATGTGATTTCTCTATAAAGGGTGTGTTCCTTATATTATCTTAGTGTCTAAACTCTTCTTCATGGGTGGACCCCCAAATAATATTCTTTTACGTGCTAAGGGGTATCTAGAGAGTGGGATAGGTTTAATAACTACCCTAACACTAACACGTACCCTAACCCTAACCCCTACCCTAACCCTAACACGTACCCTAAAACTAAACCGTACCCTAAACCGAGCCCTAACCCTAACACTAACCCTAACCCTAACCCATACCCTACGCCGTACCCGAAGACCTCCCCGAACCCGTACCCTAAGCCGTACCCTTAGCCTAACCCTAAGCCTAACCCTAACACTAGGCTACCCTTGACTCCTTCTGCCTCCAATAGATTTCCTAAGCACTAGTGTTTTAAGGAACAGCTTAAAAAGAGAATCCTAATGTGATTTCTCTATAAAGGGTGTGTTCCTTATCTTAGACTAGTGTCTAAACTCTTCTCCATGGCTGGAACCCCAAAAATATTCCTTTACGTGCTAAGGGGTATCTAGAGAGTGGGATAGGTTTAATAACTACCCTAACACTAACGCATACCCTAACCCTAACCCTTACCCTAACCCTAACACGTACCCTAATCCTAACCAATACACTAAACCGAGCCCTAACCCTAACACTAACCCTAACCCTAACCCTAACCCATACCCTACGCCGTACCTGAAGCCCTCTCTGAACCCGTACCTTAAGCCGTATCCTAATCCTAAACCTAAGCCTAACCCTAACCCTAGGCTACCCTTGACTGCTTCTGCCTCCAATAGATTTCCTAAGCACTAGTGTTTTAAGGAACAGCTTAAAAAGAGAATCCTAATGTGATTTCTTTATAATGGGTGTGTTCCTTATCTTATCCTAGTGTTTAACTCTTCTCCATGGCTGGACCCCCAAATAATATTCCTTTACGTGCTAAGGGGTATCTAGAGAGTGGGATAGGTTTAATAACTACCCTAACCCTAACGCGTACCCTAACCCTAACCCCTATCCTAACCCTAACACGTACCCTAATCCTAAACAATACCCTAAACCGAGCCCTAACCCTAACACTAACCCTAACCCTAACCCATACCCTACGCCGTACCCGAAGTCCTCCCCGAACCCGTAACCTAAGCCGTACCCTAAGCCTAACCCTAAGCCTAACCCTAACCCTAGGCTACCCTTGACTGCTTCTGCCTCCAATAGATTTCCTAAGCACTAGTGTTTTAAGGAACAGCTTAAAAAGAGAATCCTAATGTGATTTCTTTATAATGGGTGTGTTCCTTATCTTATCCTAGTGTCTAAACTCTTCTCCATTGCTGGACCCCCAAATAATATTCCTTTACGTGCTAAGGGGTATATAGAGTGGGATAGGTTTAATAACTACCCTAACCCTAACGCGTACCCTAACCCTAACCCTTACCCTAACCCTAACATGTACCCTAATCCTAAACAATACCCTAAACCGAGCCCTAACCCTAACACTAACCCTAAGCCTAACCCTAACCCATACCCTACGCCATACCCGAAGCCCTCCCCGAACCCGTAACCTAAGCCGTACCCTAAGCCTAACCCTAAGCCTAACCCTAACCCTAGGCTACCCTTGACTGCTTCTGCCTCCAATAGATTTCCTAAGCACTAGTGTTTTAAGGAACAGCGTAAAAAGAGAATCCTAATGTGATTTCTTTATAATGTGTGTGTTCCTTATATTATCTTAGTGTCTAAACTCTTCTTCATGGGTGGACCCCCAAATAATATTCCTTTACGTGCTAAGGGGTATCTAGAGAGTGGGATAGGTTTAATAACTACCCTAACACTAACACGTACCCTAACCCTAACCCCTACCCTAACCCTAACACGTACCCTAAAACTAAACCGTACTCTAAACCGAGCCCTAACCCTAACACTAACCCTAACCCTAACCCATACCCTACGCCGTACCCGAAGACCTCCCCGAACCAGTACCCTAAGCCGTACCCTTAGCCTAACCCTAAGCCTAACCCTAACACTAGGCTACCCTTGACTCCTTCTGCCTCCAATAGATTTCCTAAGCACTAGTGTTTTAAGGAACAGCTTAAAAAGAGAATCCTAATGTGATTTCTCTATAAAGGGTGTGTTCCTTATCTTAGACTAGTGTCTAAACTCTTCTCCATGGCTGGACCCCCAAATAATATTCCTTTACGTGCTAAGGGGTATCTAGAGAGTGGGATAGGTTTAATAACTACCCTAACCCTAATGCGTACCCTAACCCTAACCCCTACCCTAACCCTAACACGTACCCTAATCCTAAGCCGTACACTAAACCGAGCCCTAACATTAACACTAACCCTAACCCTAACCCTAACTCATACACTACACCGTACCCGAAGCCCTCCCCGAACCCGTACCCTAAGCCTTACCCTAAGCCTAACCCTAACCCTAGGCTACCCTTGACTGCTTCTGCCTCCAATAGATTTCCTAAGCACTAGTGTTTTAAGGAAGAGCTGAAAAAGAGAATCCTAATGTGATTTCTTTATAATGTGTGTGTTCCTAATCTTATCCTAGTGTCTAAACTCTTCTCCATGGCTGGATGCCCAAATAATATTCCTTTACGTGCTAAGGGGTATCTAGAGAGTGGGATAGGTTTAATAACCCTAACCCTAACACGTACCCTAACCCTAACCCCTACCCTAACCCTAACACGTACCCTAATCCTAAACCGTACCCTAAACCGAGCCCTAACCCTAACACTAACCCTAACCCTAACCCTAACCCATACACTACACCGTACCCGAAGCCCTCCCCGAACCCGTACCCTAAGCGTTACCCTAAGCCTAACCCTAACCCTAGGCTACCCTTGACTGCTTCTGCATCCAATAGATTTCCTAAGCACTAGTGATTTAAGGAACAGCTTAAACAGAGAATCCTAATGTGATTTATTTATAATGGGTGTGTTCCTTATCTTATCCTAGTGTCTAAACTCTTCTCCATGGCTGGACTTCCAAATAATATTCCTTTACGTGCTAAGGGGTATCTAGAGAGTGGGATAGGTTTAATAACTACCCTAACACTAACGCATACCCTAACCCTAACCCTTACCCTAACCCTAACACGTACCCTAATCCTAACCAATACACTAAACCGAGCCCTAACCCTAACACTAACCCTAACCCTAACCCTAACCCATACCCTACGCCGTACCCGAAGCCCTCCCCGAACCCGTACCCTAAGCCGTACCCTAAGCCGTACCCTAAGTCTAACCCTAACCCTAGGCTACCCTTGACTGCTTTTGCCTCCAATAGATTTCCTAAGCAGTAGTGTTTTAAGGAACAGCTTAAAAAGAGAATCCTAATGTGATTTCTTTATAATGTGTGTGTTCCTTATATTATCTTAATGTCTAAACTCTTCTTCATGGGTGGACCCCCAAATAATATTCCTTTACGTGCTAAGGTGTATCTAGAGAGTGGGATAGGTTTAATAAGAACCCTAACCCTAACCCCTACCCTAACCCTAACACGTACCCTAATCATAACCCGTACCCTAAACGGAGCCCTAACCCTAACACTAACCCAAACCCTAATCCTAACCCATACCCTACGCCGTACCTGAAGCCCTCTCCAAACCCGTACCGTAAGCCGTATCCGAATCCTAACCCTAACCCTAGGCTACCCTTGACTGCTTCTGCCTCCAATAGATTTCCTAAGCACTAGTGTTTTAAGGAACAGCTTAAAAAGAGAATCCTAATGTGATTTCTTTATAATGGGTGTGTTCCTTATCTTATCCTAGTGTCTAAACTCTTCTCCATTGCTGCACCCCCAAATAATATTCCTTTACGTGCTAAGGGGTGTATAGAGTGGGATAGGTTTAATAACTACCCTAACCCTAACGCGTACCCTAACCCTAACCCTTACCCTAACCCTAACATGTACCCTAATCCTAAACAATACCCTAAACCGAGCCCTAACCCTAACACTAACCCTAAGCCTAACCCTAACCCATACCCTACGCCGTACCCGAAGCCTTCCCCGAACCCGTAACCTAAGCCGTACCCTAAGCCTAACCCTAAGCCTAACCCTAACCCTAGGCTACCCTTGACTGCTTCTGCCTCCAATAGATTTCCTAAGCACTAGTGTTTTAAGGAAGAGCTGAAAAAGAGAATCCTAATGTGATTTCTTTATAATGTGTGTGTTCCTTATCTTATCCTAGTTTCTAAACTCTTCTCCATGGCTGGATCCCCAAATAATATTCCTTTACGTGCTAAGGGGTATCTAGAGAGTGGGATAGGTTTAATAACCCTAACCCTAACACGTACCCTAACCCTAACCCCTACCCTAACCCTAAAACGTACCCTAATCCTAAACCGTACCCTAAACCGAGCCCTAACCCTAACACTAACCCTAACCCTAACCCATACACTACACGGTATCCGAAGCCCTCCCCGAACCCGTACCCTAAGCCTTACCCTAAGCCTAACCCTAACCCTAGGCTACCCTTGACTGCTTCTGCCTCCAATAGATTTCCTAAGCACTAGTGTTTTAAGGAACAGCTTAAAAAGAGAATCCTAATGTGATTTATTTATAATGGGTGTGTTCCTTATCTTATCCTAGTGTCGAAACTCTTCTCCATGGCTGGACCTCCAAATAATATTCCTTTACGTGCTAAGGGGTATCTAGAGAGTGGGTTAGGTTTAATAACTACCCTAACACTAACGCGTACCCTAACCCTAACCCTTACACTAACCGTAACACGTACCCTAATCCTAACCAATACCCTAAACCGAGCCCTAACCCTAACACTAACCCTAACCCTAACCCTAACCCATACCCTACGCCGTACCCGAAGTCCTCCCCGAACCCGTAACCTAAGCCGTACCCTAAGCCTAACCCTAAGCCTAAACCTAACCCTAGGCTACCCTTGACTGCTTCTGCCTCCAATAGATTTCCTAAGCACTAGTGTTTTAAGGAACAGCTTAAAAAAGAATCCTAATGTGATTTCTTTATAATGTGTGTGTTCCTTATATTATCTTAGTGTCTAAACTCTTCTTCATGGGTGGACCCCCAAATAATATTCCTTTACGTGCTAAAGGGTATATAGAGTGGGATAGGTTTAATAACTACCCTAACCCTAACGCGTACCCTAACCCTAACCCTTACCCTAACCCTAACATGTACCCTAATCCTAAACAATACCCTAAACCGAGCCCTAACCCTAACACTAACCCTAAGCCTAACCCTAACCCATACCCTACGCCGTAGCCGAAGCCCTCCCCGAACCCGTAACCTAAGCCGTACCCTAAGCCTAACCCTAACCCTAGGCTACCCTTGACTGCTTCTGCCTCCAATAGATTTCCTAAGCACTAGTGTTTTAAGGAAGAGCAGAAAAAGAGAATCCTAATGTGATTTCTTTATAATGTGTGTGTTCCTTATCTTATCCTAGTGTCTAAACTCTTCTCCATGGCTGGATGCCCAAATAATATTCCTTTACGTGCTAAGGGGTATCTAGAGGGTGGGATAGGTTTAATAACCCTAACCCTAACACGTACCCTAACCCTAACCCCTACCCTAACCCTAACACGTACCCTAATCCTAAACCGTACCCTAAACCGAGCCCTAACCATAACACTAACCCTAAACCTAACCCTAACCCATACACTACACCGTACCCGAAGCCCTCCCCGAACCCGTACCCTAAGCCTTACCCTAAGCCTAACCCTAACCCTAGGCTACCCTTGACTGCTTCTGCCTCCAATAGATTTCCTAAGCACTAGTGTTTTAAGGAACAGCTTCAAAAGAGAATCCTATTGTGATTTCTTTATCATGGGTGTGTTCCTTATCTTATCCTAGTGTCTAAACTCTTCTCCATGGCTGGACCCCCAAATAATATTCATTACGTGCTAAGGGGTATCTAGAGAGTGGGATAGGTTTAATAACTACCCTAACACTAATGCGTACCCTAACCCTAACCCTTACCCTAACCCTAACATGTACCCTAATCCTAAACAATACCCTAAACCGAGCCCTAACCCTAACACTAACCCTAAGCCTAACCCTAACCCATACCCTACGCCGTAGCCGAAGCCCTCCCCGAACCCGTAACCTAAGCCGTACCCTAAGCCTAACCCTAAGCCTAACCCTAACCCTAGGCTACCCTTGACTGCTTCTGCCTCCAATAGATTTCCTAAGCACTAGTGTTTTAAGGAACAGCGTAAAAAGAGAATCCTAATGTGATTTCTTTATAATGTGTGTGTTCCTTATATTATCTTAGTGTCTAAACTCTTCTTCATGGGTGGACCCCCAAATAATATTCCTTTACGTGCTAAGGGGTATCTAGAGAGTGGGATAGCTTTAATAACTACCCTAACCCTAACACGTACCCTAACCCTAACCCCTACCCTAACCCTAACACGTACCCTAATCCTAACCCGTACCCTAAACCGAGCCCTAAACCTAACACTAACCCTAACCCTAACCCTAACCCATACCCTACGCCTTACCCGAACCCCTCCCCGAGCCCGTACCCTAAGCCGTACCCTAAGCCTAACCCTAACCCTAACCCTAACCCTAGGCTACCCTTGACTGCTTCTGCCTCCAATAGATTTCCTAAGCACTAGTGGTTTAAGGAAGAGCTTAAAAAGAGAATCCTAATGTGATTTCTTTATAATGGGTGTGTTCCGTATCTTATCCTAGTGTCTAAACTCTTCTCCATGGTTGGACCCCCAAATAATATTCCTTTACGTGCTAAGGGGTATTTAGAGAGAGGGATAGGTTTAATAACTACCCTAACCCTAACGCGTACCCTAACCTTAACCCCTACCCTAACCCTAACACGTACCCTAATCCTAACCCGTACCCTAAACGGAGCCCTAAACCTAACACTAACCCAAACCCTAACCCTAACCCATACCCTACGCCGTACCTGAAGCCCTCTCTGAACCCGTACCGTAAGCTGTATCCTAATCCTAACCCTAAGCCTAACCCTAACCCTAGGCTACCCTTGACTGCTTCTGCCTCCAATAGATTTCCTAAGCACTAGTGTTTTAAGGAACAGCTTAAAAAGAGAATCCTAATGTGATTTCTTTATAATGGGTGTGTTCCTTATCTTATCCTAGTGTCTAAAGTCTTCTCCATTGCTGGACCCCCAAATAATATTCCTTTACGTGCTAAGGGGTATATAGAGAGTGGGATAGCTTTAATAACTACCCTAAACCTAACGCGTACCCTAACCCTAACCCCTACCCTAACCCTAACACGTACCCTAATCCTAAACAATACCCTAAACCGAGCCCTAACCCTAACACTAACCCTAACCCTAACCCTAACGCATACCCTACGCCGTACCCGAAGTCCTCCCCGAACCCGTAACCTAAGCCGTACCTTAAGCCTAACCCTAAGCCTAAACCTAACCCTAGGCTACCCTTGACTGCTTCTGCCTCCAATAGATTTCCTAAGCACTAGTGTTTTAAGGAACAGCTTAAAAAGAGAATCCTAATGTGATTTCCTTATTATGTGTGTGTTCCTTATATTATCTTAGTGTCTAAACTCTTCTTCATGGGTGGACCCCCAAATAATATTCCTTTACGTGCTAAGGTGTATCTAGAGAGTGGGATAGGTTTAATAAGAACCCTAACCCTAACCCCTACCCTAACCCTAACACGTACCCTAATCATAACCCGTACCCTATACGGAGCCCTAACCCTAACACTAACCGAAACCCTAACCCTAACCCATACCCTACGCCGTACCTGAAGCCCTCTCCGAACCCGTACCGTAAGCCGTATCCTAATCCTAACCCTAAGCCTAACCCTAACCCTAGGCTACCCTTGACTGCTTCTGCCTCCAATAGATTTCCTAAGCACTAGTGTTTTAAGGAACAGCTTAAAAAGAGAATCCTAATGTGATTTCTTTATAATGGGTGTGTTCCTTATCTTATCCTAGTGTCTAAACTCTTCTCCATTGCTGGACCCCCAAATAATATTCCTTTACGTGCTAAGGGGTATATAGAGTGGGATAGGTTTAATAACTACCCTAACCCTAACGTGTACCCTAACCCTAACCCTTACCCTAACCCTAACATGTACCCTGATCCTAAACAATACCCTAAACCGAGCCCTAACCCTAACACTAACCCTAACCCTGACCCATAACCTACGCCGTACCCGAAGACCTCCCCGAACCCGTACCCTAAGCCGTACCCTTAGCCTAACCCTAAGCCTAACCCTAACCCTAGGCTACCCTTGACTGCTTCTGCCTCCAATAGATTTCCTAAGCACTAGTGTTTTAAGGAACAGCTTAAAAAGAGAATCCTAATGTGATTTCTCTATAAAGGGTGTGTTCCTTATCTTAGCCTAGTGTCTAAACTCTTCTCCATGGCTGGACCCCCAAATAATATTCCTTTACGTGCTAAGGGGTATCTAGAGAGTGGGATAGGATTAATAACTACCCTAACCCTAATGCGTACCCTAACCCTAACCCCTACCCTAACCCTAACACGTACCCTAATCCTAAGCCGTACACTAAACCGAGCCCTAACATTAACAGTAACCCTAACCCTAACCCTAACTCATACACTACACCGTACCCGAAGCCCTCCCCGAAACCATACCCTAAGCCTTACCCTAAGCCTAACCCTAACCCTAGGCTACCCTTGACTGCTTCTGCCTCCAATAGATTTCCTAAGCACTAGTGTTTTAAGGAAGAGCTGAAAAAGAGAATCCTAATGTGATTTCTTTATAATGTGTGTGTTCCGTATTTTATCCTAGTGTCTAAACTCTTCTCCATGGCTGGATGCCCAAATAATATTCCTTTACGTG
Organism: Balaenoptera physalus; assembly: GCF_965194825.1. NCBI lineage: Eukaryota > Metazoa > Chordata > Mammalia > Artiodactyla > Balaenopteridae > Balaenoptera > Balaenoptera physalus. The sequence goes on along the minus strand of NW_028125939.1, from coordinate 34,232 downwards.
CTAAGGGGTATCTAGAGAGTGGGATAGGTTTAATAACCCTAACCCTAACACGTACCCTAACCCTAACCCCTACCCTAACCCTAACACGTACCCTAATCCTAAACCGTACCCTAAACCGAGCCCTAACCCTAACACTAACCCTAACCCATACACTACACCGTACCCGAAGCCCTCCCCGAACCCGTACCCTAAGCCTTACCCTAAGCCTAACCCTAACCCTAGGCTACCCTTGACTGCTTCTGCCTCCAATAGATTTCCTAAGCACTAGTGTTTTAAGGAAGAGCTGAAAAATAGAATCCTAATGTGATTTCTTTATAATGTGTGTGTTCCTTATCTTATCCTAGTGTCTAAACTCTTCTCCATGCCTGGACCTCCAAATAATATTCCTTTACGTGCTAAGGGGTATATAGAGAGTGGGATAGGTTTAATAACTACCCTAACCCTAACGCGTACCCTAACCCTAACCCCTACCCTAACCCTAACACGTACCCTAATCCTAAACAATACCCTAAACCGAGCCCTAACCCTAACACTACCCCTAAGCCTAACCCTAACCCATACCCTACGCCGTACCCGAAGCCCTCCCCGAACCCGTACCCTAAGCCGTACCCTAAGCCGTACCCTAAGTCTAACCCTAACCCTAGGCTACCCTTGACTGCTTCTGCCTCCAATAGATTTCCTAAGCAGTAGTGTTTTAAGGAACAGCTTAAAAAGAGAATCCTAATGTGATTTCTTTATAATGGGTGTGTTCCTTATCTTATCCTAGTGTCTAAACTCTTCTCCATGGCTGTACCCCCAAATAATATTCCTTTACGTGTTAAGGGGTATATAGAGAGTGGGATAGGTTTAATAACTACCCTAACCCTAACGCGTACCCTAACCCTAACCCCTACCCTAACCCTAACACGTACCCTAATCCTAAACAATACCCTAAACCGAGCCCTAACCCTAACACTAACCCTAACCCTAACCCTAACCCATACCCTACGCCGTACCCGAATTCCTCCCCGAACCCGTAACCTAAGCCGTACCCTAAGCCTAACCCTAAGCCTAATCCTAACCCTAGGCTACCCTTGACTGCTTCTGCCTCCAATAGATTTCCTAAGCACTAGTGTTTTAAGGAACAGCTTAAAAAGAGAATCCTAATGTGATTTCTTTATAATGTGTGTGTTCCTTATATTATCTTAGTGTCTAAACTCTTCTTCATGGGTGGACCCCCAAATAATATTCCTTTACGTGCTAAGGTGTATCTAGAGAGTGGGATAGGTTTAATAAGAACCCTAACCCTAACCCCTACCCTAACCCTAACACGTACCCTAATCATAACCCGTACCCTAAACGGAGCCCTAACCCTAACACTAACCCAAACCCTAACCCTAACCCATACCCTACGCCGTACCTGAAGCCCTCTCCGAACCCGTACCGTAAGCCGTATCCTAATCCTTACCCTAAGCCTAACCCTAACCCTAGGCTACCCTTGACTGCTTCTGCCTCAAATAGATTTCCTAAGCACTAGTGTTTTAAGGAACAGCTTAAAAAGAGAATCCTAATGTGATTTCTTTATAATGGGTGTGTTCCTTATCTTATCCTAGTGTCTAAACTCTTCTCCATTGCTGGACCCCCAAATAATATTCCTTTACGTGCTAAGGGGTATATAGAGTGGGATAGGTTTAATAACTACCCTAACCCTAACGCGTAACCTAACCCTAACGCGTACCCTAACCCTAACCCTTACCCTAACCCTAACATGTACCCTAATCCTAAACAATACCCTAAACCGAGCCCTAACACTAACACTACCCCTAAGCCTAACCCTAACCCATACCCTACGCCGTACCCGAAGCCCTCCCCGAACCCGTAACCTAAGCCGTACCCTAAGCCTAACCCTAAGCCTAACCCTAACCCTAGGCTACCCTTGACTGCTTCTGCCTCCAATAGATTTCCTAAGCACTAGTGTTTTAAGGAACAGCGTAAAAAGAGAATCCTAATGTGATTTCTTTATAATGTGTGTGTTCCTTATATTATCTTAGTGTCTAAACTCTTCTTCATGGGTGGACCCCCAAATAATATTCCTTTACGTGCTAAGGGGTATCTAGAGAGTGGGATAGGTTTAATAACTACCCTAACCCTAACACGTACCCTAACCCTAACCCCTACCCTAACCCTAACACGTACCCTAAAATTAACCGTACCCTAAACCGAGCCCTAACCCTAACACTAACCCTAACCCTAACCCATACCCTACGCCGTACCCGAAGACCTCCCCGAACCCGTACCCTAAGCCGTACCCTTAGCCTAACCCTAAGCCTAACCCTAACACTAGGCTACCCTTGACTCCTTCTGCCTCCAATAGATTTCCTAAGCACTAGTGTTTTAAGGAACAGCTTAAAAAGAGAATCCTAATGTGATTTCTCTATAAAGGGTGTGTTTCTTATCTTAGCCTAGTGTCTAAACTCTTCTCCATGGCTGGACCCCCAAATAATATTCCTTTACGTGCTAAGGGGTATCTAGAGAGTGGGATAGGTTTAATAACTACCCTAACCCTAACGCGTACCCTAACCCTAACCCTTACCCTAACCCTAACATGTACCCTAATCCTAAACAATACCCTAAACCGAGCCCTAACCCTAACACTAACCCTAAGCCTAACCCTAACCCATACCCTACGCCGTACCCGAAGCCCTCCCCGAACCCGTAACCTAAGCCGTACCCTAAGCCTAACCCTAAGCCTAACCCTAACGCTAGGCTACCCTTGACTGCTTCTGCCTCCAAAAATTTCCTAAGCACTAGTGTTTTAAGGAACAGCGTAAAAAGAGAATCCTAATGTGATTTCTCTATAAAGGGTGTGTTCCTTATCTTAGCCTAGTGTCTAAACTCTTCTCCATGGCTGGACCCCCAAATAATATTCCTTTATGTGCTAAGGTGTAACTAGAGAGTGGGATAGGTTTAATAACTACCCTAACCCTAACGCGTACCCTAACCCTAACCCCTACCCTAACCCTAACACGTATCCTAATCCTAACCCGTACCCTAAACCGAGCCCTAACCCTAACACTAACCCTAACCCTAACCCTAACCCATACCCTACGCCTTACCCGAACCCCTCCCCGAGCCCGTACCCTAAGCCGTACCCTAAGCCTAACCCTAACCCTAACCCTAACCCTAGGCTACCCTTGACTGCTTCTGCCTCCAATAGATTTCATAAGCACTAGTGGTTTAAGGAACAGCTTAAAAAGAGAATCCTAATGTGATTTCTTTATAATGTGTGTGTTCCTTATATTATCTTAGTGTCTAAACTCTTCTCCATGGCTGGACCCCCAAATAATATTCCTTTACGTGCTAATGGGTATCTAGAGAGTGGGATAGGTTTAATAACTACCCTAACCCTAACGCGTACCCTAACCCTAACCCCTACCCTAACCCTAACACGTACCCTAATCCTAACCCGTACCCTAAACCGAGCCCTAACCCTAACACTAAACCTAACCCTAACCCTAACCCATACCCTACGCCGTACGCGAAGCCCTCTCCGAACCCGTACCCTAAGCCTTACCCTAAGCCTAACCCTAAGCCTAACCCTAACCCTAGGCTACCCTTGACTGCTTCAGCCTCAAATAGATTTCCTAAGCACTAGTGTTTTAAGGAACAGCTTTAAAAGAGAATCCTAATGTGATTTCTTTATAATGGGTGTGTTCCTTATCTTATCCTAGTGTCTAAACTCTTCTCCATGGCTGGACCACCAAATAATATTCCTTTACGTGCTAAGGGGTATCTAGAGAGTGGGATAGGTTTAATAACTACCCTAACACTAACGCGTACCCTAACCCTAACCCTTACCCTAACCCTAACATGTACCCGAATCCTAAACAATACCCTAAACCGAGCCCTAACCCTAACACTAACCCTAAGCCTAACCCTAACCCATACCCTACGCCGTAGCCGAAGCCCTCCCCGAACCCGTAACCTAAGCCGTACCCTAAGCCTAACCCTAAGCCTTACCCTAACCCTAGGCTACCCTTGACTGCTTCTGCCTCCAATAGATTTCCTAAGCACTAGTGTTTTAAGGAACAGCGTAAAAAGAGAATCCTAATGTGATTTCTTTATAATGTGTGTGTTCCTTATATTATCTTAGTGTCTAAACTCTTCTTCATGGGTGGACCCCCAAATAATATTCCTTTACGTGCTAAGGGGTATCTAGAGAGTGGGATAGGTTTAATAACTACCCTAACCCTAACACGTACCCTAACCCTAACCCCTACCCTAACCTTAACACGTACCCTAAAACTAAACCGTACCCTAAACCCAGCCCTAACCCTAACACTAACCCTAACCCTGACCCATAACCTACGCCGTACCCGAAGACCTCCCCGAACCCGTACCCTAAGCCGTACCCTTAGCCTAACCCTAAGCCTAACCCTAACACTAGGCTACCCTTGACTCCTTCTGCCTCCAATAGATTTCCTAAGCACTAGCGTTTTAAGGAACAGCTTAAAAAGAGAATCCTAATGTGATTTCTCTATAAAGGGTGTGTTCCTTATCTTAGCCTAGTGTCTAAACTCTTCTCCATGGCTGGACCCCCAAATAATATTCCTTTACGTGCTAAGGGGTATCTAGAGAGTGGGATAGGATTAATAACTACCCTAACCCTAATGCGTACCCTAACCCTAACCCCTACCCTAACCCTAACACGTACCCTAATCCTAAGCCGTACACTAAACCGAGCCCTAACATTAACACTAACCCTAACCCTAACCCTAACTCATACACTTCACCGTACCCGAAGCCCTCCCCGAAACCATACCCTAAGCCTTACCCTAAGCCTAACCCTAACCCTAGGCTACCCTTGACTGCTTCTGCCTCCAATAGATTTCCTAAGCACTAGTGTTTTAAGGAAGAGCTGAAAAAGAGAATCCTAATGTGATTTCTTTATAATGTGTGTGTTCCATATCTTATCCTAGTGTCTAAACTCTTCTCCATGGCTGGATGCCCAAATAATATTCCTTTACGTGCTAAGGGGTATCTAGAGAGTGGGATAGGTTTAATAACCCTAACCCTAACACGTACCCTAACCCTAACCCCTACCCTAACCCTAACACGTACCCTAATCCTAAACCGTACCCTAAACCGAGCCCTAACCCTAACACTAACCCTAAACCTAACCCTAACCCATACACTACACCGTACCCGAAGCCCTCCCCGAACCCGTACCCTAAGCCTTACCCTAAGCCTAACCCTAACCCTAGGCTACCCTTGACTGCTTCTGCCTCCAATAGATTTCCTAAGCACTAGTGTTTTAAGGAAGAGCTGAAAAAGAGAATCCTAATGTGATTTCTTTATAATGTGTGTGTTCCTTATCTTATCCTAGTGTCTAAACTCTTCTCCATGCCTGGACCTCCAAATAATATTCCTTTACGTGCTAAGGGGTATATAGAGAGTGGGATAGGTTTAATAACTACCCTAACCCTAACGCGTACCCTAACCCTAACCCCTACCCTAACCCTATCACGTACCCTAATCCTAAACAATACCCTAAACCGAGCCCTAACCCTAACACTACCCCTAAGCCTAACCCTAACCCATACCCTACGCCGTACCCGAAGCCCTCCCCGAACCCGTACCCTAAGCCGTACCCTAAGCCTTACCCTAAGTCTAACCCTAACCCTAGGCTACCCTTGACTGCTTCTGCCTCCAATAGATTTCCTAAGCAGTAGTGTTTTAAGGAACAGCTTAAAAAGAGAATCCTAATGTGATTTCTTTATAATGGGTGTGTTCCTTATCTTATCCTAGTGTCTAAACTCTTCTCCATGGCTGTACCCCCAAATAATATTCCTTTACGTGTTAAGGGGTATATAGAGAGTGGGATAGGTTTAATAACTACCCTAACCCTAACGCGTGCCCTAACCCTAACCCCTACCCTAACCCTAACACGTACCCTAATCCTAAACAATAACCTAAACCGAGCCCTAACCCTAACACTAACCCTAACCCTAACCCTAACCCATACCCTACGCCGTATCCGAATTCCTCCCCGAACCCGTAACCTAAGCCGTACCCTAAGCCTAACCCTAAGCCTAATCCTAACCCTAGGCTACCGTTGACTGCTTCTGCCTCCAATAGATTTCCTAAGCACTAGTGTTTTAAGGAACAGCTTAAAAAGAGAATCCTAATGTGATTTCTTTATAATGTGTGTGTTCCTTATATTATCTTAGTGTCTAAACTCTTCTTCATGGGTGGACCCCCAAATAATATTCCTTTACGTGCTAAGGTGTATCTAGAGAGTGGGATAGGTTTAATAAGAACCCTAACCCTAACCCCTACCCTAATCCTAACACGTACCCTAATCATAACCCGTACCCTAAACGGAGCCCTAACCCTAACACTAACCCAAACCCTAACCCTAACCCATACCCTACGCCGTACCTGAAGCCCTCTCCGAACCCGTACCGTAAGCCGTATCCTAATCCTAACCCTAAGCCTAACCCTAACCCTAGGCTACCTTGACTGCTTCTGCCTCCAATAGATTTCCTAAGCACTAGTGTTTTAAGGAACAGCTTAAAAAGAGAATCCTAATGTGATTTCTTTATAATGTGTGTGTTCCTTATCTTATCCTAGTGTCTAAACTCTTCTCCATTGCTGGACGCCCAAATAATATTCCTTTACGTGCTAAGGGGTATATAGAGTGGGATAGGTTTAATAACTACCCTAACCCTAACGCGTACCCTAACCCTAACCCCTACCCTAACCCTAACACGTACCCTAATCCTAAACAATACCCTAAACCGAGCCCTAACCCTAACACTACCCCTAAGCCTAACCCTAACCCATACCCTACACCGTACCCGAAGCCCTCCCCGAACCCGTACCCTAAGCCGTACCCTAAGCCGTACCCTAAGTCTAACCCTAACCCTAGGCTACCGTTGACTGCTTCTGCCTCCAATAGATTTCCTAAGCAGTAGTGTTTTAAGGAACAGCTTAAAAAGAGAATCCTAATGTGATTTCTTTATAATGGGTGTGTTCCTTATCTTATCCTAGTGTCTAAACTCTTCTCCATGGCTGTATCCCCAAATAATATTCCTTTACGTGTTAAGGGGTATATAGAGAGTGGGATAGGTTTAATAACTACCCTAACCCTAACGCGTACCCTAACCCTAACCCCTACCCTAACCCTAACACGTACCCTAATCCTAAACAATACCCTAAACCGAGCCCTAACCCTAACACTAACCCTAACCCTAACCCTAACCCATACCCTACGCCGTACCCGAATTCCTCCCCGAACCCGTAACCTAAGCCGTACCCTAAGCCTAACCCTAAGCCTAATCCTAACCCTAGGCTACCCTTGACTGCTTCTGCCTCCAATAGATTTCCTAAGCACTAGTATTTTAAGGAACAGCTTAAAAAGAGAATCCTAATGTGATTTCTTTATAATGTGTGTGTTCCTTATATTATCTTAGTGTCTAAACTCTTCTTCATGGGTGGACCCCCAAATAATATTCCTTTACGTGCTAAGGTGTATCTAGAGAGTGGGATAGGTTTAATAAGAACCCTAACCCTAACCCCTACCCTAACCCTAACACGTACCCTAATCATAACCCGTACCCTAAACGGAGCCCTAACCCTAACACTAACCCAAACCCTAACCCTAACCCATACCCTACGCCGTACCTGAAGCCCTCTCCGAACCCGTACCGTAAGCCGTATCCTAATCCTAACCCTAAGCCTAACACTAACCCTAGGCTACCTTGACTGCTTCTGCCTCCAATAGATTTCCTAAGCACTAGTGTTTTAAGGAACAGCTTAAAAAGAGAATCCTAATGTGATTTCTTTATAATGGGTGTTTTCCTTATCTTATCCTAGTGTCTAAACTCTTCTCCATTGCTGGACCCCCAAATAATATTCCTTTACGTGCTAAGGGGTATATAGAGTGGGATAGGTTTAATAACTACCCTAACCCTAACGCGTACCCTAACCCTAACGCGTACCCTAACCCTAACCCTTACCCTAACCCTAACATGTACCCTAATCCTAAACAATACCCTAAACCGAGCCCTAACCCTAACACTACCCCTAAGCCTAACCCTAACCCATACCCTACGCCGTACCCGAAGCCCTCCCCGAACCCGTACCCTAAGCCGTACCCTTAGTCTAACCCTAAGCCTAACCCTAACACTAGGCTACCCTTGACTCCTTCTGCCTCCAATAGATTTCCTAAGCACTAGTGTTTTAAGGAACAGCTTAAAAAGAGAATCCTAATGTGATTTCTCTATAAAGGGTGTGTTCCTTATCTTAGCCTAGTGTCTAAACTCTTCTCCATGGCTGGACCCCCAAATAATATTCCTTTACGTGCTAAGGGGTATCTAGAGAGTGGGATAGGTTTAATAACTACCCTAAACCTAATGCGTACCCTAACCCTAACCCCTACCCTAACCCTAACACGTACCCTAATCCTAAGCCGTACACTAAACCGAGCCCTAACATTAACACTAACACTAACCCTAACCCTAACTCATACACTACACCGTACCCGAAGCCCTCCCCGAACCCGTACCCTAAGCCTTACCCTAAGCCTAACCCTAACCCTAGGCTACCCTTGACTGCTTCTGCCTCCAATAGATTTCCTAAGCACTAGTGTTTTAAGGAAGAGCTGAAAAAGAGAATCCTAATGTGATTTCTTTATAATGGGTGTGTTCCTTATCTTATCCTAGTGTCTAAACTCTTCTCCATGGCTGGACCACCAAATAATATTCCTTTACGTGCTAAGGGGTATCTAGAGAGTGGGATAGGTTTAATAACTACCCTAACCCTAACGCGTACCCTAACCTTAACCCCTACCCTAACCCTAACACGTACCCTAATCCTAAACAATACCCTAAACCGAGCCCTAACCCTAACACTAACCCTAACACTAAACCTAACCCATACCCTACGCCGTACCGGAAGCCCTCCCCGAACCCGTACCCTAAGCCGTACCCTAAGCCTAACCCTAAGCCTAACCCTAACCCTAGGCTACCCTTGACTGCTTCTGCCTCCAATAGATTTCCTAAGCACTAGTGTTTTAAGGAACAGCGTAAAAAGAGAATCCTAATGTGATTTCTTTATAATGGGTGTGTTCCGTATCTTATCCTAGTGTCTAAACTCTTCTCCATTGCTGGACCCCCAAATAATATTCCTTTACGTGCTAAGGGGTATATAGAGTGGGATAGGTTTAATAACTACCCTAACCCTAACGCGTACCCTAACCCTAACGCGTACCCTAACCCTAACCCTTACCCTAACCCTAACATGTACCCTAATCCTAAACAATACCCTAAACCGAGCCCTAACCCTAACACTACCCCTAAGCCTAACCCTAACCCATACCCTACGCCGTATCCGAAGCCCTCCCCAAACCCGTACCCTAAGCCGTACCCTAAGCCTAACACTAAGCCGAACCCTAACCCTAGGCTACCCTTCACTCCTTCTGCCTCCAATAGATTTCCTAAGCACTAGTGTTTTAAGGAACAGCTTAAAAAGAGAATCCTAATGTGATTTCTCTATAAAGGGTGTGTTCCTTATCTTAGCCTAGTGTCTAAACTCTTTTTCATGGGTGGACCCCCAAATAATATTCCTTTACGTGCTAAGGGGTATCTAGAGAGTGGGATAGGTTTAATAACTACCCTAACCCTAACGCGTACCCTAACCCTAACCCCTACCCTAACCCTAACACGTACCCTAAAACTAAACCGTACCCTAAACCGAGCCCTAACCCTAACACTAACCCTAACCCTAACCCATACCCTACGCCGTACCCGAAGACCTCCACGAACCCGTACCCTAAGCCGTACCCTTAGCCTAACCCTAAGCCTAACCCTAACACTAGGCTACCCTTGACTCCTTCTGCCTCCAATAGATTTCCTAAGCACTAGTGTTTTAAGGAACAGCTTAAAAAGAGAATCCTAATGTGATTTCTCTATAAAGGGTGTGTTCCTTATCTTAGCCTAGTGTCTAAACTCTTCTCCATGGCTGGACCCCCAAATAATATTCCTTTATGTGCTAAGGTGTATCTAGAGAGTGGGATAGGTTTAATAACTACCCTAACCCTAACGCGTACCCTAACCCTAACCCCTACCCTAACCCTAACACGTACCCTAATCCTAACCCGTACCCTAAACCGAGCCCTAACCCTAACACTAACCCTAACCCTAACCCTAACCCATACCCTACGCCTTACCCGAACCCCTCCCCGAGCCCGTACCCTAAGCCGTACCCTAAGCCTAACCCTAACCCTAACCCTAACCCTAGGCTACCCTTGACTGCTTCTGCCTCCAATAGATTTCATAAGCACTAGTGGTTTAAGGAACAGCTTAAAGAGAGAATCCTAATGTGATTTCTTTATAATGTGTGTGTTCCTTATATTATCTTAGTGTCTAAACTCTTCTCCATGGCTGGACCCCCAAATAATATTCCTTTACGTGCTAATGGGTATCTAGAGAGTGGGATAGGTTTAATAACTACCCTAACCCTAACGCGTACCCTAACCCTAACCCCTACCCTAACCCTAACACGTACCCTAATCCTAACCCGTACCCTAAACCGAGCCCTAACCCTAACACTAAACCTAACCCTAACCCTAACCCATACCCTACGCCGTACGCGAATCCCTCTCCGAACCCGTACCCTAAGCCGTACCCTAAGCCTAACCCTAAGCCTAACCCTAACCCTAGGCTACCCTTGACTGCTTCAGCCTCAAATAGATTTCCTAAGCACTAGTGTTTTAAGGAACAGCTTTAAAAGAGAATCCTAATGTGATTTCTTTATAATGGGTGTGTTCCTTATCTTATCCTAGTGTCTAAACTCTTCTCCATGGCTGGACCACCAAATAATATTCCTTTACGTGCTAAGGGGTATCTAGAGAGTGGGATAGGTTTAATAACTACCCTAACCCTAACGCGTACCCTAACCTTAACCCCTACCCTAACCCTAACACGTACCCTAATCCTAAACAATACCCTAAACCGAGCCCTAACCCTAACACTAACCCTAACACTAAACCTAACCCATACCCTACGCCGTACCGGAAGCCCTCCCCGAACCCGTACCCTAAGCCGTACCCTAAGCCTAACCCTAAGCCTAACCCTAACCCTAGGCTACCCTTGACTGCTTCTGCCTCCAATAGATTTCCTAAGCACTAGTGTTTTAAGGAACAGCGTAAAAAGAGAATCCTAATGTGATTTCTTTATAATGGGTGTGTTCCGTATCTTATCCTAGTGTCTAAACTCTTCTTCATGGTTGGACCTCCAAATAATATTCCCTTACGTGCTAAGGGGTATATAGAGAGTGGGATAGGTTTAATAACTACCCTAACCCTAACGCGTACCCTAACCCTAACCCCTACCCTAACCCTAACACGTACCCTAATCCTAAACAATACCCTAAACCGAGCCCTAACCCTAACACTACCCCTAAGCCTAACCCTAACCCATACCCTACGCCGTACCCGAAGCCCTCCCCGAACCCGTACCCTAAGCCGTACCCTAAGCCGTACCCTAAGTCTAACCCTAACCCTAGGCTACCCTTGACTGCTTCTGCCTCAAATAGATTTCCTAAGCACTAGTGTTTTAAGGAAGAGCAGAAAAAGAGAATCCTAATGTGATTTCTTTATAATGTGTGTGTTCCTTATCTTATCCTAGTGTCTAAACTCTTCTCCATGGCTGGATGCCCAAATAATATTCCTTTACGTGCTAAGGGGTATCTAGAGGGTGGGATAGGTTTAATAACCCTAACCCTAACACGTACCCTAACCCTAACCCCTACCCTAACCCTAACACGTACCCTAATCCTAAACCGTACCCTAAACCGAGCCCTAACCCTAACACTAACCCTAAACCTAACCCTAACCCATACACTACACCGTACCCGAAGCCCTCCCCGAACCCGTACCCTAAGCCTTACCCTAAGCCTAACCCTAACCCTAGGCTACCCTTGACTGCTTCTGCCTCCAATAGATTTCCTAAGCACTAGTGTTTTAAGGAACAGCTTAAAAAGAGAATCCTAATGTTATTTATTTATAATGGGTGTGTTCCTTATCTTATCCTAGTGTCTAAACTCTTCTCCATGGCTGGACCCCCAAATAATATTCCTTTACGTGCTAAGGGGTATATAGAGAGTGGGATAGGTTTAATAACTACCCTAACCCTAACGCGTACCCTAACCCTAACCCCTACCCTAACCCTAACACGTACCCTAATCCTAAACAATACCCTAAACCGAGCCCTAACCCTAACACTAACCCTAACCCTAACCCTAACCCATACCCTACGCCGTACCCGAATTCCTCCCCGAACCCGTAACCTAAGCCATACCCTAAGCCTAACCCTAAGCCTAAACCTAACCCTAGGCTACCCTTGACTTCTTCTGCCTCCAATAGATTTCCTAAGCACTAGTGTTTTAAGGAACAGCTTAAAAAGAGAATCCTAATGTGATTTCTTTATAATGTGTGTGTTCCTTATATTATCTTAGTGTCTAAACTCTTCTTCATGGGTGGACCCCCAAATAATATTCCTTTACGTGCTAAGGTGTATCTAGAGAGTGGGATAGCTTTAATAAGAACCCTAACCCTAACCCCTACCCTAACCCTAACACGTACCCTAATCATAACCCGTACCCTAAACGGAGCCCTAACCCTAACACTAACCCAAACCCTAACCCTAACCCATACCCTACGCCGTACCTGAAGCCCTCTCCGAACCCGTACTGTAAGCCGTATCCTAATCCTAACCCTAAACCTAACCCTAACCCTAGGCTACCCTTGACTGCTTCTGCCTCCAATAGATTTCCTAAGCACTAGTGTTTTAAGGAACAGCTTCAAAAGAGAATCCTATTGTGATTTCTTTATCATGGGTGTGTTCCTTATCTTATCCTAGTGTCTAAACTCTTCTCCATGGCTGGACCCCCAAATAATATTCATTACGTGCTAAGGGGTATCTAGAGAGTGGGATAGGTTTAATAACTACCCTAACACTAACGCGTACCCTAACCCTAACCCTTACCCTAACCCTAACATGTACCCTAATCCTAAACAATACCCTAAACCGAGCCCTAACCCTAACACTAACCCTAAGCCTAACCCTAACCCATACCCTACGCCGTAGCCGAAGGCCTCCCCGAACCCGTAACCTAAGCCGTACCCTAAGCCTAACCCTAAGCCTAACCCTAACCCTAGGCTACCCTTGACTGCTTCTGCCTCCAATAGATTTCCTAAGCACTAGTGTTTTAAGGAACAGCGTAAAAAGAGAATCCTAATGTGATTTCTTTATAATGTGTGTGTTCCTTATATTATCTTAGTGTCTAAACTCTTCTTCATGGGTGGACCCCCAAATAATATTCCTTTACGTGCTAAGGTGTATCTAGAGAGTGGGATAGGTTTAATAAGAACCCTAACCCTAACCCCTACCCTAACCCTAACACGTACCCTAATCATAACCCGTACCCTATACGGAGCCCTAACCCTAACACTAACCGAAACCCTAACCCTAACCCATACCCTACGCCGTACCTGAAGCCCTCTCCGAACCCGTACCGTAAGCCGTATCCTAATCCTAACCCTAAGCCTAACCCTAACCCTAGGCTACCCTTGACTGCTTCTGCCTCCAATAGATTTCCTAAGCACTAGTGTTTTAAGGAACAGCTTAAAAAGAGAATCCTAATGTGATTTCCTTATAATGGGTGTGTTCCTTATCTTATCCTAGTGTCTAAACTCTTCTCCATTGCTGGACCCCCAAATAATATTCCTTTACGTGCTAAGGGGTATATAGAGTGGGATAGGTTTAATAACTACCCTAACCCTAACGCGTACCCTAACCCTAACCCTTACCCTAACCCTAACATGTACCCTGATCCTAAACAATACCCTAAACCGAGCCCTAACCCTAACACTAACCCTAAGCCTAACCCTAACCCATACCCTACGCCGTAGCCGAAGCCCTCCCCGAACCCGTAACCTAAGCCGTACCCTAAGCCTAACCCTAAGCCTAACCCTAACCCTAGGCTACCCTTGACTGCTTCTGCCTCCAATAGATTTCCTAAGCACTAGTGTTTTAAGGAACAGCGTAAAAAGAGAATCCTAATGTGATTTCTTTATAATGTGTGTGTTCCTTATATTATCTTAGTGTCTAAACTCTTCTTCATGGGTGGACCCCCAAATAATATTCCTTTACGTGCTAAGGGGTATCTAGAGAGTGGGATAGGTTTAATAACTACCCTAACCCTAACACGTACCCTAACCCTAACACCTACCCTAACCTTAACACGTACCCTAAAACTAAACCGTACCCTAAACCGAGCCCTAACCCTAACACTAACCCTAACCCTGACCCATAACCTACGCCGTACCCGAAGACCTCCCCGAACCCGTACCCTAAGCCGTACCCTTAGCCTAACCCTAAGCCTAACCCTAACACTAGGCTACCCTTGACTCCTTCTGCCTCCAATAGATTTCCTAAGCACTAGTGTTTTAAGGAACAGCTTAAAAAGAGAATCCTAACGTGATTTCTCTATAAAGGGTGTGTTTCTTATCTTAGCCTAGTGTCTAAACTCTTCTCCATGGCTGGACCCCCAAATAATATTCCTTTACGTGCTAAGGGGTATCTAGAGAGTGGGATAGGATTAATAACTACCCTAACCCTAATGCGTACCCTAACCCTAACCCCTACCCTAACCCTAACACGTACCCTAATCCTAAGCCGTACACTAAACCGAGCCCTAACATTAACACTAACCCTAACCCTAACCCTAACTCATACACTACACCGTACCCGAAGCCCTCCCCGAAACCATACCCTAAGCCTTACCCTAAGCCTAACCCTAACCCTAGGCTACCCTTGACTGCTTCTGCCTCCAATAGATTTCCTAAGCACTAGTGTTTTAAGGAAGAGCTGAAAAAGAGAATCCTAATGTGATTTCTTTATAATGTGTGTGTTCCGTATCTTATCCTAGTGTCTAAACTCTTCTCCATGGCTGGATGCCCAAATAATATTCCTTTACGTGCTAAGGGGTATCTAGAGAGTGGGATAGGTTTAATAACCCTAACCCTAACACGTACCATAACCCTAACCCCTACCCTAACCCTAACACGTACCCTAATCCTAAACCGTACCCTAAACCGAGCCCTAACCCTAACACTAACCCTAAACCTAACCCTAACCCATACACTACACCGTACCCGAAGCCCTCCCCGAACCCGTACCCTAAGCCTTACCCTAAGCCTAACCCTAACCCTAGGCTACCCTTGACTGCTTCTGCCTCCAATAGATTTCCTAAGCACTAGTGTTTTAAGGAAGAGCTGAAAAATAGAATCCTAATGTGATTTCTTTATAATGTGTGTGTTCCTTATCTTATCCTAGTGTCTAAACTCTTCTCCATGCCTGGACCTCCAAATAATATTCCTTTACGTGCTAAGGGGTATATAGAGAGTGGGATAGGTTTAATAACTACCCTAACCCTAACGCGTACCCTAACCCTAACCCCTACCCTAACCCTAACACGTACCCTAATCCTAAACAATACCCTAAACCGAGCCCTAACCCTAACACTACCCCTAAGCCTAACCCTAACCCATACCCTACGCCGTACCCGAAGCCCTCCCCGAACCCGTACCCTAAGCCGTACCCTAAGCCGTACCCTAAGT
Source organism: Balaenoptera physalus (assembly GCF_965194825.1). Lineage (NCBI taxonomy): Eukaryota > Metazoa > Chordata > Mammalia > Artiodactyla > Balaenopteridae > Balaenoptera > Balaenoptera physalus. Next base: position 18,568 of record NW_028125939.1, on the reverse strand, counting down.
CTAACCCTAACCCTAGGCTACCCTTGACTGCTTCTGCCTCCAATAGATTTCCTAAGCAGTAGTGTTTTAAGGAACAGCTTAAAAAGAGAATCCTAATGTGATTTCTTTATAATGGGTGTGTTCCTTATCTTATCCTAGTGTCTAAACTCTTCTCCATGGCTGTACCCCCAAATAATATTCCTTTACGTGTTAAGGGGTATATAGAGAGTGGGATAGGTTTAATAACTACCCTAACCCTAACGCGTACCCTAACCCTAACCCCTACCCTAACCCTAACACGTACCCTAATCCTAAACAATACCCTAAACCGAGCCCTAACCCTAACACTAACCCTAACCCTAACCCTAACCCATACCCTACGCCGTACCCGAATTCCTCCCCGAACCCGTAACCTAAGCCGTACCCTAAGCCTAACCCTAAGCCTAATCCTAACCCTAGGCTACCCTTGACTGCTTCTGCCTCCAATAGATTTCCTAAGCACTAGTGTTTTAAGGAACAGCTTAAAAAGAGAATCCTAATGTGATTTCTTTATAATGTGTGTGTTCCTTATATTATCTTAGTGTCTAAACTCTTCTTCATGGGTGGACCCCCAAATAATATTCCTTTACGTGCTAAGGTGTATCTAGAGAGTGGGATAGGTTTAATAAGAACCCTAACCCTAACCCCTACCCTAACCCTAACACGTACCCTAATCATAACCCGTACCCTAAACGGAGCCCTAACCCTAACACTAACCCAAACCCTAACCCTAACCCATACCCTACGCCGTACCTGAAGCCCTCTCCGAACCCGTACCGTAAGCCGTATCCTAATCCTAACCCTAAGCCTAACCCTAACCCTAGGCTACCTTGACTGCTTCTGCCTCCAATAGATTTCCTAAGCACTAGTGTTTTAAGGAACAGCTTAAAAAGAGAATCCTAATGTGATTTCTTTATAATGGGTGTGTTCCTTATCTTATCCTAGTGTCTAAACTCTTCTCCATTGCTGGACCCCCAAATAATATTCCTTTACGTGCTAAGGGGTATATAGAGTGGGATAGGTTTAATAACTACCCTAACCCTAACGCGTAACCTAACCCTAACGCGTACCCTAACCCTAACCCTTACCCTAACCCTAACATGTACCCTAATCCTAAACAATACCCTAAACCGAGCCCTAACCCTAACACTACCCCTAAGCCTAACCCTAACCCATACCCTACGCCGTACCCGAAGCCCTCCCCGAACCCGTAACCTAAGCCGTACCGTAAGCCTAACCCTAAGCCTAACCCTAACCCTAGGCTACCCTTGACTGCTTCTGCCTCCAATAGATTTCCTAAGCACTAGTGTTTTAAGGAACAGCGTAAAAAGAGAATCCTAATGTGATTTCTTTATAATGTGTGTGTTCCTTATATTATCTTAGTGTCTAAACTCTTCTTCATGGGTGGACCCCCAAATAATATTCCTTTACGTGCTAAGGGGTATCTAGAGAGTGGGATAGGTTTAATAACTACACTAACCCTAACACGTACCCTAACCCTAACCCCTACCCTAACCCTAACACGTACCCTAAAATTAACCGTACCCTAAACCGAGCCCTAACCCTAACACTAACCCTAACCCTAACCCATACCCTACGCCGTATCCGAAGACCTCCCCGAACCCGTACCCTAAGCCGTACCCTTAGCCTAACCCTAAGCCTAACCCTAACACTAGGCTACCCTTGACTCCTTCTGCCTCCAATAGATTTCCTAAGCACTAGTGTTTTAAGGAACAGCTTAAAAAGAGAATCCTAATGTGATTTCTCTATAAAGGGTGTGTTTCTTATCTTAGCCTAGTGTCTAAACTCTTCTCCATGGCTGGACCCCCAAATAATATTCCTTTACGTGCTAAGGGGTATCTAGAGAGTGGGATAGGTTTAATAACTACCCTAACCCTAATGCGTACCCTAACCCTAACCCCTACCCTAACCCTAACACGTACCCTAATCCTAAGCCGTACACTAAACCGAGCCCTAACATTAACACTAACCCTAACCCTAACCCTAACTCATACACTACACCGTACCCGAAGCCCTCCCCGAACCCGTACCCTAAGCCTTACCCTAAGCCTAACCCTAACCCTAGGCTACCCTTGACTGCTTCTGCCTCCAATAGATTTCCTAAGCACTAGTGTTTTAAGGAAGAGCTGAAAAAGAGAATCCTAATGTGATTTCTTTATAATGTGTGTGTTCCTTATCTTATCCTAGTGTCTAAACTCTTTTTCATGGGTGGACCCCCAAATAATATTCCTTTACGTGCTAAGGGGTATCTAGAGAGTGGGATAGGTTTAATAACTACCCTAACCCTAACACGTACCCTAACCCTAACCCCTACCCTAACCCTAACACGTACCCTAAAACTAAACCGTACCCTAAACCGAGCCCTAACCCTAACACTAACCCTAACCCTAACCCATACCCTACGCCGTACCCGAAGACCTCCCCGAACCCGTACCCTAAGCCGTACCCTTAGCCTAACCCTAAGCTTAACCCTAACACTAGGCTACCCTTGACTCCTTCTGCCTCCAATAGATTTCCTAAGCACTAGTGTTTTAAGGAACAGCTTAAAAAGAGAATCCTAATGTGATTTCTCTATAAAGGGTGTGTTCCTTATCTTAGCCTAGTGTCTAAACTCTTCTCCATGGCTGGACCCCCAAATAATATTCCTTTATGTGCTAAGGTGTATCTAGAGAGTGGGATAGGTTTAATAACTACCCTAACCCTAACGCGTACCCTAACCCTAACCCCTACCCTAACCCTAACACGTACCCTAATCCTAACCCGTACCCTAAACCGAGCCCTAACCCTAACACTAACCCTAACCCTAACCCTAACCCATACCCTACGCCTTACCCGAACCCCTCCCCGAGCCCGTACCCTAAGCCGTACCCTAAGCCTAACCCTAACCCTAACCCTAACCCTAGGCTACCCTTGACTGCTTCTGCCTCCAATAGATTTCATAAGCACTAGTGGTTTAAGGAACAGCTTAAAAAGAGAATCCTAATGTGATTTCTTTATAATGTGTGTGTTCCTTATATTATCTTAGTGTCTAAACTCTTCTCCATGGCTGGACCCCCAAATAATATTCCTTTACGTGCTAATGGGTATCTAGAGAGTGGGATAGGTTTAATAACTACCCTAACCCTAACGCGTACCCTAACCCTAACCCCTACCCTAACCCTAACACGTACCCTAATCCTAACCCGTACCCTAAACCGAGCCCTAACCCTAACACTAAACATAACCCTAACCCTAACCCATACCCTACGCCGTACGCGAAGCCCTCTCCGAACCCGTACCCTAAGCCTTACCCTAAGCCTAACCCTAAGCCTAACCCTAACCCTAGGCTACCCTTGACTGCTTCAGCCTCAAATAGATTTCCTAAGCACTAGTGTTTTAAGGAACAGCTTTAAAAGAGAATCCTAATGTGATTTCTTTATAATGGGTGTGTTCCTTATCTTATCCTAGTGTCTAAACTCTTCTCCATGGCTGGACCACCAAATAATATTCCTTTACGTGCTAAGGGGTATCTAGAGAGTGGGATAGGTTTAATAACTACCCTAACCCTAACGCGTACTCTAACCCTAACCCTTACCCTAACCCTAACATGTACCCGAATCCTAAACAATACCCTAAACCGAGCCCTAACCCTAACACTAACCCTAAGCCTAACCCTAACCCATACCCTACGCCGTAGCCGAAGCCCTCCCCGAACCCGTATCCTAAGCCGTACCCTAAGCCTAACCCTAAGCCTTACCCTAACCCTAGGCTACCCTTGACTTCTTCTGCCTCCAATAGATTTCCTAAGCACTAGTGTTTTAAGGAACAGCGTAAAAAGAGAATCCTAATGTGATTTCTTTATAATGTGTGTGTTCCTTATATTATCTTAGTGTCTAAACTCTTCTTCATGGGTGGACCCCCAAATAATATTCCTTTACGTGCTAAGGGGTATCTAGAGAGTGGGATAGGTTTAATAACTACCCTAACCCTAACACGTACCCTAACCCTAACCCCTACCCTAACCTTAACACGTACCCTAAAACTAAACCGTACCCTAAACCGAGCCCTAACCCTAACACTAACCCTAACCCTGACCCATAACCTACGCCGTACCCGAAGACCTCCCCGAACCCGTACCCTAAGCCGTACCCTTAGCCTAACCCTAAGCCTAACCCTAACACTAGGCTACCCTTGACTCCTTCTGCCTCCAATAGATTTCCTAAGCACTAGTGTTTTAAGGAACAGCTTAAAAAGAGAATCCTAATGTGATTTCTCTATAAAGGGTGTGTTCCTTATCTTAGCCTAGTGTCTAAACTCTTCTCCATGGCTGGACCCCCAAATAATATTCCTTTACGTGCTAAGGGGTATCTAGAGAGTGGGATAGGATTAATAACTACCCTAACCCTAATGCGTACCCTAACCCTAACCCCTACCCTAACCCTAACACGTACCCTAATCCTAAGCCGTACACTAAACCGAGCCCTAACATTAACACTAACCCTAACCCTAACCCTAACTCATACACTTCACCGTACCCGAAGCCCTCCCCGAAACCATACCCTAAGCCTTACCCTAAGCCTAACCCTAACCCTAGGCTACCCTTGACTGCTTCTGCCTCCAATAGATTTCCTAAGCACTAGTGTTTTAAGGAAGAGCTGAAAAAGAGAATCCTAATGTGATTTCTTTATAATGTGTGTGTTCCGTATCTTATCCTAGTGTCTAAACTCTTCTCCATGGCTGGATGCCCAAATAATATTCCTTTACGTGCTAAGGGGTATCTAGAGAGTGGGATAGGTTTAATAACCCTAACCCTAACACGTACCTTAACCCTAACCCCTACCCTAACCCTAACACGTACCCTAATCCTAAACCGTACCCTAAACCGAGCCCTAACCCTAACACTAACCCTAAACCTAACCCTAACCCATACACTACACCGTACCCGAAGCCCTCCCCGAACCCGTACCCTAAGCCTTACCCTAAGCCTAACCCTAACCCTAGGCTACCCTTGACTGCTTCTGCCTCCAATAGATTTCCTAAGCACTAGTGTATTAAGGAAGAGCTGAAAAAGAGAATCCTAATGTGATTTCTTTATAATGTGTGTGTTCCTTATCTTATCCTAGTGTCTAAACTCTTCTCCATGCCTGGACCTCCAAATAATATTCCTTTACGTGCTAAGGGGTATATAGAGAGTGGGATAGGTTTAATAACTACCCTAACCCTAACGCGTACCCTAACCCTAACCCCTACCCTAACCCTAACACGTACCCTAATCCTAAACAATACCCTAAACCGAGCCCTAACCCTAACACTACCCCTAAGCCTAACCCTAACCCATACCCTACGCCGTACCCGAAGCCCTCCCCGAACCCGTACCCTAAGCCGTACCCTAAGCCGTACCCTAAGTCTAACCCTAACCCTAGGCTACCCTTGACTACTTCTGCCTCCAATAGATTTCCTAAGCAGTAGTGTTTTAAGGAACAGCTTAAAAAGAGAATCCTAATGTGATTTCTTTATAATGGGTGTGTTCCTTATCTTATCCTAGTGTCTAAACTCTTCTCCATGGCTGTACCCCCAAATAATATTCCTTTACGTGTTAAGGGGTATATAGAGAGTGGGATAGGTTTAATAACTACCCTAACCCTAACGCGTGCCCTAACCCTAACCCCTACCCTAACCCTAACACGTACCCTAATCCTAAACAATACCCTAAACCGAGCCCTAACCCTAACACTAACCCTAACCCTAACCCTAACCCATACCCTACGCCGTACCCAAATTCCTCCCCGAACCCGTAACCTAAGCCGTACCCTAAGCCTAACCCTAAGCCTAATCCTAACCCTAGGCTACCCTTGACTGCTTCTGCCTCCAATAGATTTCCTAAGCACTAGTGTTTTAAGGAACAGCTTAAAAAGAGAATCCTAATGTGATTTCTTTATAATGTGTGTGTTCCTTATATTATCTTAGTGTCTAAACTCTTCTTCATGGGTGGACCCCCAAATAATATTCCTTTACGTGCTAAGGTGTATCTAGAGAGTGGGATAGGTTTAATAAGAACCCTAACCCTAACCCCTACCCTAACCCTAACACGTACCCTAATCATAACCCGTACCCTAAACGGAGCCCTAACCCTAACACTAACCCAAACCCTAACCCTAACCCATACCCTACGCCATACCTGAAGCCCTCTCCGAACCCGTACCGTAAGCCGTATCCTAATCCTAACCCTAAGCCTAACCCTAACCCTAGGCTACCTTGACTGCTTCTGCCTCCAATAGATTTCCTAAGCACTAGTGTTTTAAGGAACAGCTTAAAAAGAGAATCCTAATGTGATTTCTTTATAATGGGTGTGTTCCTTATCTTATCCTAGTGTCTAAACTCTTCTCCATTGCTGGACCCCCAAATAATATTCCTTTACGTGCTAAGGGGTATATAGAGTGGGATAGGTTTAATAACTACCCTAACCCTAACGCGTACCCTAACCCTAACGCGTACCCTAACCCTAACCCTTACCCTAACCCTAACATGTACCCTAATCCTAAACAATACCCTAAACCGAGCCCTAACCCTAACACTACCCCTAAGCCTAACCCTAACCCATACCCTACGCCGTACCCGAAGCCCTCCCCGAACCCGTAACCTAAGCCGTACCCTAAGCCTAACCCTAAGCCTAACCCTAACCCTAGGCTACCCTTGACTGCTTCTGCCTCCAATAGATTTCCTAAGCACTAGTGTTTTAAGGAACAGCGTAAAAAGAGAATCCTAATGTGATTTCTTTATAATGTGTGTGTTCCTTATATTATCTTAGTGTCTAAACTCTTCTTCATGGGTGGACCTCCAAATAATATTCCTTTACGTGCTAAGGTGTATCTAGAGAGTGGGATAGGTTTAATAACTACCCTAACCCTAACGCGTACCCTAACCCTAACCCCTACCCTAACCCTAACACGTACCCTAATCCTAAACAATACCCTAAACCGAGCCCTAACCCTAACACTAACCCTAACCCTAACCCTAACCCATACCCTACGCCTTACCCGAACCCCTCCCCGAGCCCGTACCCTAAGCCGTACCCTAAGCCTAACCCTAACCCTAACCCTAACCCTAGGCTACCCTTGACTGCTTCTGCCTCCAATAGATTTCATAAGCACTAGTGGTTTAAGGAACAGCTTAAAAAGAGAATCCTAATGTGATTTCTTTATAATGTGTGTGTTCCTTATATTATCTTAGTGTCTAAACTCTTCTCCATGGCTGGACCCCCAAATAATATTCCTTTACGTGCTAATGGGTATCTAGAGAGTGGGATAGGTTTAATAACTACCCTAACCCTAACGCGTACCCTAACCCTAACCCCTACCCTAACCCTAACACGTACCCTAATCCTAACCCGTACCCTAAACCGACCCCTAACCCTAACACTAAACCTAACCCTAACCCTAACCCATACCCTACGCCATACGCGAAGCCCTCTCCGAACCCGTACCCTAAGCCTTACCCTAAGCCTAACCCTAAGCCTAACCCTAACCCTAGGCTACCCTTGACTGCTTCAGCCTCAAATAGATTTCCTAAGCACTAGTGTTTTAAGGAACAGCTTTAAAAGAGAATCCTAATGTGATTTCTTTATAATGGGTGTGTTCCTTATCTTATCCTAGTGTCTAAACTCTTCTCCATGGCTGGACCACCAAATAATATTCCTTTACGTGCTAAGGGGTATCTAGAGAGTGGGATAGGTTTAATAACTACCCTAACCCTAACGCGTACCCTAACCCTAACCCTTACCCTAACCCTAACATGTACCCGAATCCTAAACAATACCCTAAACCGAGCCCTAACCCTAACACTAACCCTAAGCCTAACCCTAACCCATACCCTACGCCGTAGCCGAAGCCCTCCCCGAACCCGTAACCTAAGCCGTACCCTAAGCCTAACCCTAAGCCTTACCCTAACCCTAGGCTACCCTTGACTGCTTCTGCCTCCAATAGATTTCCTAAGCACTAGTGTTTTAAGGAACAGCGTAAAAAGAGAATCCTAATGTGATTTCTTTATAATGTGTGTGTTCCTTATATTATATTAGTGTCTAAACTCTTCTTCATGGGTGGACCCCCAAATAATATTCCTTTACGTGCTAAGGGGTATCTAGAGAGTGGGATAGGTTTAATAACTACCCTAACCCTAACACGTACCCTAACCCTAACCCCTACCCTAACCTTAACACGTACCCTAAAACTAAACCGTACCCTAAACCGAGCCCTAACCCTAACACTAACCCTAACCCTGACCCATAACCTACGCCGTACCCGAAGACCTCCCCGAACCCGTACCCTAAGCCGTACCCTTAGCCTAACCCTAAGCCTAACCCTAACACTAGGCTACCCTTGACTCCTTCTGCCTCCAATAGATTTCCTAAGCACTAGTGTTTTAAGGAACAGCTTAAAAAGAGAATCCTAATGTGATTTCTCTATAAAGGGTGTGTTCCTTATCTTAGCCTAGTGTCTAAACTCTTCTCCATGGCTGGACCCCCAAATAATATTCCTTTACGTGCTAAGGGGTATCTAGAGAGTGGGATAGGTTTAATAACTACCCTAACCCTAATGCGTACCCTAACCCTAACCCCTACCCTAACCCTAACACGTACCCTAATCCTAAGCCGTACACTAAACCGAGCCCTAACCCTAACACTAACCCTAAACCTAACCCTAACCCATACACTACACCGTACCCGAAGCCCTCCCCGAAACCATACCCTAAGCCTTACCCTAAGCCTAACCCTAACCCTAGGCTACCCTTGACTGCTTCTGCCTCCAATAGATTTCCTAAGCACTAGTGTTTTAAGGAAGAGCTGAAAAAGAGAATCCTAATGTGATTTCTTTATAATGTGTGTGTTCCGTATCTTATCCTAGTGTCTAAACTCTTCTCCATGGCTGGATGCCCAAATAATATTCCTTTACGTGCTAAGGGGTATCTAGAGAGTGGGATAGGTTTAATAACCCTAACCCTAACACGTACCCTAACCCTAACCCCTACCCTAACCCTAACACGTACCCTAATCCTAAACCGTACCCTAAACCGAGCCCTAACCCTAACACTAACCCTAAACCTAACCCTAACCCATACACTACACCGTACCCGAAGCCCTCCCCGAACCCGTACCCTAAGCCTTACCCTAAGCCTAACCCTAACCCTAGGCTACCCTTGACTGCTTCTGCCTCCAATAGATTTCCTAAGCACTAGTGTTTTAAGGAAGAGCTGAAAAAGAGAATCCTAATGTGATTTCTTTATAATGTGTGTGTTCCTTATCTTATCCTAGTGTCTAAACTCTTCTCCATGCCTGGACCTCCAAATAATATTCCTTTACGTGCTAAGGGGTATATAGAGAGTGGGATAGGTTTAATAACTACCCTAACCCTAACGCGTACCCTAACCCTAACCCCTACCCTAACCCTAACACGTACCCTAATCCTAAACAATACCCTAAACCGAGCCCTAACCCTAACACTACCCCTAAGCCTAACCCTAACCCATACCCTACGCCGTACCCGAAGCCCTCCCCGAACCCGTACCCTAAGCCGTACCCTAAGCCGTACCCTAAGTCTAACCCTAACCCTAGGCTACCCTTGACTACTTCTGCCTCCAATAGATTTCCTAAGCAGTAGTGTTTTAAGGAACAGCTTAAAAAGAGAATCCTAATGTGATTTCTTTATAATGGGTGTGTTCCTTATCTTATCCTAGTGTCTAAACTCTTCTCCATGGCTGTACCCCCAAATAATATTCCTTTACGTGTTAAGGGGTATATAGAGAGTGGGATAGGTTTAATAACTACCCTAACCCTAACGCGTGCCCTAACCCTAACCCCTACCCTAACCCTAACACGTACCCTAATCCTAAACAATACCCTAAACCGAGCCCTAACCCTAACACTAACCCTAACCCTAACCCTAACCCATACCCTACGCCGTACCCAAATTCCTCCCCGAACCCGTAACCTAAGCCGTACCCTAAGCCTAACCCTAAGCCTAATCCTAACCCTAGGCTACCCTTGACTGCTTCTGCCTCCAATAGATTTCCTAAGCACTAGTGTTTTAAGGAACAGCTTAAAAAGAGAATCCTAATGTGATTTCTTTATAATGTGTGTGTTCCTTATATTATCTTAGTGTCTAAACTCTTCTTCATGGGTGGACCCCCAAATAATATTCCTTTACGTGCTAAGGTGTATCTAGAGAGTGGGATAGGTTTAATAAGAACCCTAACCCTAACCCCTACCCTAACCCTAACACGTACCCTAATCATAACCCGTACCCTAAACGGAGCCCTAACCCTAACACTAACCCAAACCCTAACCCTAACCCATACCCTACGCCATACCTGAAGCCCTCTCCGAACCCGTACCGTAAGCCGTATCCTAATCCTAACCCTAAGCCTAACCCTAACCCTAGGCTACCTTGACTGCTTCTGCCTCCAATAGATTTCCTAAGCACTAGTGTTTTAAGGAAGAGCTGAAAAAGAGAATCCTAATGTGATTTCTTTATAATGTGTGTGTTCCTTATCTTATCCTAGTGTCTAAACTCTTCTCCATTGCTGGACCCCCAAATAATATTCCTTTACGTGCTAAGGGGTATATAGAGTGGGATAGGTTTAATAACTACCCTAACCCTAACGCGTACCCTAACCCTAACGCGTACCCTAACCCTAACCCTTACCCTAACCCTAACATGTACCCTAATCCTAAACAATACCCTAAACCGAGCCCTAACCCTAACACTACCCCTAAGCCTAACCCTAACCCATACCCTACGCCGTACCCGAAGCCCTCCCCGAACCCGTAACCTAAGCCGTACCCTAAGGCTAACCCTAAGCCTAACCCTAACCCTAGGCTACCCTTGACTGCTTCTGCTTCCAATAGATTTCCTAAGCACTAGTGTTTTAAGGAACAGCGTAAAAAGAGAATCCTAATGTGATTTCTTTATAATGTGTGTGTTCCTTATATTATCTTAGTGTCTAAACTCTTTTTCATGGGTGGACCCCCAAATAATATTCCTTTACGTGCTAAGGGGTATCTAGAGAGTGGGATAGGTTTAATAACTACCCTAACCCTAACACGTACCCTAACCCTAACCCCTACCCTAACCCTAACACGTACCCTAAAACTAAACCGTACCCTAAACCGAGCCCTAACCCTAACACTAACCCTAACCCTAACCCATACCCTACGCCGTACCCGAAGACCTCCCCGAACCCGTACCCTAAGCCGTACCCTTAGCCTAACCCTAAGCCTAACCCTAACACTAGGCTACCCTTGACTCCTTCTGCCTCCAATAGATTTCCTAAGCACTAGTGTTTTAAGGAACAGCTTAAAAAGAGCATCCTAATGTGATTTCTCTATAAAGGGTGTGTTCCTTATCTTAGCCTAGTGTCTAAACTCTTCTCCATGGCTGGACCCCCAAATAATATTCCTTTATGTGCTAAGGTGTATCTAGAGAGTGGGATAGGTTTAATAACTACCCTAACCCTAACGCGTACCCTAACCCTAACCCCTACCCTAACCCTAACACGTACCCTAATCCTAACCCGTACCCTAAACCGAGCCCTAACCCTAACACTAACCCTAACCCTAACCCTAACCCATACCCTACGCCTTACCCGAACCCCTCCCCGAGCCCGTACCCTAAGCCGTACCCTAAGCCTAACCCTAACCCTAACCCTAACCCTAGGCTTCCCTTGACTGCTTCTGCCTCCAATAGATTTCATAAGCACTAGTGGTTTAAGGAACAGCTTAAAAAGAGAATCCTAATGTGATTTCTTTATAATGTGTGTGTTCCTTATATTATCTTAGTGTCTAAACTCTTCTCCATGGCTGGACCCCCAAATAATATTCCTTTACGTGCTAATGGGTATCTAGAGAGTGGGATAGGTTTAATAACTACCCTAACCCTAACGCGTACCCTAACCCTAACCCCTACCCTAACCCTAACACGTACCCTAATCCTAACCCGTACCCTAAACCGAGCCCTAACCCTAACACTAAACCTAACCCTAACCCTAACCCATACCCTACGCCGTACGCGAAGCCCTCTCCGAACCCGTACCCTAAGCCGTACCCTAAGCCTAACCCTAAGCCTAACCCTAACCCTAGGCTACCCTTGACTGCTTCAGCCTCAAATAGATTTCCTAAGCACTAGTGTTTTAAGGAACAGCTTTAAAAGAGAATCCTAATGTGATTTCTTTATAATGGGTGTGTTCCTTATCTTATCCTAGTGTCTAAACTCTTCTCCATGGCTGGACCACCAAATAATATTCCTTTATGTGCTAAGGGGTATCTAGAGAGTGGGATAGGTTTAATAACTACCCTAACCCTAACGCGTACCCTAACCTTAACCCCTACCCTAACCCTAACACGTACCCTAATCCTAAACAATACCCTAAACCGAGCCCTAACCCTAACATTAACCCTAACACTAAACCTAACCCATACCCTACGCCGTACCGGAAGCCCTCCCCGAACCCGTACCCTAAGCCGTACCCTAAGCCTAACCCTAAGCCTAACCCTAACCCTAGGCTACCCTTGACTGCTTCTGCCTCCAATAGATTTCCTAAGCACTAGTGTTTTAAGGAACAGCGTAAAAAGAGAATCCTAATGTGATTTCTTTATAATGGGTGTGTTCCGTATCTTATCCTAGTGTCTAAACTCTTCTCCATTGCTGGACCCCCAAATAATATTCCTTTACGTGCTAAGGGGTATATAGAGTGGGATAGGTTTAATAACTACCCTAACCCTAACGCGTACCCTAACCCTAACGCGTACCCTAACCCTAACCCTTACCCTAACCCTAACATGTACCCTAATCCTAAACAATACCCTAAACCGAGCCCTAACCCTAACACTACCCCTAAGCCTAACCCTAACCCATACCCTACGCCGTACCCGAAGCCCTCCCCGAACCCGTAACCTAAGCCGTACCCTAAGCCTAACCCTAAGCCTAACCCTAACCCTAGGCTACCCTTGACTGCTTCTGCCTCCAATAGATTTCCTAAGCACTAGTGTTTTAAGGAACAGCGTAAAAAGAGAATCCTAATGTGATTTCTTTATAATGTGTGTGTTCCTTATATTATCTTAGTGTCTAAACTCTTCTTCATGGGTGGACCTCCAAATAATATTCCTTTACGTGCTAAGGGGTATATAGAGAGTGGGATAGGTTTAATAACTACCCTAACCCTAACGCGTACCCTAACCCTAACCCCTACCCTAACCCTAACACGTACCCTAATCCTAAACAATACCCTAAACCGAGCCCTAACCCTAACACTACCCCTAAGCCTAACCCTAACCCATACCCTACGCCGTACCCGAAGCCCTCCCCGAACCCGTACCCTAAGCGGTACCCTAAGTCTAACCCTAACCCTAGGCTACCCTTGACTGCTTCTGCCTCCAATAGATTTCCTAAGCAGTAGTGTTTTAAGGAACAGCTTAAAAAGAGAATCCTAATGTGATTTCTTTATAATGGGTGTGTTCCTTATCTTATCCTAGTGTCTAAACTCTTCTCCATGGCTGTACCCCCAAATAATATTCCTTTACGTGTTAAGGGGTATATAGAGAGTGGGATAGGTTTAATAACTACCCTAACCCTAATGCGTACCCTAACCCTAACCCCTACCCTAACCCTAACACGTACCCTAATCCTAAACAATACCCTAAACCGAGCCCTAACCCTAACACTAACCCTAACCCTAACCCTAACCCATACCCTACGCCGTACCCGAATTCCTCCCCGAACCCGTAACCTAAGCCGTACCCTAAGCCTAACCCTAAGCCTAATCCTAACCCTAGGCTACCCTTGACTGCTTCTGCCTCCAATAGATTTCCTAAGCACTAGTGTTTTAAGGAACAGCTTAAAAAGAGAATCCTAATGTGATTTCTCTATAAAGGGTGTGTTCCTGATCTTAGCCTAGTGTCTAAACTCTTCTCCATGGCTGGACCCCCAAATAATATTCCTTTACGTGCTAAGGGGTATCTAGAGAGTGGGATAGGTTTAATAACTACCCTAACCCTAATGCGTACCCTAACCCTAACCCCTACCCTAACCCTAACACGTACCCTAATCCTAAGCCGTACACTAAACCGAGCCCTAACATTAACACTAACCCTAACCCTAACCCTAACTCATACACTACACCGTACCCGAAGCCCTCCCCGAACCCGTACCCTAAGCCTTACCCTAAGCCTAACCCTAACCCTAGGCTACCCTTGACTGCTTCTGCCTCCAATAGATTTCCTAAGCACTAGTGTTTTAAGGAAGAGCTGAAAAAGAGAATCCTAATGTGATTTCTTTATAATGGGTGTGTTCCTTATCTTATCCTAGTGTCTAAACTCTTCTCCATGGCTGGACCACCAAATAATATTCCTTTACGTGCTAAGGGGTATCTAGAGAGTGGGATAGGTTTAATAACTACCCTAACCCTAACGCGTACCCTAACCTTAACCCCTACCCTAACCCTAACACGTACCCTAATCCTAAACAATACCCTAAACCGAGCCCTAACCCTAACACTAACCCTAACACTAAACCTAACCCATACCCTACGCCTTACCCGAACCCCTCCCCGAGCCCGTACCCTAAGCCGTACCCTAAGCCTAACCCTAACCCTAACCCTAACCCTAGGCTACCCTTGACTGCTTCTGCCTCCAATAGATTTCATAAGCACTAGTGGTTTAAGGAACAGCTTAAAAAGAGAATCCTAATGTGATTTCTTTATAATGTGTGTGTTCCTTATATTATCTTAGTGTCTAAACTCTTCTCCATGGCTGGACCCCCAAATAATATTCCTTTACGTGCTAATGGGTATCTAGAGAGTGGGATAGGTTTAATAACTACCCTAACCCTAACGCGTACCCTAACCCTAACCCCTACCCTAACCCTAACACGTACCCTAATCCTAACCCGTACCCTAAACCGAGCCCTAACCCTAACACTAAACCTAACCCTAACCCTAACCCATACCCTACGCCGTACGCGAAGCCCTCTCCGAACCCGTACCCTAAGCCGTACCCTAAGCCTAACCCTAAGCCTAACCCTAACCCTAGGCTACCCTTGACTGCTTCAGCCTCAAATAGATTTCCTAAGCACTAGTGTTTTAAGGAACAGCTTTAAAAGAGAATCCTAATGTGATTTCTTTATAATGGGTGTGTTCCTTATCTTATCCTAGTGTCTAAACTCTTCTCCATGGCTGGACCACCAAATAATATTCCTTTACGTGCTAAGGGGTATCTAGAGAGTGGGATAGGTTTAATAAGTACCCTAACCCTAACGCGTACCCTAACCTTAACCCCTACCCTAACCCTAACACGTACCCTAATCCTAAACAATACCCTAAACCGAGCCCTAACCCTAACACTAACCCTAACACTAAACCTAACCCATACCCTACGCCGTACCGGAAGCCCTCCCCGAACCCGTACCCTAAGCCGTACCCTAAGCCTAACCCTAAGCCTAACCCTAACCCTAGGCTACCCTTGACTGCTTCTGCCTCCAATAGATTTCCTAAGCACTAGTGTTTTAAGGAACAGCGTAAAAAGAGAATCCTAATGTGATTTCTTTATAATGGGTGTGTTCCGTATCTTATCCTAGTGTCTAAACTCTTCTCCATTGCTGGACCCCCAAATAATATTCCTTTACCTGCTAAGGGGTATATAGAGTGGGATAGGTTTAATAACTACCCTAACCCTAACGCGTACCCTAACCCTAACGCGTACCCTAACCCTAACCCTTACCCTAACCCTAACATGTACCCTAATCCTAAACAATACCCTAAACCGAGCCCTAACACTAACACTACCCCTAAGCCTAACCCTAACACATACCCTACGCCGTACCCGAAGCCCTCCCCGAACCCGTAACCTAAGCCGTAACCTAAGCCTAACCCTAAGCCTAACCCTAACCCTAGGCTACCCTTGACTGCTTCTGCCTCCAATAGATTTCCTAAGCACTAGTGTTTTAAGGAACAGCGTAAAAAGAGAATCCTAATGTGATTTCTTTATAATGTGTGTGTTCCTTATATTATCTTAGTGTCTAAACTCTTCTTCATGGTTGGACCTCCAAATAATATTCCCTTACGTGCTAAGGGGTATATAGAGAGTGGGATAGGTTTAATAACTACCCTAACCCTAACGCGTACCCTAACCCTAACCCCTACCCTAACCCTAACACGTACCCTAATCCTAAACAATACCCTAAACCGAGCCCTAACCCTAACACTACCCCTAAGCCTAACCCTAACCCATACCCTACGCCGTACCCGAAGCCCTCCCCGAACCCGTACCCTAAGCCGTACCCTAAGCCGTACCCTAAGTCTAACCCTAACCCTAGGCTACCCTTGACTGCTTCTGCCTCCAATAGATTTCCTAAGCAGTAGTGTTTTAAGGAACAGCTTAAAAAGAGAATCCTAATGTGATTTCTTTATAATGGGTGTGTTCCTTATCTTATCCTAGTGTCTAAACTCTTCTCCATGGCTGCACCCCCAAATAATATTCCTTTACGTGTTAAGGGGTATATAGAGAGTGGGATAGGTTTAATAACTACCCTAACCCTAACGCGTACCCTAACCCTAACCCCTACCCTAACCCTAACACGTACCCTAATCCTAAACAATACCCTAAACCGAGCCCTAACCCTAACACTACCCCTAAGCCTAACCCTAACCCATACCCTACGCCGTACCCGAAGCCCTCCCCGAACCCGTACCCTAAGCCGTACCCTAAGCCGTACCCTAAGTCTAACCCTAACCCTAGGCTACCCTTGACTGCTTCTGCCTCCAATAGATTTCCTAAGCAGTAGTGTTTTAAGGAACAGCTTAAAAAGAGAATCCTAATGTGATTTCTTTATAATGGGTGTGTTCCTTATCTTATCTTAGTGTCTAAACTCTTCTTCATGGGTGGACCCCCAAATAATATTCCTTTACGTGCTAAGGTGTATCTGGAGAGTGGGATAGGTTTAATAAGAACCCTAACCCTAACCCCTACCCTAACCCTAACACGTACCCTAATCATAACCCGTACCCTAAACGGAGCCCTAACCCTAACACTAAACCAAACCCTAACCCTACCCCATACCCTACGCCGTACCTGAAGCCCTCTCCGAACCCGTACCGTAAGACGTATCCTAATCCTAACCCTAAGCCTAACCCTAACCCTAGGCTACCTTGACTGCTTCTGCCTCCAATAGATTTCCTAAGCACTAGTGTTTTAAGGAACAGCTTAAAAAGAGAATCCTAATGTGATTTCTTTATAATGGGTGTGTTCCTTATCTTATCCTAGTGTCTAAACTCTTCTCCATTGCTGGACCCCCAAATAATATTCCTTTACGTGCTAAGGGGTATATAGAGTGGGATAGGTTTAATAACTACCCTAACCCTAACGCGTACCCTAACCCTAACGCGTACCCTAACCCTAACCCCTACCCTAACCCTAACACGTACCCTAAAACTAAACCGTACCCTAAACCGAGCCCTAACCCTAACACTAACCCTAACCCTAACCCATACCCTACGCCGTACCCGAAGACCTCCCCGAACCCGTACCCTAAGCCGTACCCTTAGCCTAACCCTAAGCCTAACCCTAACACTAGGCTACCCTTGACTCCTTCTGCCTCCAATAGATTTCCTAAGCACTAGTGTTTTAAGGAACAGCTTAAAAAGAGAATCCTAATGTGATTTCTCTATAAAGGGTGTGTTCCTTATCTTAGCCTAGTGTCTAAACTCTTCTCCATGACTGGACCCCAAAATAATATTCCTTTACGTGCTAAGGGGTATCTAGAGAGTGGGATAGGTTTAATAACTACCCTAACCCTAATGCGTACCCTAACCCTAACCCCTACCCTAACCCTAACACGTACCCTAATCCTAAGCCGTACACTAAACCGAGCCCTAACATTAACACTAACCCTAACCATAACCCTAACTCATACACTACACCGTACCCGAAGCCCTCCCCGAACCCGTACCCTAAGCGTTACCCTAAGCCTAACCCTAACCCTAGGCTACCCTTGACTGCTTCTGCCTCCAATAGATTTCCTAAGCACTAGTGTTTTAAGGAAGAGCTGAAAAAGAGAATCCTAATGTGATTTCTTTATAATGTGTGTGTTCCTTATCTTATCCTAGTGTCTAAACTCTTCTCCATGGCTGGATGCCCAAATAATATTCCTTTACGTGCTAAGGGGTATCTAGAGAGTGGGATAGGTTTAATAACTACCCTAACGCTAACGCGTACCCTAACCCTAACCCTTACCCTAACCCTAACATGTACCCTAATCCTAAACAATACCCTAAACCGAGCCCTAACCCTAACACTAACCCTAAGCCTAACCCAAACCCATACCCTACGCCGTACCCGAAGCCCTCCCCGAACCCGTAACCTAAGCCGTACCCTAAGCCGTACCCTAAGCCTAACCCTAACCCTAGGCTACCCTTGACTGCTTCTGCCTCCAATAGATTTCCTAAGCACTAGTGTTTTAAGGAACAGCTTAAAAAGAGAATCCTAATGTGATTTCTTTATAATGGGTGT